>NC_141617.1:29720077-30057577 GCF_047967505.1 Dipteris shenzhenensis | reverse complement strand
GTGAGAGTACATGTGAGATGAGAGCAAGGGAAACATACATTCAAAGAGAGAGAGAGAGAGAGAGAGAGAGAGAGAGAGAGAGAGAGTCATCAAGGGAGGGAGAGGGTGTGAAGAGAGAGCATATAGAAGGGGAGAGAGAGAGGGAGAGGGAGGGAGAGGAGAGGGTGTGAAGTGAAAGGGGATGAGGAAATAGAGGGGAGTTGAGAACAAGATAGAGTACATGTGAGATGAGAGTGAGGGAAGTAGACATTAAAAGAGAGGGGAGGGAGAGAGAGGCATATGGAGGGAGAGAGGGAGAGAGAGAGAGAGAGAGAGAGAGAGAGAGAGAGAGAGAGAGAGAGAGAGAGAGAGAGAGAGAGAGAGAGAGAAGGGGGGGTAGGAGGGAGGCAGGAAGTGAGGGAGGGAGTGATAGAGAGAGAGAGAGAGAGAGAGAGAGAGAGAGAGAGAGAGAGAGAGAGAGAGAGAGAGAGAGAGAGAGAAGGGGAGTGTGTGAAAGGGGGATGACTAGACAGACGGGAGTAGAGAAGAAGAGACAATACATGCGTCATTAGAGAGAGGGAAACATACATTCAAAGAGAGAAGAGAGAAGAGAGAGAGTATGCTCACCATTTTTGGGCAAGCTCGCCAAAAGATGCTCTCCAAAAAACATCCCTCCATACCCCCATCATAGATGACCGTTGTATTTGATGGCCTGTGTGCTACCACCCTTGTTTCTTTGGGGTGTTTGTGCATACAAAATCTAGCTATAGAGAATGCCATTTTCCATTGCCCAGGTCATGGATATATCAAATATGCTTGCTTGGCTATCTATGATAAGAAAGTAGATGCTGTAGCTCAATTTGCCATTTGGGCAAAAGATACAAAAGACAAGGAGCTCAAATTGAAGAAGGCCAAGGCCGAGCCTCTAACTGTGAGGAAAAGAAGCCTAAAGGGAGGAACCATCCCCCTTCAAAAAAGGGGCAAGAAGGGTCGAGCTTGCAACAAGGAAGCTCAAATCAAGGAAAGAGGAAGCGGCATGGAGGGGCCGGGCCCTAGCAGGAAGGGACTAGTCCCATTCTGGAAAGGAGTAAGGAGGGCCAAGCCTGCAATCATGGATCTCAACAAGGAGTCCTTGAGATGCAATCTGAAGGAAAGAAGTCTTTGAGATGTAATCTATGTAATCTGTGTGCAATCTATTGAATTGTTAATCTTCTCCAGAGTTTACTTGGGCAATTTTTTCTTACCTATGTGACTAAATAGTGTCCTTTGATCCATGCCAGCGTGTTGATAATAATGAGACGAAAGATTTCAATTTGACAAGTAATGTGAAACGAAAGATTTCGATTAGAGAACTAATGTGAGACGAAAGATTTCGATTAGACAACTAACATGAGACTAAAGAATGAGAAGGTCGGGCTCAATGAACCCAAAGATTTCGATTACTAAAGTAACATGAGACTGAAGATTGAGAAGGTCAGGTTCAATGAACTCTCTCCCTATTTAAGTGCAATGTAGACACAACTAAGAGCCCATTATGAAATCTAGCTCCAAAACTCTATACATCGATCCAAACTCTGTACAACAATCCACCTAGTGCCGATCCACTTACAATGAATATATGTCATACCCAAATAACTTTGGAATGCTTTTGTGTTATCTGAAGATGATGTTGGATGGCATCGTCACAGAAATAGACCCGAAGAAGGAGGAAAATAGCTACAAGGAGGAAATGCTTCGATGGTGGGTGTATTACTGGGAGTCGGCAGAGATGGTGAATATTAATCTCCCTAGCTATTGTTGTTAAGGTACTTGTCAAGCTCAAGATGTAGGTTTCTTTTAGCAGGACATGATAGAGGCACGAAGACGCATAGAGCGCAAAGACTAGGATGAAGAGGACCCCCATCGAAAGGAGTTACTATGGGTGTATAAGTCGGCAAAGTCAAGCAAACAGTGTGTAATCCGAGTGTGTGAAGAGGTCTGCCATTGTGCATCAGACTGGCCTAAAGAGCTGGGAGATGCTTGCTATAGAGAGGCTGATAAGATAATTAGGAGTCTGGAATTTTCTTGAGTCGCAAAATATCATTGTATTTTGAAAAAATAAAAACCTTGCAGACATTTCTTAGACTTGTGGACTTGCTCATGGTACTCGTAATACCTGATTTTGTATCGACTTGCTTCCATGTTACTTAAAATGTTTTAAGTAGCCCAGTGGTTGAAATCTGACGATTAACAAAAACCAGTATAAAGGGCACTATTTTAGTATAGCACTGTGCAACAAATTTTAGGATAGCACGCCAGTAGTGTAGGGATAGTACGGTAGTAATGTAGGATAAGTTATCGCTAGCACGGTGGTTGGTTGCACTAGGATATTAATAGCCACCAGTGCGGTGGCTTGCTTCCATTATTACACGATGAATGGATTTGTAGAATGTGTGGATTTGTTATGGAAATGTAGTGTTGCAGTTGTTGGGATATACTAAAAACAAGCATGGGATGAAATCCGACGGCTAACAAAATGATAAACAGTCTAAAGGGCACTGTTTTAGTATAGCACTATGCAACAATTTGAGGATAGCACGGCAGCAGTGTAGGGATAGCATGGTAGTAGTGTAGGATAAGTTTATTGCCAGCGCAGTGGTTGGTTGCACTAAGATATTAACAACCATCAACGCAGTGGTTTGCTTTTGTTATTACAAGATGAATGGATTTGTAGGATGTGTGGATTTGTTATGAGAAACCAGTGTGGTGGTTGTTGGGATATACTAAAAACAAGCATGGGATCTACAAAAACAATTTAATAAAACTAGCACGGTGGTTGTTTGGGATATACTAAAAAGAAGCATAGTCTCAAATACAAATTCCATTTTCTAGGATAAGTGGACATATTTTTTCCTTGCAATGAGACTACATACATTTTCTTAGTACTATCTCAATCATCCTCGTCCACCGCTCCAAGACACCCCAAGATGTGCTCATGCGTGTCTAAATCCAATTTGAAGACACTCTTGCCCTTCTTTCATTGTGGCACAAGTTGCATCCGGAACTTAAAAGCTCTTACTAGATGAGAGTACACACATGTTTGTGGACTCTTATGTAGCAGTTCGTAATTGCGACCTCTCTTGGATGTTTTTTTCTACCAAAAAGCTCCGACTACTACATCCCACTTCTCATAGGTTGTTCCCCAATTATCCTTAAATGTTTCCTCAACTTGTGCTTAGACTTTGTGCACTATAACAGAAAGTATGGGCCATCTTCCTCATTCTCCCTAAATGCTACAACAATTGCAAAGTTATCTCCCTCTTCCAAACAGTTAGTGAGGTCATCAAAACTCTCCCCAAAGTATGGCGAGTCATTTGTCTCTCCATTGTTTGGTACTCCATCTGAACATAGAGGGAAAACTTGAACTCGCTCCCATGTCTTCACAGTTGCAATGTTCTCACAATCGTCATGATCCCCTATGATGCACACATCGCAAAAACAAGAAAGTTTTCTTATTTTAATCAGTTGGTTATTTGAAAAGCCCCATATGTTGTGACCACGAACTTCTTGAATTTTCTCGCAATCGTGCCGGCTTCTCCTTTACACTTCATCCACTTTCACTTCATGGAACACTCTTCGTACTAAGTATTCTTAAGGCTTTGTTTACTATATGTTGAATGCACGTCTGTGGAGAGGTTGGCTGTAAGCCATGTTACAGCATCATGGGCATCATTGAGTTTTTCTTGAGGGCATGCTAATTGGTGTTTAAATAGAACTTGCTTAATAACAACACCCCATCCATCATGTTCACCCTTGCCGTGGCTAGACCCAAAGAAATTCCACATCATGTCTAGACCGGCGGTCAAGGATTTGAACCTTGAGACGAAGTAGAATCCACGGGCAGATTTAAATTGAGAGGGAGCACCATCTGACCACACCCAATGTTGTTTTATATTTTTTGCATGGGGATTTTTCTTTTTCAGCCATTTTCAATGCAGTAGAAAAGCATGCTACACAATAAGGTGTCATGTTTCCTATCATCTAAAATGTAGAAATGGTACGTATGTTGCACTGACTTGGACTCCTGTGAGTCATCAAATAGATTGGCATCAGGCATGGAAGAATCAAGCAAATGGCTATATGTAATATGCACAAGAATTGTTATTTGCTTGTACTAGTGAGCACTTTTATCTCATCTTGTTCTTGAAATGAATAATTTTATGCAAAATCTATGATAGATGCAATAGTTTCATGGGGAAAATTGGCAAGGCATGTCTTGAACTGCTTATCTTGCCAGCTAGCCGTGTGAAATTATGAAGCATATAATGTGGGATGGATTAAACCATGTGACCTACAAGCTCCCTTGGCTGGGTGCTCTTATATGACAATAGCCATCTCTTTTTATCGGATCCTTCAACATTGACATTTTTAAATCTCCTCCATTTTAGAGCAACATGGTTGTCTTCCCTCATTTCATTTGGATAGACATTGAATGTCTTCTTCTTCAGCTTTAAACTGTAATGCTTGCATGTGCTGCAAATGCATTCAATCCTATGCCACTCACGGTCTCCCTTTGGACAAATTATTGGCTCCCACAGAGACCTTAGGCTACAAAAGCTGCCCTCCCTCACAACACACGATGAGGATCCAGGTGGCCTACAAACTGCTCATTCATTGGGGAGGCATGGGCATCGATCCCCATGAAGCAATGCTCCAACATGACCAAATCTCAAGTCATTCATAGTTTGTCGGGCCAGGTCAAAGTGTATGTGTGTTTTGCAACAACAAACATTCCTGTCTTTGGGTTTCCTAACGTACCAAGGATTACAATGCTCAAAGCTCCTCTGCCCAATTGAAATGTCTGGATTCTGATCCATAAACTTGAGATAAACTCCGTCTGCTGCTGACCCAACATGCAAGAACAACAGAATAGTGAGCCCCCTTTTTGCTACTACTAAAAGAAGACAAAACACAGTCTAATTAAAGTATATAATGAAGCAAAACAATTTTCAACCATCGCGCTAGTTTAGGACAGTCACAATTTCAATCATCCGGCTGGTTTAGGACATGTTTAGGATAGTCAACCACCAGGCCTGGTTTAGGACACGTTTAGGATAGTCACCTGAATGGTCTGATGTAGCTTCCTTAAATGCTCCCACTAATCATGCCACCACAGCTCATGTTCTTCGCTTTGATGGCAATGATCAAATGCGTGTATCCGCAACCACTTATTTGTGCTACTCTGCAAGGAGTCTTCTTTCTTCTCATTGTTTCTCCCTTTGTAGATGTTGGCAAAGTGTCTTTCGTTGCCGATTCGATATTATGCCAGTGCTTTTCTCGACCTGCACTCTATTCCTTGTGCCTTGACCTAGCTTTTCAGCTTTCCTATCTCATAGCCTCTGTCTGCTTCTCTTGCAAGCCATGGCGAGTTGCATGTTGCCATTGATGCCATGGCCACAATCAGTCTAGAATAGACCTAGAGAACCTAGCTGGTGAGGCAAGCAAAGAATAGAAGACAACTTACCCAAAAGAAGACAATGGCAAACCAAAGTCTGCGCAAGGTCATGTTGAGGTGCGTTCGGGTTGCAGGGGCATTTGCAGGGCAGAGGCTGGTTGCAAGTACTTAATCTTCCAAGATTTGATGGGCGAGAGGTGTGAAAATTTGAAATTCGCTGGAGTAGCAAAATTTCAGTTACCACTAGTTTTCCCCCCTGCAGCAATACAGGTCAACAGAATTGGACATCCCAAACAAGTGCAATGTGGCCTAAGATGCTTCACGACACAAATAGGATAAAGGGCACACTATCGGGTTTGATGCTGTGTATTATTAAATGCAATGACCTTTGGCATGCTTATGAGCCATATAGCAAGCAAGTGCATGGAAAAAGAAACAATTCAAAATTGTAAATAGTGTTGGATTTATTAAAATATCTTTTCACATGCACAAATTGCACTTTTCCAACTTCCATTTTAGGGTGAATCTAGATACCAATACCAACAACTATCAATGTTTTAAGACCACCATGCAGTAGTCCCACTAGTTTGGATTCCAAATTTTCAATCTGTTTTGGTTTTAAACAAATAAAAAAAAGTTATGGAGTGTGCCCTCAAATGGGTATGCATCACTTTAGCACAACATTAGAGGCCCATTAACCCATGACTGATGTTCTCATTTAGGTGTGTCCTTGGGTTGAGGAGAAGCTCATGTAGTGTAGTTAACTGAGTGGAATCAAAGTCCTCTGGAGATAGAGCCCATGATGTCTCCTCCTACGAGGAGTCCGATGACCATGGGGAGTCTGCTCTTTTGGACGTGCGATGTGCTGACATGTCGAATTTAATGAGATTGGACAAACACAGACACAAACAAGAAAACAAACACAAACACAAGATTGATTAAGAAGTGGAAAAAACAACAAATATGTAAACTTTACTTAAAAGACAATTTACTACTTAAAACTCAAGTTCAATTTACTAAAACTATGATAAATTCATATTGATAACACCATTGGTCTCCATAAAAAGGCTTTATCATATATTATCATGGATCTCCATAAAAGACATTATCATATGTCAACAAAAAGAGTATTTATAAACAAAATTTGTCTCCAAAAGAGACATTCTATCATATGTTAAAGAAAGAGGAGGTCTATTGCTATGCATTACTATCACTCATACTGCCCTTGTCCTCATGGCTAGAAGGGTCACTTAGGACCTCATCTTGCACATCTTCTTCTATATATTGATACTCTTCTTTGACGATGTACCCATGGTCCAACAAGATTTGAACACAACCATAATATCCTTAATGGTCTCATCCTTATTAATTTTTGGCTCGAACCAGTCCCTCCAAAGCTTGTGGAGATCCCTCATGTTGGTTCTTGCAAGTCTCAGGTAATGCTACTCCCTTGACGATCTGTCTTGACCCCACCCACACGCATGCACTTCCACGTTAAACTTAACCCATTCTTTTTCATGGTGAATTTTCTCTCCTACATGGAGTATCAGGGTATCCAAATGTCGAATGGTGGCAACATGGGGAAGAGATTTTGGGTTTAAGAAAGATTGTTGGGGATTTGGGTGGTCCATTTATAATTTATTAGGAAAAAAATAACCAAATATGAGCATATAAAACACATTACAAATCACTAATTTTAGAACTATAAAACAATTCAGAGTACAAACAAGCTACACTCACATTCACTTTTATTCAAAAAATTAAGGGCACCAATAAGCCAATATATGTCGCACAAGCCAATATATTCTGAAATGATAATTCTAAAAAACTTTTTTTGCATCCCCTCCCCTTTATTCTGCAATCTTTGCTAATCACATCCCCAATCAATTTATTCTGCTTTATCCTCCTCAGCTTTTGTACATTTGATTCTTTGCTTTTCCCTTCTTCACTTCATCCTCCTTCAGTCTTTAAAGTCTCCTTTCCTCTCTTCATTATCTCACACCACTCCCCTACTATATCTCTCATCATTCCCTTTCGATCTATTGCTCATTCCCTTCTCATCGCTCTCTCATCATTCCCTTCTCGTTGTGCCCCTCCTTCCACTCTGCTACTCCTCTCATTAGTCCTCTCCTACTCTATTACTCCTCTTGTCATTCCCTTCTTCTCTCCTACACTGCTACTCCCCCCATTCTCTTGTATTCTTTACTCCCAATGGCTCCTAGTGAAGAAGCTATGATACCATACTTGGGGGAGTTGTACCATCAGTATTATGATCTAAAGGATGGGGAGGTAGATGTGCCATTTCTCCCTAGGGTGCATATGTGTCCCTCCACAAATGGCACAGACATGGATTATTTCAACTAGGACAAGATAGATCATGAAATCTTGGAGGATTCTATTGAGTGTGTGCAAGGCTACATCCAAGATGAAGGCCACATGCCCAAGGAGGCTCCTTGGAGTAAGGAGCAAAAGAAAAAATAATTGAAGGACAAGAAGAAGAAGAATAAGGATGACAAAGGAGAGGGTAACACTTCATTGAAGACCAAACAATGAGAAGACCAAAGTACTATCGAGTATTCCGATTTGGATACTCAAATTACAGTTTCTAGTATATGAGAGGGATCCCTCTCTTGGATATTTTTAATGCTCTAAGAAGTGATTATGTTGTATATTTCTCTTGGATATTTGTTATGCTCTATGAAGTGATTATGTTGCATCCCTCTCTTGGATATTTGTTACGCTATATGTTTTTGAAAATATGAAACAAGTAATTATGCTAAAAGAGAGAAAGGGGATGAGGGAAAGAGGAGGAAAAGAAAGAAGGGGGAAAGGGAATAAAAAGGAGAGAAAGAGAGGAATAGAGAGGAGGGAAGAGGAAAAGACATGAGAGAAAGAGAGGAAAAGAGAGGAGGGAAGAGGAAAAACATTTGTGAAAGAAGTAATTATGCTAAAAGAGAGAAAGGGGATGAGGGAAAGAGGAGGGAAAGAAAGAAGGGGGAAAGAGAGTAAAAAGAGAGGAGAGAAAGAGCAAAGAAGAATGAATAGGAAAAGAGAGGGGTGAAAGAGGGAAAAGAGAGGAGGAAAAGAGAGGAGGGAAAAGAGAGGGGAGAAAGGGAGGAAAAGAGAGGGGTGAAAGAGAGGAGAGAAAGAGCAAAAAAGAAGAAAAGAGGGGGAAATACATTTGTGAAAATAAGAGAGGAAAAGAGAGGAGAGAAAGAGAGGAGAAAGAAGGGGGAAAGAGAGGAGTTTCTGAAAAGCTAAAAGAAGTAATTATGCTAAAAGAGAAAAAGAGAGAAAGAAGATGAGGGAAAGAGGTGAAAAGCGAGGCAGGAAAGAGAGGAAACAAAGAGCAGAGGGAAAGAGAGGAAAGAAAGAGCAGACGAAAAGAGAGGAAAAGAGAGGAGAGAAAGAGAGGAAAAGAGAGGAGGGAAGAGAAAATACATTTGTGAAAGAAGTAATTATGCTGAAAGAGAGAAAGAGGATGAGGGAAAGAGTAGCGAAAGAAAGAAGGGAGAAAGAGAGGATAGAAAGAGTGGAGAAGAACGAATAGGAAAAGAGACGGGCAAAAGAGCAAAGAGAAAGAGGTGAAAAGAGAGGAGGGAATGAGAGGAAAGAAAGAGCGGAGGGAAAGAGAGGAAAAGAGAGAGGAGAAAGAGAGGAAAAGAGAGGATGGAAGAGGAAAAAAAAGGGGAGAAAGAGAGGAAAAAAGAGAGAAAGAGAGGAAAAGAGACGAGAGAAAGAAGAGAAAGAGAGGAGAGAAACAACAAAAAAAGAAATATAAGAGAGGGAAATACGTTTGTGCAAATAAGAGAGGAAAAGAGAGGAGCGAAAGAGCAAAAATAATATAGGAGAGGGAAATACATTTGTGAAAAGAAGAGAGGAAAAAAAAATAAGAGAAAGAGGAAAAGAGAGGAGAGAAGGAAAAGAGAGGAGAGAAAGAGAGAAATTATGAGAGAAAGAGGAAAGGGGAGGAGAGTTCCTATGCCCATCACTACAGCTAGCTCTTAAGGCGGTAGCTGCTATAGGCCAATGTATACACAAAAAGAAAATAGGAGAGAGAGGAAGCACGTTCTTACCGACTCGAAAGTATGTGCCTTGGCCCCTTATGATCCCGCTCAAAGTTTCGTGTTTATTGCCCTATAGAAGAGAGGAAACATACCATTTTAAGAAAACTAATTAGTGAAATGAGGAGTTTGGAGAAGCAACATTCTAAAGGAATGGATTGAGGAGACAAAGAGAAGCCTACAAACAAGGACAAAGCACAAAAACAAGAGGTAGATCTTTCATACTTCTCTCTTTCATGATTTTTTTCATGTATTGTTTTTTCCTTGAGAGAAAGAAATGAAAAGGAGAGGAGAAAGTTTAGAGAAAGGAAGGGAAACTAGGGGAAGGGAAAGTAGAGGAAAGGAAACTAAGGAGAGGTAGAAAGAAAGAAAAAGAAACAAAAAAAACTTGAAATAGAAGTAGATTAGAGGAATTCTTATCTTGAGGTGAAGAGGGAGCTATAACAAGTCTTGTAGGTGGAGAGGGAGAATGTAGGAGATGATGGAGAGGTAGGAGGGGGAGGGAGCAATGAGTAGGCAAGGGTTGTGGGCGATCGCAAGCTAAAAGCGAGGAGCGTGGAAGGAGAACATAGCAAAACATGAATGGCATCATGGGATGAAGAGCACGCATTTCCCCGATGATGTCGGTAGCAAGGTCAGTATATGTAGCAGAGTGTTGGTACTATGGTCGGAATAGGAGTTGGTATTTACAGACATCCATACCAATGAAACAGGGGTTCTAGTGGTTTAGAGTTTAGGGTTTTTTGGGGGGGGCTTGGGAGATTTTGAAGGTTTGTGGGTTTTTGAAGGGATTTAGGGGGGATTTAGGCCCCGAGGTGTTTGGGGTTCAGGGGGGGGTAAGGGAATTTTGACAGGTTAAAGGGGTTTAGGGATGGGGTAAGGGGGTTTAAGGGAATTTAGGGGGTTTAAGGCACAGGTTGGGGGTTGTTGGGGGTTTAAGGGTGTTTGAGGGGATTTATGAGGGATTTAAGGGGGGGTTAGGGGGTGTTCGAGGTTTAAGGGGGGTTAAGGGTTTAGGGAATTTAGACAGGGTATAGGGTTTTTGAGAGATTTGGGTGTTTGACTTGACTGGGGGGGATGATTTTGGATGTGTTCAGGTGGAGAGGATGAGTAGTGACAGGTCATTGGCCACCTACAAGGAGTTTGTTGGAGTGGCTTCATGAAAGATCGCCTTGTCCTTGCACGCATTATAGGCAAGGGGTTCATTATCAAGATCGTATTATCATTCGCCACTTGCAGATGTATGGAGAGGTGCCAGCAAAAGAGGATACTAGTCTTCATGCTAGTGCATCATCGATAAACCAATGATATTTGACTAATTCATGGATATTTATATCGCATGCGTGTTGCACACACTAACCTTGCATCATTATACAAGATGAGGAGAGCATGTGCACCACCACCATAGTTCGAGCAAGATGATCTTGAGGATGATCCTCTAGAGGAGGATGAGGGCATGGTCGACATGATGGATTCTATTTTTGGAGGCACCATAGGAGATGGGGGTGAGATGTTTGAGCATGAGACCATGATGTAGGATTTGGCATCAACTCGCTTGTATGATGGTATCAGGATGATGACAAAGCTACGAGCTTGCCTCTCGATCTTGAATTTGTAAGCAAAGTATGGATGGTCAGACACAAATGTCTTAGCCTTATAAGGTTAGCGCAAATCCTGTTTGGATCCTTGATCTTAGTATCTCGTTCCTAATTGTTTTAATTAATTAGTATCTCATTCACAAGGTTTCTTGGATATGCATATTGCAATAGGTTGCTCCAAAAGATGTTGCTTGTCCTCCCAAATACCATGCCCAATTCCATAGATGAAGCAAAGAAGATGTTGACGATGGTTGATGGATTATGACACCATCCACGCTTGCCCTAATGATTGTATTTTGTTTCATCATGAGTATGGCAATTTGGTTAACCGTTCAGAGTGTGGAGCACATCACTACATATAGGACTTGCAAGGGAAGATGGTCCCAGTGAAGGTCTTGAAACATTTTCCCATCATCCCCAGAATACAGCACATGTTCAAATGCAAGTCCATTGTGCAATTGATGATGTGGCATGCTACACACCGGTCCGCTTTGAGGATCCTTGTAGATTATGCTTCTTGGAAGCACATAGACAACATGTGGCCAGACTTTGTGAGCGAGACATGCAATTTACATCTTGGGCTTGCATTGGATGGCATGAACCCTTTTGGGTTATGTTCTACATCTTGGTTGACATGACCCATAGTCTTGGTGAACTACAATATACCACAAGGGTAACAACAAAAAAGGGACACCTCATGCTTGCCCTACTCATGTCAGGGAAGTACAAGGCAAAAAATATGGACGTGTACATGGGACCCTTGATTGAGGAGCTGCAGACCCTATGGAGGGGGATACGTGTCTTTGATATTTCAAGAGCCTACTTATGCATGACTATTGATACCTTTATGCTTTATTGTGGTGTAATCTATGCACGTCTCATGGCCTAGTTGTGCATGCATAAATGTAGGACTTAAGACACAAGGGTACCATGCTTGTCCTATTTGTGGCCCTAGTTTGAATGCACAATGCTCCAAACATATGAGGAAGATGGTTTATGAAGGTCATGCTCAATATATTCTGCTTGATCATCCTACATGCGAAAATCAATTTGAGCCACCACTAGTCCATAGACAAGTGATTAGATTCAAGATTGGAGAGCTAATAGTGAGGAGCCTCCTCCTGGTATGGAATGGCTGTCTATCTTTCACAAGCTTCCATATTGGGATGAGTTACAAATCAATCACCTCTTGGATCCCATGCATATCTTCAAGAATGTAGGGGCTTCTATTTGGGCACACTTGGCTGGTGACAAAGACATAAGGGGAGTGTGAGAAGACTTGCACAAGATGGGTAGGATGCCTCACTTGTGGGCCCAAGAGCATGTGCATAGAACTCGAGAGCATGGTTCTACAACTCAGGAGGGTGGTTCAGGAACCCAAGAGCATCCTACTAGAATTGTTCTCCCGAAGGCACCATGGATCCTTTCCAAGGTAGAGGAGGCAAGGGTCAAGGTGAACATTGCATCTTTTTGGACACACACGAGACACATGCATTGCATGCAGGGAGCGTTTACAAAGGACAATAAGCTTAGTGGCCTCAAGTTCCATGATTGGCACAAGGTCTTATAGATATTCTACATGCTTGTGCTTGAAAGAAGAGTAGAACTAATATTGTGATGCTTTTGTGTAACTTATATGCTTGTGACGCATTGTTATAACTTATTTGTTGCTTGGGTAGTTTATCCTCCCAATTACAGTGAGAGGATGCTTATCAAAAGATGTTCGAAATGCTATCTACAAGATTGGTGGCATTGTCAGGTATGCTTACAATCATATCAAAGTTCATTGTATTTTATCCAATTTTAAATGATCGATAGAAAATATTGAATCTTACGGGTGCATGTGGAATAGGTGGGTCTCAAAAAAAGAGATTTGTGTATCGAGCATCAAGAGGGATAAGGTGGACTCCATTGAAGTTGTGTGCTTGCTTGAGAAGCACTTTCCCTCAAGCATTATGACAACTCAGGTGCACTTGCTTGTACACATAGTCGATGAGGTCACCATTGCAAGAATCGTTCATACTCGTTGGATGTTTTTCCTTGAACGGTGTACAAAACTTTGGAGGGGTTTGTAAGGTAAAGAGCTAGAATCGAAGCAAGCATGGTGGAGGGATGGCTTGTATAAGAGTCATTAGTATACTTCACAGGGTTTCTTCCATCCATGAATCCCTATATGCCACATGCTTGGAACATCAGGGATAATGATCGTGTTGTTGTGGAGGTTCCCCAAGGTAAAGGGGTTGAAAGAAAGATGAACAAAGAGCAAAGAGAGAAATTCGATAAGTTTTGTTTCCTCAATAGTCCTGAGATGCAAAGATAGGTGGAGAGATATGAAGAGGCCAAAGCAAAAATAATAAATGAGAGGGCGAGATTTAGAGTCATGCACAGGCGAAGGGTGCCATATACACCGAACCTTGCTCTTCTCCCTAGACACATGTCCTGTGATTGTCTATAATTTCTTCGTGAAGCTGAAGATGATGGAGAGGACATAACCAATCAACAATGGGAGCTTGCAGTCGGATGTATGCCACATGTAAGTTTTTTACCATTCTACTTAATTTGGGTATTTCTTGTCACAATCACTACAAAATGCATCCTCATCCTTTTAAGCATGTTCTTTTGTAGTACAAAAAGTATAGTGCATTGTGGTCACATGGATGACATTTTCATGTGGAATGCATCAATTCAAGGAGAGTCACATATGATTGTCGAGTCACAGCTAGCTTTGTACAAGATAGCCAAGCAAGTGCTTATGATACCAAGTTTCTCTCCTCATAGTTAGATTATTGTGGGACCATACTTGACATCTATGAAATTGATTTTAGATGATTTAGTATTTTCATTCTTGATGTCAAATGGTTTATAATTATAAACAATGGTCCCAATCCTATAGTTAGGAGAGACAGCAGTGGTTTCTTTGCCATTGACTCCACGAGAGCCTATACCGATGAAATTGATACTTTTGTTCTTCCAAAGCATTGTGAACAGGTACATGCTAATGAATTGATTAAAAGCTAATCTCTTCGTTTTAAAACAAACATTGGTAGATGCTCATATATATATATATATATATTTATTTATTTATTTATTTATTTTTATATTTATACTTAAGCATAAATAAATATAATAACTAGCACTTGATTTGTATCTTCAACATAGGTGGCCATTCATCCGGATTGTTTGGATCCAAGGTGGTGGTATGGGGTCAAAGTTGCTCCTTGAAGCAAACATATTTTTTAAGATAGGAATGTCGATACGGAGATGCCAGCAAAATATCCAAATAATGATGTCATCGATGGATCTAGGGAAGAGGATGAAAATGAGGATATGGGCCATGAAGAAGGTGACAATAATGACATGGTAATGGAGGAAGGTGGAGATCATGACTTTGGAGAAGAAGAGGGAGAACTAGAGGATCAATATCAAATCTTAGGTAGACATACAATAGGGGATGATGCATATGATAGAGGTGATCAATTGTATGTAAACCTTGAGAGATACATATTTGGCATGCAAGAACTGGCTCAAGATGAAGCCGTCAATGCATATGCTAAGGATTCATTGTTTTGACATTGATGACACTTCCTATATTGTTTAATTTTTTCCTCACATTTTTATAATGACATTTTGTACATTTGTATGTTAAGTTCACTATCAATATATAAGTGTTTTGACCTCAATTTTGGTGTACATACTCTATTTTTTATCTTTCAAATGACCAAACTTGTGGTCCAAAATTATTTTGGGACCCTTGGAAATGACGTTCTGTAAAAACATCGATATGGAAAATTGTACCCAGAAGTCAGTGAAAGTGTCAGTGGAAGGGTTGGTAGTATAGTCAGTATGTACAAATAAATATAATTACTAGCACCTAATTTGTATCTTTAACATAGGTGGCCTATCATCCGAATTGTTTGCATCCAAGTTGGTGGTATGTGGTCCAAGTTGCTCCTTGAAGCAAACATATTTTTTAAGATAGGAATGTCGATACGGAGTTGCCAGCATAAGATCCAAATAATGATGTTGTCGATGGATCTAGGGAAGAGAATGAAGATGAGGATATGGGCCATGAAGAAGGTGACAAAAATGACATTGTAATGGAGGAAGGTGATCACGACGTTGCAAAGAAGAGGGAGAACTACAAGATCAATATCAAGTCTTAGGTATTCATACAATAAGGGATGATGCATATGATATAGGTGATCAATTGTATGTAAACCTTGAGATAGACATATTTGGCATGCAAGACTTGGCTCAAGATGAAGCCGTCGATGTATATGCTACTGATTCAATGTTTTGACATTGACGAGACTTCTTATATTGTTTAATTTGGCCCTCACATTTTTATAGTGACATTTTGTACATTTGTATGTTAAGTTCACTATCAATATATGAGTATTTTGATCTCAATTTTGATGGACATACTCTTATATTTTTAAACTTTCAAATGACCAAACTTGTGGTCCAACATTATTTCGGGACCCTTGAAAATGACGTTCTGTACAAACATCAGTATGGAAAATCGTACCCAGAAGTTGGAATCCCTCCTCTGAAACCCTCAGGACATGGTCGCTGTAGAGCTGGGACTTGGTGGGGAGCTCTTGGTCTCCCCCCCAAAAGTCCGAGACGTATGGAGCTGAAGGAGATCTAGCCATATGGTATGGTTGATCTCATCTCACGGGATCGATTTAGGGGGTGTGTCCATGATGTACTGAAAAGGGGGGAGCCTATCCATCTAGATACCATGCTTGGTAAACCATGTAAATATCTATGCATACCATGTGTCTACTCCACTCTATGCTAGTTGTTTGGATGACTCCAAGGCTAGTCTCGGTAATCTCCATTCAGGCAAGTCCCAGAGAAGTCCCAGACTTTGTGGATGAAAGTCAATGTCTGAAAGATGACATCACTCTATAGGGGAGTCATGGCGAACTCTTACCTATACTATCTCATGTGGAACTGAGGGCTTACTCTGACGAATCATCATGGAACCCATAGTCACCTGTAGCAGCTCAAATTTCCTCCACTTGGCCTTCAATAAGTCACATCCCTAGAAGGGTGTTGCATACATGGCCGTCGGTCGCAATAGTGTGTCGAAGAGCCAGCTCTTCATTGGTGGGTCCTGAAAGTGTGCCTGGAAGCACTGTCTCTCTAATCGGGCCAAAGTACCCCATCCTTGTGTGGGCTAAATGTGTTATGTGGAAAGGGGTCATGTGAAGACTGCTCCCAAATATGTGTAGGACTGCACTATCTCCACTAGCTCCTCACAATAGGTGAAGCTAAGGCGACGAGTCACTGCATGTGAGGTGTTGAAGACCATAACCTTGGTTTTCCCAAGGTTGACTATCAAGTCTCTCTCTTTGCAAGACACCTCTAGTGCCTCCAGATGTCTCTGCATCCCTTCTGTTGAGGATGATATGAGGACTATGTCATCAGCATATAGCAATATCTGTATCATGAGATCACCCAAGAGTGAACCCTCACCTCCTAGGCAATCTATGAAAGATGTGATCTCATCGATGTAGAGTCCAAAGAGGGTCAGTGAGAGTGGAGAGCCTTGCTTCACTCCAATTGTGATCTTGACCCAATTTGATAGACCACTCGGGGGATGTAATTTGCCTATGGTGGCTAACTCATATAAGCTCCCCATACCCCAAATCAACGTCTTTGGAATCTGTATCTCCCATAGTCTCTTGACCATGTGGGAACATGGGACCATGTCAAAATCTTTTTGAAAGTTTACAAAGAATGTGTAGACTTTCTAGTGTCTGAAATCTTGCCTCCTCAATGGCAACTCTCAAAGTGAATATGTGGTCTAAGGTAGAATGCTACCTGCGAAATCCTACCTGTCCTAGTGCTCGTTGCCCTCAATCCTCTGTATGACTATTGAGATCCCTCTCTAAAACCTATCCATAAATCTTGGCCAGAGTATGACCAATCATGAGGGTGGAATAATTCCCAACCTCCATAGGGTCGCCAGCCTTGTGTATCGGTACAATAGTGGTGGCAGTCTAGGTGGGTGGGAAGCCTTAACAAACAGCCTAGTTGAACATGTGTGCTATGACCACAGCTAGAACCTCCTGTCCATGTGTAAAGTGCTCAATCCATAGGCCCTCATGATCCTATGCTTTTCGGTTGTGTAGCCAACGAAGTGCAGCCTGCACATTCAAGGGAGGGGGGGGGAGAGAGAGAGAGAGAGAGAGAGAGTTCTCGTCATTACTTCTAAGGAGAATAAGGAAGATGACCCATGCTGCAGTGTACCAAACCCAGACACAAGGTGAAAGAAGTATTCCCATGATCACTCTATGAGAAGTGTGAAGTAGTGGCTAGAGGTATTTGGTACCAGAAGATATCCAAGAAAGGCCATAAATATAGGCCCTTAGATAAGAAACCATTGCATTTGTCTACTCTCACTTAGTTAGAGCTATTAAGTTTCAAATGCAAGGTTTGTCTCAAGGAAATAAGGGTAAAAGTGTCTTGAAAATGGATGTGACACTCATGATCACATCATGGGGTGTCTTGTAAGAATCAATGACTCAGCTAGCTAGCTATTAAATAACCAAAACCACCAGGCTAGGTGCCATCTAGCCAAAACTATAGGAAGCTGCAAAATAGTAATGGAAGCTACTCCATGCTCTTGTGTGAATGTGCCATCACAATTCAATATCCTAGGCTATAATGAATAATACCAAGTCCATAATCAAAGATATACCCTCAAATGAGTTATTTAACATTAAATATTATAATATAGAGACAAGGGAATCTAGTCTGAAGACATTATACAATATAGAGAAAAGGGAATCTAGTCTAGAGCTTGCAAGTCACTTCTCAAAATTTTAATTCCAAAATCCAAATAACAAGAAGGCTAGGACGCAAGGCAATTGGACACCACCCAAATGAACAAGAAATATGAAAGTGAAAAATTCAATGATAATAAATTTGAAAGGTATCATGATTGAACTACAATACGTCAGAAAACCTCAAGTCACATGTCAAGAGAGTGAGCCATCCTTTCAACCTCAATCTTGCTGGCTTGTTTAACCCCTTCTTATTGGGTGTAAATCCACAACTTGGCTCCTCCTAATTTGTCTTCTTATTGGGTAGAGATCCACAACTTAGCTCCCCTTGCTTTACTTTCTTGTTGGGTGGAGGGTCATCAGCAATCTCTCCACCATGGATTACCTTGATAGCATCCTCTTTCTCCACCCTAATAACTTCATGAGGCAAACAAATTTGATCTAGCCATTTGTTAGGAAACAAAACCTTACACCATTTAAATGTTAATGTTTCTTTCATAAGAAATTTAAATTCAAATTATGACCTTTAATCTGGTGGGGAAATCTCATATTTAAATTCAATTTTAAGATATAAAAAAAGGAATATTGGGATTTCAAATTTTTCAAATTGTGTTTGAGGATTCCACTAGTGCCATTCTCCCAAATACAAATTTTAAATTGGCACAAAATTTAAAATAGCAAAAAAGTAACTTTAGGATTTAATTTGGTCAAATTGCATTTGATGGTTTACATGGATTAGTGCCATTCTCCAAATTGCAATGGAAGAATGGAACCACTACTATTCTCCCATTCTAATGGGCAATATGGTGGTAGTGCCATTTTGGCTTTAGATTATAAATGCTTGCTTTAGATTAAATGGGGATGTGCACACTTTCCGAGCATAAACCTATGAGCAGAAAAGTCCGAGCGATAATTTTTGACACCAACCATGCTTGTATATTTCTCAAAGGAATATACAATTCTTTCTTAATTTCTCATTTATGGAACCATATACTTACTTATTTTTCATTATAACCCTCATTTTAGAGAACATCATCTATATATGAACAAATAGTGAACACTTTAGAGACTCCTATAAATACCTCCCTACCATACTCTCTTTTGAGGATTATGGTAATTAAATCAATTTAAAAGAGTTTCCCTAATCTTTAGCAATCCCATATTTGAAGCTCTCATATAACAATGTATACCATATTCCTTGGATGAGTAGGAAAAAGATATTGGAAACCTCATACTTGAGGCCATTATAATCGATCATAAATTAATCTCTGATAGATTATCAAATATGGGAAGGCAAGGAACAAATTTTCAAAATATTTCCAATTCTCCAAACCTAAGTACTTTTAAGGAAATGTGGTCTCTATTGAACTCCTTCCTACCATAATATGAATTAGGGAGAAGTTGTAACTCTCATATATATCTTGAAATTTTTACTTTTTATCTTTTATAGCTATCAAAAGTATAATTTTAAGCCTACATTGCATAGATCATAAAATTTTGAACATTTTTCCTTTTCATAACTCCTTAATCTGAGATAAGGAGCAAAAGTTATGACCCCTTCTGTGTAGGCTCTCCAATGGTATTCCGCCGGCGGAATAGGGTTGGGGGGCAAGCTCTTCAAACCATATTCCTCTAGAAAAATACACTTAGAGGGTCTATTAAAAAAGTATTATATTATTTTCTTAGGTCATCCTGAGGAACTATAAAGAGGATATTTGCTCAAAATTTCATGATCCAACCAATGGTGAAAGGAAAAAAAAGGATTTTTGAAAGTGATAAAATAAGTCACTACTTGGACATTATATATGTATATTATATAAAGGTATATTTATATCTATATCTATTTATTAGTATTTCATATTTACTTACATATTCCTTGAAATAATTTGGATTTTTTCGCTCCCCAAAAATGACTTGAGCCTATATATTTTGACCCCTTCTACCTTTTGTCCGCTCGTCGCTCGGGGGTTTTTGCTCAGAAAATGAAAACCCCCGATTAAATGGTAAATTGGAAGTGTATCCCTCATTTGATGGAGCCTACTACAAGAGGTATAGAGTTGATGCAAACATTAGTCGAGACTATAATCAATGCAAATAGTATGGTAGCTACTAAGAAACATATCAAGCTTGATAGCACTAGTGTCATCCTCAACTTGCAATAGGAGAATGGTAGTAGTGTCATTCCCCATAATGTCATAGGAAAATGTGGAAAATGGCACCAATGCCATTCTTCCTTTTACATGGGAGAGAATGGCAAGGATATGTGTATATGTAAGGAAGCATTCTATTTTTTCTATTTTTAAAAGAAAAGGAAAAAGTTTTTATACTTAATTATTTTTATGTATTCCTTCAACAAGGTTATTAAGAGAATAACTTTCCTTCTTCATTATAAACTGAAAACACAAACAATGAAAATGAAAAATGAAAAAAACAAAACATAAAATGTCTATTAAACCCAAGTCTTTTGTACAAATACCCCAAAGCAATAGTACACATGGTGAAAACATTGGGGCCATTGGATCATGCAACCATCCATGATGTAGGTAGGTCCACATATTGTGCACAATTCACCCCGCTACATCTACAAAGGAAGACTCTTATGGTAGTGTGAGGATCATATATCCTTCTTTTGGAAAGCTATTTAAGGGACTTTGAGCATGCTCTCAAACATCTTTGTGTTGTGGATTATAGTACTTCCATAGACAATGTTTCCCTCCTTCACATTTGCGTATCTTAGATTTCTCACAAAAGTATTAAGGGAGAGACCAATGGACACATTGGATGCCATATGATTGAAAGATAGCTAGAGCAATGGACCCTATTAGAAGTCATGGAGGAGTTGGCTAGAGAGTATTGGACCTAGAATGTGCCTTTGAGACTTCCATGATCAATATGTGGAAAGAGTTACAGGTAGAAGGCTCGCAATGTGCAAGGGTTTCAAGGGGTAAATAGGAGTGCAAGGAGTAAGCATGAGAAGATGGCTTGTAGGGAGGGGAAAGATGGCCAAAGTGGAAGATGTTGCATCTCCAATTCTACCCTGGTACATTATTCTACTCACCATTGTGGAGGAAATTGGCCATTGTGCTTGTTGAATTATGGCATTCAAGGAGAATCACTAGGCTTTCATGATGGCCATGGGGCTGATATGTGTGGTCTTATTAGCTATAAAAGATGTAGTGGGATGGCTAGGATTGTGAATCTCTAATTTAGTGGTATGTCATTCTACCATCATACTAGAGGAAATCGGCCATTGTGCTAGCATTAAATTGGATTAATTGGGATGTGGATAATTATAATAATGATGGTGGAAATCGGCCACCATGTTGGCTTCCCACAGCCATCACATCGCAATTTTTGCTTACCTTGGCTTAATTTTTTCATCCTCGTTGTCTAGTACTAGCTTGATTTTTTCGTGCACACAGCAACTAATGCTAATGGCTTAATAAAACTCATCGGGGGGACAAGTGTGTGAAATCTTCAAAATACATTGCAGCATGTTGGATTGTTTCTCTAATCTCATTGACTGAACTTATAGGGTTTACATCTCTCCCCTCCTTCATGGCTCGTTGCACCTCCCTCACTGATTGTAAAGATTGTAAGAGTGCCACATACAACTCACGCTCTAGAACACACTTCAAGAACTTCAATCCTTTGACTGGTTGGAACCCAATTCGGTGATGTGGAATAGAACTTCCCCAACAAACAACATCATCCCTTCTTGATCTTTCTTCATTCGAAATTGGTGTTGAAATCTTAACTCGTTGATCTTCTCAATACGTCGATCAATTCGCTTGTTGTTACCAAACACAAAGTGTCTAAAATTTGTTGTTTTCAATTATCGGTTTTGACACATATGCATCCTGTAAAATGCGGATCATTGCATCCCCATCCCATGTTTCTTTCCTTCTCATCTTTACTGAGAACTGGCTAAACATCTAATCAATATGGTCATGTGTGTTGCCCACCATAAGGAATCCTAATTTCACTTTTAGAAACATGCCTTCCTCCACAAGCATGCAAAGGTATGTCAACACAACTTGATTCTTGTTTTCTCTCAATGTGTTATCAAGTTGGACATGCAACACTTTTGGAAGAGGTTGTGTAAGATTCCTCAATGCATCATTAAGAATGGAATCTATGAGATGATCATTTCTTACATTTGGTGTCGTCAGATCAACCTTGGGGATTAATTCACCATGGTAGATCATGCATCCAACCACGTGATATCTAGTGAAGTTCTCCTCTTTCAAATCGTTGGGCACTTGTTTGAAGTGTGGAAGATTGGTCTTCTTTTGATCCATCCAATCAATGATGATGGTTATGTATCAAGCAGTTGGTAGCTCTTCTTGCGATGCTTTGCTAACTTCTTCCTTTCTAGAGCTTGCATTTCTCGATGTATTTGCAACTCTACAATTGCTTCTTCTGCAAATATAGAAAATGATTAGATATTGCAAGCAAACGATTTTTGTCAAAAAGAAGAAAATTTCACGGCATCATTACACACACCTCTCTCTTGTCCTTGACTTCTATTATACAAGGCCTTCAAGTCCGCGCATGTGGCACACACACCAAAGCCACAAAGCTTGGGTATCTTCACGTTGTTGAATTCATTCTTCCAAATCCTACAAAAATCCTGGTTGTCATGTACTCGTCACCTGCAGTAACCATGGCATCCTTGTACATGGAATGGATCTCACACTTGAGAAATTATTTGGTAAGTGCAATTGGTCACTATTTGGAAGAGCCTTGGCATGTTTTTGCACAAAGTCTTGCAACCACGAGCATACCATATTGCCATTTGGTCTAGGCACTCTTATTTGTCCTACTATACAAATGCGGGGGTCTTTATAAAGGCAGGCCTATAAGCTTTTTAGCCTTTTATTGCCAAGACAATGTGCAAGTCTATATGCTTTGTGACAAATAATCCTTGAACTGAATGAGTACTCAAACACAATTTTGTTCATATTCTTTTCCCTAGGTCTTACAGACCATGCTAAATAAAAATTTTGATCATCTTTATTCATTTCAACATAATTTTGCCGTAACACTATTAATTTTGCAACCCCAAAAGTGGCCATGCACATTCTGCTACAACAAAGAGTGTTGCAAGTCTCTTTCAGATGTGCGATGTCTAGCATTATGCGAGCTCTCCCTCTTGTGTAGCTAGACTTTTGGAGGTCCACATTCATTGGTCTTCCCTTTCGTCTCTCCTCAATAGACGAAATTTAATTCCACTACCCCTTTTGTGATAGCCGAGACAGCCATTGAGAACCATCTGGATTAGATGTCCCTTGTAAGAAATAATTTCTAGCTTCAAAAACAAAACAAAGAGAGCCATTGAATAAAATTAGACATGGACCACATACCTGATAACACTTGTTGACCTCTCGTGCTTGTAGTGACATCTATTATTTCATGCTCTTCAATGGGAATATCAGGTCCATGGATTTGAGTACCTGGGCTTCTATGTCCACCATCATGCTTAGGTGAAGGAGTAGGAGACACATCTAAGGTTGCAAAAGAGGTTCCACCACTAGTACAAGATACATCCAATGTAGCAAAGGAAGTGCCCTTGGAACTATGAGAAGAAGAAATTGAGATAGACGTAGTGTGGAATGAACCTCCCATGCAGAACTTTGGCAAGCTTTAAAGGGGATGCCTGAAAAGTGCCATGCAACAATGAAAGGTGGAAACTATATGCCTAACCATAAAATTCAAGGTTCGGTTTAGGGTTTTGAGCATAGAGGCATTTCTAAAAATAGAAAATTTTCTCTATAAACATGAGATTCCCACATTTGTTTCTCATTATTTCCAAAATAGGCCCAAGAGTTCAGAGAATCACCAGGTATGTGCAATTTTCTTATGGTTAAGTGTTTTTTATTTTTAATTTGGTCATGAAATAAAATTTTAAGGCGCGCTTCAATATAATTTACTGTGTTTTGAAAATGGGGGTGGTGTGCTTGAATATGATTTAAACTCCTTTATGTTTGCTTTTTGGGAAACACATTGCTTTGATTACTAGTCTATCCTATTTACTAAAAATAGCAAGAAACATTTCTAAAAATAAATTACTCTATATTCTACCCTCTAAGCTTTCAATCCCTTCTTGTTTAATCATCTAACCTCTCCATCTCTCCCTCTACCATCTACCCCTCTCAGCTCTCCATCTTTTCCAGGTAAGCTCTCCATCTCCTCATGCATTTGTTTAAGCTTTTTTAGACTGAAGGGAGCTGATTTTTTTCCCGATCAATGATATCATCGACCGGATCTCACCCGATCCATGATATCACCCACGAGCTTCTTCATCTTCCCCGCTCAATCACCATGCTTCCCTACTCATTCGCCTCACCTCCCCGCTCTAACGTGGTGCCCAAATCGACGGGCAAGCAACACATTGATGATATCATCGACAAGTGCGTCACCCGATCGATGATATCATCGATGGGTTGTTGGCCTGATCAATGATATCATTGAAGGGCTGGTAGCCCGTCGATGATATCATCGACGAGGCACTTGCTCGATCAATGATATCATCGACGGGCTGGCAAGTGCTTGCCCGATCGATGATATCATCGATGGGCTTCTAGCCCGTCAATGATATCATCGACGAGCTCTAGGCAAGGGAGAGGAGAGAGAATTAGCGAGAGGAGAGGGAGAGATAGGGAGAGGGAAAGGGAGAGGGAGAGGGAGAGGGAGAGGGAGAGGGAGAGGGAGAGAAGGAGAGAGAGAGTTAGGGAGAGAGGGAGAAGGAGAGATAGGGAGAGAGGGAGAGAAGGAGAGAGAGAGAGAGTTAGGGAGAGAGGGAGAGGAGAGAGAGAGTTAGGGAGAGAGGGAGAGGGAGAGGGAGAGATAGGTAGAGAATTAGGGAGAGAGGGAGAGGGAGTGAGAGAAAGAGAGAGAGAGAGAGAGAGAGAGAGAGAGAGAGAGAGAGAGAGAAATAGGGAGAGGGGAGAGAGAGAAATAGGGAGAAAGAGAAAGAGAGAGAGAGAGAGAGAGAGAGAGAGAGAGAGAGAGAGAGAAATAGCGAGAGGGTTTGAGGGGGAGAGAGAGATAGAGAGAGAGATGGAGAGGGAGGGAGAGAGAGAGAGAGAGGGAGGGAGGGAGAGAGAGAGAGAGAATTAGGGAGAGGGGGAGAGGGATAGTTGGAGAGAGGGAGAGGGTTTTTTGGTGATTTGTTTTTGTTTTTTGATCAATTTTTATTTAAAATCTTAGCTTTATCTTCAAATTATGAAGTTATTTTTTAGTGTTTTTTAATTAAATTTGAGAGAGAGAGAGGCGTTTTGGCCATAATTTTGTAGTTTTTGAATTGTAGTGTTGTTACTTTTCATGCTTTTTTGTTTTTTATTCTCTAGTCCAAAATCATGTTTCAATAATAAGCATGTTGAGATCCTTTTCCATGAAGAATGTATATGTTAGAAGCTCAAAGTCTTTTTAGAAATGATCAAGCTTGTTGTACTAGTTTTTGTTTTATTCAACTTGAGATATTTGTGTGAGATACATTTACTAATCTAATTTATTTTGTGTGTGTGTGTGTTTATTTATTTATTTTTATAGTTATATTTATATATATGCATATGTGTATACATATTTATAGGTACATATGTGTGTGTGTGTGTGTGTGTGTGTGTGTGTGTGTGTGTGTGTGTGTGTGTGTGTGTGTGTGTGTGTGTACATACATATATATGTATATGTACATATGTATATTTATTTATTTATTTGTGTGTGTGTGTATATATATATATATATATGCATGCCAAGCAATCCAATTGATGTAAAAGTTACCATTAAAGAAACTAAACCCAAGAGATCCAGGGAGTATTCTAGCATTCAATAGAATTTAATATCTCCATGGAGCATCTGATAGCACCTTGGAGTAACAATGTATGTATTTTAACTTCCCAAAAAGTGTGCATACACTTAAATGCTGGCCATTCCACCATTCTTGCTGATTTTGGCAAGATCAAAAGGCCATTTCTCCTCAATTTGACAACAATTTCACTATTACTTTGCTATAGATCTCTAGTCCATTTAACATTCATTTGCTATAAAAGTTTCTTTGATCGATTGGTAGCACCACTAAATCCCTAGTTATAAACAAGCTTCATTGCCTAATCTCCTCCAAATTTGCAGTTGACAATAAGCAAACTCATAGTTTTTCTTCCATTCTAGCCATAAGCCCTTCAAACGATACAATATGCAATCTCCTTCTACTAGGCTCCATCTAAAAAAACCTTTGAAACTCCTTTACAAGACAAGCCTAATACGACTACTATGCTCTAATAATATATGCTTAAGAAATAATAGATTTGCCTACACTATTTTTTACTTTCTCAAAGAACCATAAATATCTTTGGTTCACTACGTTATTCACTCCCCAAGAAACTTGAATGTGCTGAAAAATTGGCACATTGTAAATTGACCCATTGTAAGCCTTATGTAAGCCACACTAGGTGCTCATTGTTAGACAACCAATCCATCATGCACTTAAAATTATTGAGACATGGTGAACTCTCAGTTGTGGCACCCTTCACAATTCCACCATTGATCATAATAGCCACAACAACATTTGCAAGTAGAGCTTTGGCAACATTGACAAAATTTGGATCAAAGCCCATCAATTGCAGCATCTAAAAATAGACTCCCATTGAACTTTGTTGTAGATTTTGTATAGGATTCAATGCTAGGCATTGTTTCTTGTAGGTTTCAACCCTTCTCAACATACTATGTGAAGTCAACCCTCAATCTTGTGATTGGAAAATTAGTGAAGCCGTAAATTTTTGGGCTCGATGGTTTCCATTTGATTAGCCTCCTTTAGGTTTATCTTATAAGTTTTTTTGGAACCACAAATGTGAGGTAAATGGGCAATCCAATCCTATAGGCTAGATGGGGATGAATATGGAGTTGGCAATGGTCATAATAGTAAGTACTAGAAAATCAAATGTTGTGTGGTTGGTATAGAGAATGATATATGAGAGAGTACATTATCGAAGCTAGCGCTTAGGTCTTGTCATAGCCTTGATCATATTGTTGAACAATAGTCTTGGGCAACTAACCTTTGCTATATGTCCATCCATTCTTCCATCCTTATTGTACCTACTTTCAAAGATGTTTTCAATTTGTCGGTTGGTAGTTCACGTGTATGTGTCATGTTTTCTAGTGTCCTCATCCATTGCTTGCCATTTTGGTTTACAATATGTAACTAGAAGTCCCATAATGTGGAATTTGTGTTAAATATCCCTTGTCACGACAATATAGGATTCATTTCATGGGGCATCACATACCTTCTCAAGATTGGTTCTCAAACCATTTTCTAGGACTGCCTTGCTATAAGTTAACCATGCATTGACTTTTGATAAGCATTCTTTCCATCTACAAATGGTCTTTTTTCATACAGTATCAAAAGCACGACTTGGGCATTGCATGCTTTGCAACATGCCATCTAGGGGGCCCCAACTCATTTTGTGGTTTCACCTTTCTGAATCGAGTCAAATGATCTACAACACGATATTGCTCACCTTTTAGGACCCCCATTTCGACTCGAATTCTTTTATAAGTAACAACCTTTATATTCTAAGGCTAATGATATGAGATCATTTACCAAGCATAAGGCTATGTTGGATAATCCTTCTTAAATTCCAACCACTTGTGAGAACACTACCAAGGCATATTTTATGGCATTGCAATGGACTTATGTTTCAATCAAGTGTAAGACCCTTAGCTCACTACACTCTATTTTGCTTCTATGTTTTGTTGTTTACACATTTTTGGTATATTCAACATCGCAATATTGATACTTGGCTATTTCTAAAAGACAAATATGCATGGGAAGATGATTCATTTTGGGAAAAGTCTATGTGAGAGAGTTGTAGATTCTCCAACAAGCTAAAATTTTGATACTTCGTAATTTACATGGTTCAACTATTTGGATTATGAAAAGATAATCCAACGATCATGAAAAAGTGCTTTTGATTGGCTTTCCTACTTTGTTTTCATGCAAAAATCTAAAAATGTGGATTTGAGGCCTACGGTAATATATTTCGGCAAAAAGAGATTAAGGCCAAAGTTGTAAGGAATCAAAATACGATTAGAAGTCATCTTATTAATTATTCCTAGATTCTACACCATTTGGGAGATAGGGGCTCCAAACACAACTCTTTTTCCAGTGTACATTTTTAAACAAACTTGCAAAATCAAAGCGATGGCTTTATTTTGGGAAAGCAGGGTTGTTTTGGAAAAAGCAAGTTTGTCATAGAAAAAGATAGATTTTCAAAGAACACTTTACACTACACTAATTTTTGAAGAAGCTTCATGGGTAGTACATCTCTTCCTACGATAAGTTTTTCCTTTATAATGGGCTCTTTTTGGGATATAGAAACTCTTTCTTTTCCAATTCCGAATTGTGATTTATATGAAAACTCGACTTTTGTAATTAGGCGTCTCACACCAATCACCATCTTAAATATCAAAAGAATAATCCGTATGAAAATTACTATGAGCTCATATAGCAAACTTGCCATAGTAACATATTTTGTATTACTCAACATGTCTCATAAATTATGTACTGCTAAAGTTCCATTCTGTGTTAGTATTATGGACACCTCCACACCTATGAGCCCCCATATGAGGGCATGGGGGAGGTTGACACAACACCCTTACTAACTACAATCTTCTTGGTGGTTAGATTGTAGAACTTGTATCCTTTCAAAGTTCACATTATATCCAATGAAGAGATATTCTTGAGTCCTCACATCAAGCTTTGTTAAGAGAGAGGAGAGAAAGACAGAGGGGTGAGAGAGGAGAGAGAGGCACAGCGCGCGAGCGAGAGAGAGAAAAAGAGAGGAGAGTGGGAGAGAGCCAAGAACATGCACATAGCATTTAGAACCAAAAACTTTTGAATATTTCAGGCTCCATGTCAAGCCTTTTCAATTTATCAAACTCCTATTAAGTAAGTACACTACAACATATCTTGCTTAGTGCGTTTGGGAAGTCTTTTTCCATCCAACATTGACCTTGCCATTTTCATTATGCATTTATGCTTGTGTTCTACTGCCCATTTTAGGATGGAGTGCTATGGTAAGCTACACTTGATCCCCCTTGAGCTGCAAACTAATTTAACTTTATTGATAAGACTTTCCTCATAGTTTTCAATTGCATTCTCCACTATTGTTAGCGATTACTTAAAATTGTCACATTCCTCAAATTTTTAAGTAAAGTCATCTATGAAAGTTAGAAAGTATACTGCACCTCCAAGTGATGGTGTAGACATGTCTCTAACAATTTCTCAGTGTACCAGTTGAAGGACACCATTCTCCCTGGAGGTGAATTCCTTGGGGGATTTTTTTCTTGCTTGTAATGTGCAATGGAAAAACAAAAAGTTTTGCAACATTTGAGATTATAGACATGCATCCATATCCCCCTACAAATTGTCGAGGCATGCTACACATCCATACCCTTGCCTTAAAACAAATATATATATTTTCCACTCTCACCCTCGTGTCAACAAAATGATACCCCAATTGGTACTTCCATAACATGTAGGCCCTCTCAACCATGTTGGCCAAGGTCAAGCATTCTTACCCTTCACATCCTCCACCTAACATGCATGTATAGATCCATCCCAACCTCGATATGGCTCCCAAAGACTGTGAGATGAGCTTCAACTGGCCTTTGCCAAAAACCCAATCACCCGTGCAAGTTTTTCTATTGAAGAAAATCACAGATGGCGGCACCACCCTAGTGTTTTTATCAGAACTAGAACCCAACCTATGCACTGATTTCGTGACCTATTGGATGCACTTGCTTGCACTCCATCCATTATCTCTGGGGATACTGCTCATCAAACCCACAGTATGTCAAGTTGACACCGAGTCCTTACAGCTGGCAAACCTCACAAATCAAAACAATCTGCTCGATAATTATGCCAGACGCTCCTCACCTAGTGGTGCTACAAAACCACAACTCGGAATACAGTTAGCACAGCAACTTATTTTTTTGAAAGCTGTAAAAAGAGGAACAAAGCAGCTGACCCTGCCCCTAGCACCAATAAATGGATTGGCTTTCTTGCTGTCTCTGGATTGCTTGTTGGTATAACCGAACCTTCACCAGAAGATGCCTTAGAAGTTGGTTTGCAACTTCCAGATGTACTTTGGGTACCCTTTGTCTGATTTCTCTCATTCCCAAACCTCTGACTGTTGTGTCGAGACTTGGGCTTTGTGCCTTCATTTGAGGCTTTCCAGTTTTTAGGCAGCCCAGGATTAATCTCTCTGGAAACCTCAAAGTTATTGATGCTGTCCCTCTGAACAGCATTCTGATCAGCTTCATCCTTGATGATTGAGCTACGTGAGCGGTATTTAAGTTGAATATTGTTACTTGATTGTGAAGGTGACAACTTTGCCGGAGTAACATCACACAAATGTTTAATCTTTCCCTGCTCAACCTGATTTGAACCTTGTCCACACACTACACAATATCCCTTCACATCTGAAGACAATTGATAACCACATCCAGAACAGGGCTCAGAGCCCCAGCGTAACTTACTTGTTGGAACTTTGCCTTTAAAGGCCCTCTTGAATGCCCTATAATAAACCAGATGCTCAGCATCACGAATACGAACCCTCTCCTTTTGATAAATGCGGTTAGCTTTGTTCTGCAGTACTGAGACAGATATCGCAGTAGAGAAATACTCTCGAACAAATGACATACCACTACCAACCTGCCAAAGAAAACTGTGTTCCATTAGAGGCAACTAAACACAATTATTGGACTACGGCATAATCAGCACAAAAATGAAGCAACAATCCTAAGAACAAAACCGAGAAGAGCTGGTGTCTATCAATGCTATGAAGGCCACGCATACTTCATTGACATTCACTTTTAACATTAAGAACATGTGACATCTAATAAGCAATTAGCCATAAACCTAATAGTTCTCACAACTTTCCAACACATGATTTTTACTTAGTGTAGTAGCTAGCAACCATTTTCTAGGAACAAATTACGTACGAGAAAGTTTAACCAACAAATGACATCTTCAATAACAAGTAGCCAATCATTAGGTCTCAAACACAGTGTTCGTCCAAAAAATAGTGAAAGGAGAGCTTGAAACATCATGATGAGAACTGCCTCACTATTGGGGGTATACTAACATTTTTAAAGGCACCCGCCTCTTTACTAGCCCTTCACCCTATACATCTTGTACACATCTTCCACTATGGTTGAGACAATGAATAGGTACTCAAACCCCTTTAAGGGGATCTCTCAATCCAAGAAGTCTGTGTTTTTTACCTCCCTATTCTATTATTCCATATGCTTAAAATATGTTGAGAGAAAATATAATGGGAGCAATCAAAGACATGATTAGTGAGTCTAAATGTGTTTTGATGCTATAAAGATTATATTAAAGTATGAGGGGAGTGGTGAACAATGTGGTCCATTAGGTTGGCTCAAAGAATGGGTTGGTCCAGCTACAACTTTTGTCCACCTTTTCTGTATCAATTCAAGGTCTTTATTTTCCTGAAAATTCAAGGTCTTGAGTTTTCATGAAAGTTTGACATCTTGATTTTTAGAAAGCATCGAACAAAAATCAAAATGCAAGGCTAATTTTTCAACTCTTATGACTTTGCATCTATATTTTTCATATCTGTAATTGAAAACTTGTTTCCTATTCGTCACGTCAAATCTTCCAAATCTTAGTATAGAGTGCAGTAAAATCAGAAGTTCAAGCAAGATTGAAGTGCACTTCTCTTCTACACTTTAAGAGGAGTCAAAAAACTTTATGATGGGTATAATTCCCACCAAATCCTTCAAAATCCAACTTAGCCTCTCTAAATAGGTTTTTCCAAAGCTCATGGACCGGCAAGATGGCAAACCTCCCTATAATGATGACATTTTTCTAGAAGCCCTACAACCTCCACGCGGTACTTCCGCGGAGAGGCTCCCAAGAGATGCAAGAGGGTATGGTGGAGGGGCCCACCCCATCATCCACAAGAACTATGGCTGCTATCTGGGGGGCTCCAAAATGATCCCACACCTAGACCCAATCGAGGAGAGGACACTCTCGTATTCTTGTGGCATGTCCAAGAAGCACGAGATCATGGATACCTTGAGATCTGATGACATGTGTCCAAGTCATCTACAATAAAACCGTGGTACAAAGGTATTAAGAAAACCAAGTGTGGTCTGAGTATTTGGGGAAACTCTAGAAAAGTATTTAAGCCATCTCTAGAAATGGCCTTGAAACAATAATTGAACCACTTTGAGACATCTGTTAGAGAAGTCTTACAAGCAGCTACCATGAATCTAAGTTTCTTAAGTTTTTCATTAATGGCTTTTAACAGGCACAAATCCCTGGAAGAAGAAAGTCAAACTTTTGTGCCTTTTAAGAAGAGCTCCCTTAGAAAAGCAATAGAAAGAACGTAAGTATCAATAGTAACATGTCTTGATGAACTGTCAATGAAAGGAGCAATTTTCTTTTAGTGCAACAACAAAGGCTACTAAGAACGGCTAAACTTTCGATGCATTGTAAGGTTTCTACCAATATCCAAATGATTGAAGTCATTTTATCCTAATGTTCTCACATACTTCCAAGCAATCACAGGACGATTCCAAAGTCCTCTAGCCCAAAGAGGAAGAGTACTCATAACTCGAGGTGACTTCAATACAGAATGTAAATCTATCTTATCAAGATCAGAAATAAGTAAACAGAGTGATCATAATTCCTTTTCTGAAAATGGAAGAGGTTTCAACTTGAGATTTCAAAGACTCCTTAAACAACACTTTCAATTTAATGAATGTTGATTTCTTAATTGAAGACTTGACAAAAGAAGTATACAAAAGTATACAGAAGCCAAAAAGAACCTTAAATATATATTCCAAAAACCTTAATAGAAAATTTAATACAAGAACTGTAACCTTCCCTTACAATTTCCATAGGTAAATTTTATCTAGTTAAGAACTTAGGAGAATCAAAAGGAACACGAGGCATCGGTCTGGAAGTAGATACAACCTTTATAATATCATCATCAAAGAAATGGGGAGAAGTAACAAGAACCAATTCCGGTTTCCACACTAGATTTAGACTATGATGATAAGGAGATACATTCTTAGTCTTTGAATGAGTTTTCCAAACAATAGGATTATTTTGACTAGCCTTTTAAGTCCTAATGAGCCAACTTTCCTTCCAAATTAACACCTCTTGGAAAGAACGTATGTAAAGTTCTCCTCCAAAACAGTTCACAGGGCCTAGCTGCCTTGAATATTGCTGCATTTAAGGGCTTCAAAACTCTAATCAAAGAATGTAGGATCCCAGAAGGTGCCACATGTCAATATAGGGGTGCACCGGTTACCAGGAATTCCAATCCCTCGCACCCTAGCAATGCATGCCCTCTCCAACTCCCAAAAAGGCCTGCAGGATATTGGAGAGGGGTTTCAACCTCTACATATATCCAAGGATCCTTAGATCCCACTATTGCTTATGGGACTAAGGCTTCCACAATACGTGTGCCGTCAAGCGCCAAGGAGCCCTTTTCAACCCTTTGCCATTTCCATCAATCAAGCCACACAAGGGGGTTGGCCCATATTCCAACAAAGAATCCCTTTTAATAACTTCCTTAGCTTCCTTCACATGCTCTTAAAAAAAGAAGAAAGCAATACAGTAAGTCTCACCTACAGAAAGCATAATACTACTATGAATATTATAAACAACATAGATTACTTGGATGATATAAATAGGACTGAGAGATTGACAGCCACGAATATGGTTAATGTCTTAATTTAATGAGGATCCTTGCATTGTTACACATCTAATTGTGCTAACCAATATCGACTTAAAATCAGACCATCTAATAGAGTCTTTCTCAAAATCACGAAGTTCATTCAAATTCACTCAGACAAAGAAATAAAATCTATCTCTATATGAGTTTCTCACATGTCTAGAAGCAAAACAATGGATGGAATTGTTGAATAAATAGGGTCAATGCCCCACCTACTAGCCCCCGTATAAGAAATGCAACAGGGCTTGATACCTATATCACTTTAGGTCAGCATTGTGCCATATGGGCACCTGAAGAGGGAGTGGAAGAGCATGTCACGTGAGCAGTAGACAGGCTGCCACATGGGCAGCAACAGATCATCCTTCTCGGGTTTGGTTTAGGCCAGCCAAAGAGGCCACCCTGGTCAGCAGATATGGTTGACAGTGAGCCCAATGCCTGGGCTGGTTGTGGGCCCAGCCATGGGTCCATTGATGAGGCTATTAGGCTGGGGAAGGACAGCACAACAATGGTCAAAGGAATGGGGAATTGTGCAGCAGACTGCCAGTCCAGTACTAGATCCAGGTCGCCAGCCCTACAACGGAGGCAGGCTAATAGATGTATGCCACATGGCAGACTGGGCCAGAAGCAGCAGCAGACTGCATACTGAAGTCGGGTAACGCAGGTGCCTGTCTGGGCAAAAGATAGTGCTAGACCAGGTCATCTCGAAGGAGGTTTCATTGGCCTAACTAGAGTCGGTTGGCCAGATCGGAGGACCTAGACCCCTATATAAAGGGCTCATTGTGGGCACTCCAAGCAGTCATTCTGCAGGAGTCTTTGTCCTATCCAAGTGCACACAAAGAGGCAGGTATACAGGCTGTAGAAGAGCCATATTGTGGTGCACAAGAGGATCAGAAGCAGACTCACCTAGAGTGCCACTGAACTCTGTACGAGGCCTGCAGTGATCTAGGAGAGGTCTACAGCAGTAGGAACTGCAAACAGTATCTGAGTTTGGTGCCCTTACTCAGCGGATGTTTGCTCAAGGTGATGGTACAGATTTGACAAGATCTCATACTTGGATTTGTTATCTATACATGAGATTGTTTTGCTGTACATCCATGTGTACTCTCTCTCTACCTGAAGTGTCATCTCTTTATACATGCAAGCAAGTGGAGTGAGTTGGCATAATGAAGTTTTCATTGTGAGATCTCAAGACCTTTTTTCTGCTGCATAGGAGTAGGCTGTAACAAGTGACTCCTTTATACTAACAGGAAAAGTCAAAACAACGTACCTCATTTTTTTAATTTTTTTTAAACAACGTACCTCACGAGGGTCAAAATTGTATAGCTCATGTTTAGATTTTCAGTAGTCAAGACAAAGTTTAAGGCTTGAGCCATCTTTCTAGTAATGGCATCTCTTCCAGCCACATTACCAAGGATATTGGACAAAGTGATGCCATTGTGCATGATGAACTTGATTGAGATTCTCTCTAGATGTGTCCATGGTTTGCACAAAGTGCTTTAATAAGTGAGAAGCGTAAATCTCTGTATCTATTCTAATGTATTCTTTAGGTTCATTAGTTTCTATGTTTTGAAAAGAATGTGAAAGAGGCACTAGTCTCTCCATCAATCTATTACATTCATTATGATAAACATAAGGAGATTTTCTTAGGAGTTGATATCTTTTCAAATTTTAATTGACACCTATGATATGTATTGGAAGTGGCACATTTACATGCCATGATGGCATGGAGGACTAGAAGTGAACACCATGTTTAGAATGAGTTTTGTATTGATCATGTATATAGTACAATCTAGATTGTCGAGTTCTCCCTAGCTCATCTTGCTTGCGTCCCCAAGAGTCTCTCTCTCTCTCTCTCTCTCTCTCTCTCCCCCTCTCTCTCTCTCTCCTACCAGCCCAATCTAGCTTCAAGTACTGCTCCGCTGCTCCACTATTTCCTTTAGGGTAGTAATCTCAATTTGATAGTGTCTTTGGATAGTAATGTCTCTTAATCGGTGTTAATCACATGTGGAACTTCTTTTCTCAAGGTTTACATGGGATGTGGATTTTCTGAATTTGATCATGCTTCGCAAGCTCAAATTTGAGACATAAGCAATTATCTATGTTGATCTTGAGGGAAGGTGTTGAGAAACCATCTCAACATCATGTGTTATATATTGTGAATAGCACTAACACATAGAGTGCTATAAAGGAAAGGGTTAGATGCCCTTAACCCTAACCCTAAAAGGGTTTGTATATATTCTACATTTTCAACTAAAATCTAGTGTACAGTTAGTCATTTGTGGTGTGCTCTCTAGCTATGCCCTCTCTCCTCATCTCCACTCTTTTCCTCTCCCCACTTCATATTTTGTGAATATCTGCAAGTATCAATGCCAAGATGGCTGCTCAAACACTGAGAAAAATGCAAAAGCTGTTCCCAAAATGTGACCTACAAGAAAATCTCTCTCTAATCCAAGGACCCCCATGCAAATAGCTGTCCTGCAAATGACCAACCCAAATCAATTGGCAAAAGTCTGTAAATCTGTCCAATGCAAATCTCAGCTGAATCTGTCCCAAATGGTGGCTGAATGCCACAAATGTCAAAGGACAAATAGCCCAAATCAAAGGACGAGTGCAAATAGAACCCAAATTTGGCTATGTCAAGCAAAGAAGGCTGCAAATATCAGCAAATTTGACAAAAGACTCAAATTTGGAGAGGGCAACTATGCCAAAAAGAGGGCAAATTGGTAAAAGCCCCAAAATAAGCTGTAATTTTTCAAATGTGACCAAATCTGAAGCAATTTCTTGCCAATATCACTAAAAACCCCCAATTTCATATCAAAGCAGCCAAATGTCACTGCTACTTAGGCAAATGTGACAAATTAACCTGCAAATCTGAAAATATCCCTCAATCTGCCAGCAATAGATCCAAAATCCCCAATGTCGGAGTTGAAATGGAGTCACAATAGGGCAGGGCAAATACTACAAAAGCCCCAAAATGTGACCAAAAGGAGCAAATGTCACTGCAAAATCTGCAATGTGACACAAAAGCCCCATTTTCTAGAGCAAAATCACCTCAATGTCACTGCAATGTGCGCAAATGTGAGATAAAAGGGGGTGAAAAGTTTCAAATCCAACTGTACCAGGCAGATCTGAGTCAAGAGGGAGCGAATCCCAGCCAAATGGTGCTAGAGCAAGTTGGAGCAGCTGGAGAAAGGCCCGAATGACAAGAAAGAGTTCATATCTAAGCAAAAAACCTCAAAAACAGCCCAAAAAAACTCAAAAACAACTTGTGTTTGTACAAGTTTGTACGGACGTCCGTGCAACTGCACAGAAAAAAAAAATCAACCCAAATGGTGCGGGACAGGGTCGCTTGTATGTGGGGGGCAGCTCAAAAATTTTGGGAGCAAACAACAAGCTGAAGCAAATGTGAGTACTTGCAAATGGATAATGAGAAAGTACAAAGGGGTGGCCTATATGTCCATGAAGTCAACCATATGGTTGACCAACAAAGTCAACCTAATAGTTGACTGAGTCCCAAGACTAGCCTACAAGGTCATATCAAGGCTAAGTGCTAACACTATTGCCTCATTGAACCCCTTGTTTCCATATCTTGAGGCTTCATTACTGTCACTTCAACAAACTCCTATCTCTCCAAATTGAGACATTTAAGCTGTGCGCACAACCCTCCAAGGTCACCCACAGGTTCACATACACGAGGATATGTCTAGTTAAAAGCATGACATAGTGCAGTTTCAAACTCATCATAGTCACTCATAAGGTTGAAATCCATAAACTCCATCACATACATGAGGATCTACTGCTCTACAAGGAGAGGCAAGACGGGTCCTCCTGCAACAACGAGTTGCCACCCGTAGGGAGGGCAAGTGGGTAGTGGTACATGACGGCTGACTGGTCCTTGAAGAGGGCCCGTTGACACTCTCATCTAGGAAGGGAGATTTTATGAGACTCAGAGGACCAAGACCTTGACCTTGATCTGTACAATTTGAAATTATAATGGAACCTTGTGGTCATCAAATTGTAATGGAACCTTGTGGTCATCAAATTGTAATGGAACCTTATGGTCAAAGCCAAGGAGCTTCTCAGACTCGCATACAAGGTGCGACAATATCTTCTACACATGGACTCATCAAAGCCCAGAGCGTCCTCCACCACCAATCTGTAGGTACACATGGGAGTCATACTACCATGACAATAGCAGAGAGACAGGTGAGGATCACGTGGCATTTTTTTACACCAATCATCTCTCACTAAGATGATCTCCATGGAGCGACACCAAATTCTTATGGATCCAGACCAGGAGTACATCTCCACATGATACCTTCATCGCCGTCTGCTACTTTCCACCGAAGACCTCACACTTTGCCAAGAAGCTCCGAGAAAAGGGTGACACATCTCCTTATACTGCCCTCTACCTGGATGTCAGATTTTCCAAGCTGCGAGCAAGTTACGCCTGGTTTTCCCCATTGAGAAGTCAGGAATTTGGACACGCTCTATCAGCAATAGGAGCTACCAGCACATTATAGTCCAGATAGGGTGCAAACAGGATGCCTGCATGCAGTACAGTGTTGCAGGCCAGGCCTTGAGGGACAGACAAGCTCTCCAGATTTGATAGAAGACACTTCCATGAGATTTGGCATCAGTTGAGAGACTAAGGGAGCAGACTGAGGCAAAGGCAGGCAAAGCACTTGTACCATTCTTCGCGGGCTAGCTAGGTACAGCAAGGAGACAGGATGCAGCACTTTTTCAAGCTACAGGTCCGTGCTCAAGCTCTGCTTCAGAGATTGAGAGATAAGGATGGGCAAAAGAGGCTCCATTCGGACCCCTAGAACATCAAAGAGATGTCCGCTGCTTTCTATATTAGGACCTCAGAAAATATAGGACCAAAAAGAGAGACCTCACTAATCCTTGACATCCCCCTCATTAAGAGAAGCAAAATACCAAAATCAAAACAAGAATAGAAAACTCACAAAGGGTGCAGTTAATATCCACCTTGAACCCCTTGCAACCCCCAATTTCTTGCTGCTTATACATTACAACTTAAAGCAAGCAAGAGCTCTCAACAACTTTTTCACATGCACTGTCTAAGCATATCACTGAGGGAGCAATGGGAACAGTACATGAGACACTACCTCAATCGTACATACCTTTGTAAGACTAGAATATATCCAATTGTACAAATTCAGATTTTTGTTGTTCTAAAGTCTAAATTTCTACAAAGAAAATAAAAGAGACAACGAAAGAGAAGAAAAATGAGCTAACAAAAAACTTTTGAAAAACAAAAGGTAGACATACCTAGCAAGCAAAGCAATGCATTTGTCATCATCAATGCCCAAGCATAAGCAGCTAACTGGGTTTCTAAAGACCCGCAATGTCTCTTGGGCAAATCCAGTGCTTACTAAAATAAGTCAATTAAACAAAAGGGAAAGATAAGAAGAAATAAACAACAGGGAAAGATAAGAAGAAATAATGAAAAAAGGAAGAAGGTGACTAAGCGAAAATAAAGATAACAAAAGAGACATAAAACAGGTTACAGGAACAATATCTCTCTCTCTCTCTCATATATAAATGAAAGAGAATGAATGTCTCTCTCTCTCTCTCTCTCTCTCTCTCTCTCTCATATAAATGAATGAATTACTTTAACTGTTGTTTTTTTTTAAACTAAACGAACCACTTACACTTGTGTACCACGTCCTACAATGATGCAATATTAAATTCCTTACTTAAAAAGAACATGCATACTCAATTTAACTCTTTTTCGAAACTAAAAGAAAAACGGGTTGTTCAATGCCCAGCTTTTCATTTTCAGCTTATGTTCAACATTCTAAGCATGCCTAAGGCCGATACACCGTAGATAAAAGACTTTATATCTAAGATTGTGTGTACTTTTTTCTTCTTCTTTTTTTGGATTATACTTCTTGTGTTTTAGCAAAGTGATCAAATTACTACATTGAGATTCCTTGGTTGTACAAAGGCGGGAAAATCTTATGGCATTGGGGAGAAATGATTATGATTTTGCCAAATCAGAAATGTTTGAGTCAATGTGAGGCATTTTTATAATGTGTAAACGACTACCTCAATCAAATGCTTCTCTCTGCCAGCAGCAGCTACTTCAGGAAAGGCCACTCTCAAAATTGACCGTGTCACATTTCCAATTGCAGCCTTATCCACATGTATCAATGTCTTAAAGTCTTCGACGAGCTTTGGGTGCAAGAAAGGCTGAAGCACCTGTGCTCACCATTTGCAACAAAATAGACATCAATCATAAGACCTAACTTTTGACCCACACAGCATGCTATAGGTGTGAAATATATGCTGCCAGCTCATCAGATGGCACAAGCGGCGGCACCCAAGACACATCTCCGCAAATCAATAAAACCTTTACAAGGCTTAAAATGTATGCACTACCTTTACACCAAGGGCTTCTCCCAAAAGCACTGCAGAAGAGCAGATGACTTTTCTAGTTCCGAGGTGGGAATTCTCAATATCATTGATAGAAACTCTTATTGATGTGTCCCTGAGCATCAAGATCAAAATAATCAGGCAATTTTTTTCAAGTTTAGGATTACTTGAAATACATACAGGATACTAAACATAAACGTAGATGCCGTACCCAGAAAAAAGTTCATCCATTCCGTCACCTGTCACTACATAGTTGAAACCCTGATGCTTTGCTTCTCTCAAAGCTGCAGCTATTGGTACACTGTTACGTATCTGTCCTAAGAATTCAGATATAAAGTCTCAAATACATCCGTACTTGATCTGAAAGAGATAACTTTCAATGATTCGAGAAAAAGTCTTCAAAAAACCATAGCAAGGCATCAGAATCAACAGCAGGGTTTGTTTGATACCTGGATCGGATCAAATGTTTTCAGCGTCCCCACAACAAAAGCTAGCTCCCTTGCAACCAAAGCTACAGCACTTCCTTTTTCTTTGCCACCAATTACAACATGCTTCATTCCACAGCGCTTGACAACAGCTTCTGCAAAAGCTCTATCAGTGGCTGTTGGACCAGCAAGAACAGAAACACCCAACTTGAAACCCTGACCGTGAACCAAAGGAGCTCCTTCAGCAAGTATACTTGAAGCTAGGCCCCCACTTAGTAATAGACAATCAACAGATTGAATATCTGCAAGAGATGAAAGTATCAAACCCCTAAGAGTTCTTGCTTTTCTTGGTAATATTTCTGCTGTTGAGCTAAATGAAGTGGAATTAAAGCTCTTCTTTTTTAAACTCCTTGCAGAGCTGCAGCGCTCTACACTTCTATCAACTGTTTGTAGCTGTGGTCCCTTCAACGCCTTAGTGTCTTCTCCTAAAATGCTGGAAACACTTCTGGAAATAATTCTATTTGGCTCTGCAGATGATGATTTCTCTGAGGAAAGCTTATGATCATGGCTAGTAAGAGAAGGTGAGGCAGTAAGCCTCCGTAAACTCTTCCATTTGTTGAAAGCCTCACTTCCTTTAGTAGATGAGACACCATTATCAAGGTTCTTGCCTCCAGACACTCCACTGGAAACAGGCACGCTTCTTGACTTGTGCAATGCTCTAGCTTTACCAGCAGACTGTATCGAAGCCCATATTTTAGTAATCACTTCCTGGTCATGATAATCATTTTTCTTTGCAAGAATGGCTGAAGTTGCTTTAAGGTCCAATGAAGGCTGTCTCAATATATTGTGGCTATCAACTAGCTGTTGTTCTGGCCTTTCCTCTTCTGTCCTGGCCTTGAGATTAACCACATGAAATGAATTGAATGATTCCATGCTACTCTGAGGGAGACTCAATCCTGCTGGGTTGTATAGGAACAGTTCCTCTGTTGGCTTTTCCCACTTTCCTCCAGGGTGATCCAAAAATGTATCCTCAGGAACTGGATTAACAACTTCTGTCACCATGGGTGTCATATTCCTACTGTTCTTTGTATTCAAAGACCTGGGTGCTTTTGCTTTGACATCTGACTCCTTGCAGAACAACGCGTTCTCTATAACATCTTCTTGTTTGACTTCTTCAAATCCTAAATCCCCATTCCAAACATCAGGTTTAGATTTACTCTGATATGAGATCTGCCGATCCCTTTCAGCTGAGAGAGGTCTTTTGTTCCGGTATACACTGGTCACATACTTGGGATGATCATGTGGATCCTTTTCTAGAATTAGACTTTGTCTACAAACTTGAGAATTTTCTGGACTACGCTGTTCCAAATGCGAACCCTCCTTCCTGACAGTATCCAACGAAAGTTCCCTTTTGAACCTCTCACCACTGCACACATCTATAGGCTTTTTCTGAACTGCGCCTTCACTGACCTCCATTTCTTTTGCAGATGCATACCCTTGCCATCTCAAGAAACCTTTGCCCTCATGACCATATCCAAAACCATGGAAAATTTCTAACATAATTTCTGCTGAGATAACTAGATTTGGACCTGAATCAATAAAGAACCTGTGAAGATCCAATCAACACATCAAAAATGAAAAATTCAGGCATAGAAAATATACAATCATAAGACTGGAATGCGTCCAATCTTACCGAAAATAGAAAATTACAATGAAGGTAGGAAAGAAATAAACAGACACACACATTTTTTTGGGTGAAAATTTTGATGCTTTATATTACAGAGTAACTATCCCAAAGTGGGATGTGCCAAAATACATCAAGAGAAGATCTTTGTATAAGGCAAGTATACATCAGAGTCTATGTAATGAGTTTGCAGACAATCATAGAAAGAGCGCACGCGCACGCACACACACACACACACACAGAGCTCTGAAAATCCAATATAAAGCCTCTTAGAGGACCCTAAGTTCAACATTCTCCCTAAGTTACAAACTTCTGTGCACAGGACAACCAAATTTAAAGCTTAAATCAGCTGGCGAATAACACACCTGTCTGCATCAGCTAGGAAGAATCTGTTTGCCTTTACTGCTCTTAACTGTTTCCAGTCCTTGTTGCTATCAAGCCACGACACTTCTCCAGCTAAACTTTCAATATTAAACCCATGGTAGAGAAAGACTATAAGATCTGGATCTCTTTGTAAAAGATCTCCCAAAGTCAAAGAATTGTCAGGGCAGCCTGCTCTACCACATGAACTCAAGCCACCAGCACAGCTGATGATTTCAGGAATCCAATATCCTGCCCCAGTCAATGGATTTACTGAAGAGAGGCAAGCCACACTAATACGGGGCATCCCATCTGCCCACTGAGGGGTCTTTTGTTTTATTAGCTTCCATCGGGAGCGGAGTGCACTGACTAGCTTCGCACCCTCCTCTTGAACACCACACAAGTCGGCAATGGTTTCTAAATTCCTGAAAATATCTTCAATCTGCAGGACATTGTTTCAAAAGCTCAAAAAACAACCTTGAATTAGTAATTACGTTTCCATCCTCTGCTTGACAATAAGCAACTCCTCTGCTTCACAATAATTAGGTTTCCATCCTCTGCTTGACAATAAGCAAAAGTAACTCTCACAAGGTGCAGCCATGCAGTAATGTGCTCGGAAGAAATCCTCAAAGCTTGCTCTATACTACACACTGTCACTTTCAAATCAAGACCAAAGTTTGGCACAAAAGAATTACAAGTTCGCTGTAGCACAGCATTAAATCACAACTTTATCAAGCCAAAGGCATATATGCTCTACAGAAATGGATCATGTATAGGCTATACGTTTAGTGAAGCCGATAAAATTGACTCGTGGATTATAAAAGCTAAGCAAAATTGAAATTTTTGTAAATCCCAAATTTCAAACCATTAATTTTGTCACGCATAACAGGGCCTGGCTACTCCTCAATGACTCGCTCTACATCCAACACCATAAGCCGAGCTAACCCAACCCCCAAGAGCGTATACACACACAGACGTAGACACATACAAATATTTTGCATTCAAACCATTTGTAATGACGACAAGAATTTCATTTGAGCCCCTCCCAAACCAAGCAAACCAAGAGATCTCACGGAAATTGCTTAGAAGAGGTAACTGATTAAAAATGTACATCGTCTTGCTGAAAGGGACACGACTTTCAAAAGCTGGAGTCTGCATGTGCGGTGAAAGTCCGAAAACGTGCCCAAACTCTTCAATCATTGTAACAAAACAAGACAAACCTCTCTCCCACACAAGAAACATAAAGAAAAAGTAGCCGAGCGGAATGTGCCACAATAGAAATCTCATGACATTAGTTCGCCGCACGAATTCTGCACATTCACGTATGTTTGCAGATTTACATTATGCTTGCTACGAATTAGAGAGAGATATACGTGAATCTGCAAACATACCCAACATCTTTGAAAGCCAAAAAAAAATCGCGATTTTGTTCTCAATTGCAAATTGCTTCCATCGGGCATGGCATCCCAGTACATCAGCCACCAACACTCAATGTGAGCCATTGTTTTAGACATCAGCCACCAATAGTCAATGTGGAACATTGTTTTAGACTTACGCATACATGCAGCAAGATTGTACATAACTACTGTGGAATGCAACCTTTTCGGGGGGTCATCAGCCAACCACGCAACTAAAGAGAATGTACCTACCGTATGAGACTGGAGCGATACGACCCTGCACATTGTGTCCCCGCCCAAAACCCATTCTCGAACAGCCCGATGTGGAAGACGCGCATCTTTCCCATTCTGGTTCTGGATAAAAATCAAATTCGGCTTCAGCTCCTGCAGAAGCTCCCAATTCACATCGCCCAGCGCTAGACTCCTCTGCAAAGAGTGTCAGCCAACAAACCAAATGAGCGCATTGGTGGCGGTAGAGCTGAACTTCAAAAGATGGGTAGCGTTAATATTGGGGGGAATTGACGGAACTCGATTCCGCAAGCATTAAGGCATGGGCAAACAAGCTCGCTACGAGCTGGAATGAAGCAGGCACGTACGTGATGAGGAGGAGGAAGGTCAGGCGATGATTTGGGCTGCGAAGGATTACAGGAGGAGAGGCAGGGGAGGGCAAGAAGGGGAGGGGGACCGATGCAGTCGTGAGAGCGACCAACGAGGGAGGAGAGCAAGCCGAGGGCGCAGATGGAATCGGTAGCGCCCTGGGAGAGGGAGACGATGCGGGGAGAAGCCATGATTGGGGGAGAGAGGGAGCCAAAACTTCAACAAAGCGATGCAGGCGCCATCGCCATAGCCATAGCCATAGCCTGCAAGCTTCGCCAGAACAAAGCTCAACGTGCTCTACCTTATCAAAGAAAGAAAGAAGACGACGACAACTCATCAGGGAATGGAATCCTGAGTTGGGGATCAGCCCCCCCTTGGCCGTTCCCGGTTGGAAACTCGCGATATAGGCACTCATCATGGAATGGAATCCTTAGTTCGGGATCAGCACTCGCGTGGTCGTTCCCAGTCGGAAACTCCTGAAATCGGCAGCACCTGGCGATTGGTCCTTCGAGCCGGTCCCTTTGCACCGGCGGAATGAGGGACCTCCACCCGACGAAGACATTCGAGGAAGCAATTTGGTAGAGGCCCCACGGCGAGGCAAAAATCGTCAATCGCCCTAAACCCGGAAAGGCATGCCAACCTTATTTTAGCAGGAAGAAATCCCGATCAGGAACTATTTGGTGTCCAGTTCAACATTGGTTCATGTGGACTAACTTCCTTCGAAATCATTAGTCCCACCCTGTTTTGCTAGTCCATGGGAACCGGCTCTTACGCCAAGAGCCAGTTTTACGAAGAGCCGATTTTACAAGTTTCTAACCGGTAGTAGTCAACAACTCGAGGAGGTGGCATGACAGTTCGAGCCGTGGTATTGAGCTCTTTAGTTTGCGTGCAACATGTATTTATGAGCATACGATGAAAATCCTGATCGAAAAGCATTAGTTTCTCAACCTTTATCCTCCAACATCTATGAGGAGGTGAAATCTATAAACCTCCTTTTGAACCTTGGAACCTCCTTTTGAACCATTCTAAACCTTAAACTCCCAATGGAGGTGAAGGCCTTCAATACCCCAACGATGTTGTTGCATGCAAACTCTACTTTTTGCACTTGAGTCTCTGTCTCTTACCTAAATATGACCTGTGGTCCCAAGCTACAAATATACTACAAAGAGGACAACCATTATATTCGTAGGAGACAAAAAGCCTTGAAACCTTTGAAATGAATAGATAAGTACCATGGATATTGGGGGAGTTGGAGAAAAAAGATGTCTCTCCCATAGATGGTGACCTTCTCGGCCTCTAAGGCCAAACCCACTTGAATCCAATGCAACCCACTAGTGCTCCATCTAGAGGGAATGGGTGGCACTTTTCCCTCTGGGCATGTCTTGCCCTAGGTCTCCCTCCCCCATGCTCTCCTCATATGGGGGCTTACAAATGGGGAGGTGACCTTTCCAACACGGACATATAACATCTCACAAGGATCACTCAACTGTGTCTAGGTTCCCGCACTAGCAATCTACTGACCCATCCAGATCTCCAGCAGCATTAGACAATCGTTGTAGCAGAACTTATTGTTTGCCTTATTGGGATCTCAGGGAGGCTGAAATCACTTGGGGAGTCAAGGGAGCTACCATAAGAACCCCTCTTGGACACTTGCTTTCTACACTTCAATTTATACCCTCAATGGAGACAAAAACCACGAAATATGTTGAGAAGAGAATTAGTGACAGCAACCATGACTTCCTCCGTATTTGGAATTTGAGAAAGAAGCACAATTACTTACACTTTAACCTATGATGAAATTATGATCCTTAACCTCCAAGTGAGATAGAAAGTCATGTACCACATTATAGGCATATATAGCTATTTGGCCATGCTTTTTGACATACATATGAAAAATGTCATTGTGCATGTCATAAGAAATAAAAATGATGATGCTCTTTGTGTATGATGCCACATTAACTCATCATTGCTTATTTCCTAAAATAAAGATTAGAGCCCTTCTTTTTCTTCATTTTAAAGCTTAAACATATTTTTCCATACGATTTCCTCCATCACTTGGGTTCGTGCTTAAGAATGGCTTTTTCCCTGCTTTGATGACTGCTCCTTGAGCAATTTCTACTGGGGCTTTTACCTTGCTATCATTGATAACTATTTGCAACTAGTAGTAGAGGGCCTTTTCGCCCTATCCCCAGCCTTGGTCGGCCTTGGTTCATTTTGGCTAGCTACCAACCCCAAGGGGTCGAAGCAAAGGCATCCTTAACTTGCTAAACCCCTTTGCTTGGGGGTATTTTCTTTTTTTTTTCTCTAGTTTTTGAAATCTATAGGGCTCTTTCTTTGTCTTTTCCTTCTCTTTCCCATTACCGCTTCCTTTTCTTTTTACATAGCAGGGCTAATTCTTGGTTCACTTTTTGGAAAAGTGGAATCTTGCAGTGACCTCTTTTTAGATCTGTTCACATTCACTCATGTGAAGAAGAGTTGTGGATTGATCAAATATGAGGAAGGTTTCACCTCCATTGGGATTTCAAGGCTTAGAAAAAGTTTTAGGTTTTTGAAAAGGTTACACGGTACCAATAACAGATAGGGTTGGAGAGAGAAGACTTGGTCAGACTCTCCTTAACCAATTAACAAGGTTAAGGCTTGAGAATTCAATAAGGAGTGAGAAAGAGAGCATGTAGAATGGAGTTTGGAGTTAAGGGAGAAAGTAGATATGAGAATATGGGAGTATGCAGAGAGGCAAAGAGAGGGAAGAGGCTAGAAGGAGGAGTGAATTGAAAGTGAAAAAGTGTGGGTTCTCACCTCTCATGGAGTTTATACATGAGACTTTGATAGTCTCTCTCTAAGAATATTTTGTCCCAAAATCCAAACCAGAGGTCAAACCAAGATGATAACTGAATTACAACATGCCATACTTGAGTGTACAAGAGGTCTTGTTCTCTCTATCCTTAGTCTTTCTCTCTCAAACTTCAAAATACATTTGGTCTTTAAAATCTAAAGGCTATGTATCCTCTATCACATAGGAGTGGAAATGGAGGAGAAATGGAGTTTGGTTAGAGAGTTCTCATACTTTTTCATTGAAGCAACATTTTCTCACTGGGACTAGACTTCTATCTCTTGCACATGACTCTGTATATGCCCAAGCCTTGGCTAGAGAGTGTTTAGATTATGCTTAGGCTATTATATCTTCTAAAGATACTATTACGTTTAATTTATTACAAATGGAGCTATGTTGCTACACACACATGCAGTTTCCATTTGCTACATTTGATTGGTGCCTTCAAGGTTAATACCAATTTTGTTACCCATCCTTAAGTATCAAGATTTGCTAGTCGATCATGATTTTGTTGTTTTCTTTACATAGGTAGTGTGGACTTTAACTTGCTTTGTGCTACTATTCTTGGACTCTTGAACATTAAGGAAAGGTTTTGGGGAAGACAATCATAGACTATTTCTTTACATAGGTATTGTGAAACTTATTTTGCTTTCACTTGCTTTGTTCTACTATGCTTAGAGTGTCGAACCTTAAGGAAAGGTTTGGGGAAGACAATCGTAGACTGTTTCCAATGGTCAATCAAGAACTTCTGACACCATTGCTATGCACACAATTGTAGACAAGCAAGGTCATTAGACTATGAAGGGTGGTTGATGTGATAAGGCAAGTGCATTGCCAATTACATACTTGTAGTTGCTCTTGTTGTGCTAGTGGAGACGATGGGACTTAACAATGTGGAGAAGTTCCAAGTCTATCGGGAGTCTATCTCCCAGAATCAGTGAGCCAAGGTGTTGAGCAATGCAAGCATAGGATTGAGCATATATGACATTCAACTAATGACCTTTTAAGAGGCATGTAGCATCCCCACCATCATCTCTTCCTATTCGTAATACAAGCGTTGTTGTACATAGGACAAAGTCAAAATTGTATGATGCAATTAATAGCTCTATGTAATCAAGGAGGCATTTGTTTTTGTGTGTGCACTTGGTTGAGCATTAGACCAAAGAGAAGTCTATTAGTGGCAATGGTTGAGCATTAGACTAAAGAGAAGTCCTTCAAAGATCAAGGTCTCTAGTGTTGAATTTTTGTGTCCATTTGGGATTAGATCGAGTCTCAAAATCATGGTCGAGAGTCTATTGTGACATTGCATTAGATCAAAGGGAAGTCCTTCAAAGATCAAGATCCTTGGCGTTGAATTTTTTATGTACATCTAAGAGTAGGTTAAGTCTCAAATTTCCATAGTGAGCATCATTGGAAACTGGTAAGAGGAATCTTCAAGTACCTCAAACGTACAATGGACCATCAATCATCATATGTGAAGGGTCCAAGTCAAAAACATTACCTCATGAGATTTTGTGATGTAAATTGGGGTGAAGATAAACATGCAAGGAGGGTAATGAGTTTTATATTCCTACTTAGTCATCATTACATAGTATGTTCTAACATGGTCAAGCAAGAAGCAAGACACAATTACTTTGTCCATAATAGAAACAAAATATAATACTTTAGCAAAATATGATTATAAGTAGTATGGAGGAGAAGGCTTATAGATTAGCTTTGTGCAATTTAAGGGCACATACTAGGAGTTTTTGTGACAACATGAGCACAATTGGTCTAGCAATAAATCCAAAATATCATGGGAAGGTAAGGCATATGATATTTCCTATCATTCCATTCAACATCAAATTGAAGAGGGGTACGAAGAAATTCAACCCTCCACATTTTCTGTAAGAAAAATTGGTAGACTTATCCACTACCATGGCATCTCCAAGAGCAACATTCAAGGATTCAAAGAAAATAAATAACTCAAACATGATACCTTCAACTAAAGGGGAAGTGTTGGAATAGGTCAATGTTAGTGTATATAGTCTAGTGAGGCTTGAGTTAGTATATTCAAACTATGGGGATCTAACCCCAAGGCCCCATTTGTCTATGAGTTCAGTTTTTAAAATAGATGTATATTTAGGTCTCGTTGGTGTGTGCTCTCTCTTGTGTGTGTGTCTCACTTATCATTCTCTCTTTGTCACTTTGTATGCTTCTCTCTCTGTCACTCTGTACGCCTCTCTCTCTCTCTCTCTCTCTCTCTCTCTCTCTCTCTCTCACACACACACACACACACACACTCTTTAGCAAAACTACTAATTGGAACTTTTAAAATTCAACCACTATGGAATCCCAAAAAAATTAGATTCACTAAAGAGTTGGAAGTAGAGGATGTTATAAAATCATTTCCCCACCTCTTTATAAGATCCACAGAGGCATAAACCTAGCATGAAACCATTTGATCACCCTAGAAAATCCTTAAGTCCTAAAGGACTTAGGATAATATTTTAGAGAAATTACTTTAGGAAAACAAATAAACCACCAGATTTAATAGTTACCTAGGAAAACCTAAGAGAAGCCTAGATCAAATTGTAGATCATCATCTAGAAGAATTTGCAACCTAAAAAAAATAGTAGACCCTTGGATGAAACCTAATTTTATTTACTCTAAATCCCATTGGATAGCCAGTAAGGACCAATAACCTTTAAGTACCCATAACCCATTCCATTATACAACCATTAGCAATGGAAACTAACAAAGAATAGAATTGATTCTACATACCTAGAATAGCCACTCAGGGTCAATTCAAGATACAATTAAGAGAAGCAAAATACAAGAAGATATGGCACATCCAAATTCTTCACATTCATATTTGCCATCCACAACTCTCTAATTTAGCAAGTTTTCATTCTAAGTTGGCCAACAAGAACACAAAGCAAAAGAGGCATCAAATTATGGTGTTAAGGATTCATCTCAACATAATGTTATAGTGTTGAGGATTCATCTCAAGATTATGTGTTCATATTGTGCATAAATAACACTAACACAAAGAGGGCTAAAAGACACAAGGTTTGGAAGCCTAACCCTAATCCTAAAGGTATGTATATATTCATTCTTTTCATCTAATATAGTGTAAAATTAGTTGTTTATGTTGTGCTCTCTAGCTATGCCCTCTCTCTCCTCATTTCCACTCTTCTCTCTCCCTCTTCATATTTGTGCATGGTTAGAGCTCTCCTATCTTCTGTTGAACATTGAGATAGTTGTGAGAGAGTGATTGAGAGTTTCTCTCGAGTGATCTTCTTTAGAGTTCCCTCCCATTAAATAGAATTCCCATCCATACATTTCTATTATCTCATTTGTGAGAGATTTGAGAGTTGTTCTTCTCCATCGTATGCTCTAAGAGAGATCTATTAAGAGAAAGAGAGACATCTCTATGCCTCTTCTTCTTCAAGAGAGCAAGAGAGAGAGAGAGAGAGAGAGAGAGAGAGAGAGAGATACTATCTTTGAGATAGAGGAAAGACCTACTCTATCTATAGCTATACAATAGCCAGCATGGAATAAGGTGATGTGACAAGAACAAATCCAAAGCAGATGACAAGCAATCAGTCAGTTGATGCTACAAAGTAGAAGAAGCAAGCAAGCTTCTACAACAAAGTGAATCAAGAGAAATAGATGCAAAGACCAGGCTCAATGTGCACAACCTAGACACCAAGCAACATATTGTATGGACTATACAAACAACCATCAACAACATAAGAAGCCACAAGTCAAGCAGAAGGAGGGCACAACAATGTGCTAATAATAGGTGTGCCAAATTATAGATTTGCTAATAATAGGTGTGCTAAATCACAGTTGTGCTATTACATGCCTGCAAACAATACAAACGTTCTAATAATTCATATGTGCTAATAACTATAAGCTAATTCCAATTCTTGTAACAAAATAGGTGGTCACATTTGATATATCCTTGACTTAGGACATTACAAAATCTACATGTCAATGTTGCCTTTGACCATACTTCAAGCCAATACATGTGCAGAGGGTAAAAAAATCGGGTCCATAGGACCGGGCACCCATCTATGATGTGGGCATGGCATATTATGTACTTTTGATCATGTCCCATCTCAAGAGAATAAATTTTGGATTTTACAAATGCTACTATGAGAATCATTGTAGCAATCTTTTTATTGTTGCCTCTCTCAACTTGAGGGTGTGGACATTTTACTCTAATATCTCCACTCTAAAATCACTCTGACAAATGACAATATCCTAATCATGCACAAACTATCTCAAATTCTTTAGTAACCTTCTCATTGGTGTTTTGTAAGAGGGTTTCTCTACACTCCAACTTAGAAAGTTGGGAGGACTACCTCTCCAAATTGTAGTGGAAACTGGGCTTCAATTACCTTAATTTGGCAACTCTAAGAATATGGAATATTCTAATAATTGGGTTTACATGATGTCCATGTGACTTAATTAGCTTTAAAAATGATGGTGCAGTTGAGGAAAATCTAAAATAATGGTGCGTCTCGTAGAGAAGATGGCAAAGGTGGAAGGGAAAAGTGGCTCTTAATGATGATGCATGTCTAATTCCATGATATACTATTCTATCCACTGATAGTGGAGGAAATTGGCTATTGTGCTAGTATATTTTGAGCATTCAATTGGCTTATTGCCAATACATGAGGCATGAAATTCCAAAAGACCATATGGGAGATGTGGAAATTTGGATAAAAGTGATGGATATAGTTTGCCACCTTTGGCAATACACATCGCCAAATTTGAGATTCCAATAGCTCCTATCAAGACACAAGCTAGTGCAATGAGGCAATTTTTGGAAAATCCAATAGGCCAAATGCATGCCAATAGCCCCTAGTAGGCCCCAAGCTAGAGTAGTGACACCTAAAATGTTTAGAAAGTCCAATAGGCCAAATGGCATGCTAGCAATTTTGATGTTGTGGATTATGAGATGTAGGCACTGCCCTCACTGCAAGGAAGTGCATTGAAAAATAATAAATGCTAAATTATACATAATCTTGAAATTATACATAAATCTTGAAATTAGACATAATCTTGGATTTATTTAAGCATTGTTTTACATCCATGATTTGAATATTTTATCTTCATCCATTCTAGGGTAAATCAAGCTATGAATATATTCAAAGATCAATCTTTTGGGACCATTGTGTGTGGCATTTTTGCTATTAGACACATGGTTTTTGATACATTATACTTTTGTATTTGTGGGAATCAATGCTACAGAGTGATGTTGTGTGCACGACCATATTAGGCCAAATGTTAGGCAAGCTGGGGTGGCTAGGAACAGGGGAATTTTGTTCAATGTGGATGCCTCAATCTCTCCTTAATTGTAATTTGTAAGATAACCACTATGGTGATGGGAATTTGAAGTCACACACGCCAGCATGGTGGTGGATAGAATTAGACATCACATATGCTAGCAGGGTTTCCCTCACTCTATTTATCACATGCCAACATAGTGGTCGACACGATTCATTTAAAGCTCAAGCCTCACTTTCTTCATTATTACCTTTTGACCTTGCTCCCTTGCATTCAATTGCCTTGAAATTCTTGAAAATTTGAGTCCCCTTACACAATGGATACCTCTAGACAAATCGAGTTCCCAACTTGCCATCTAGCTTCTCACCCACTCATTCAATCATGAAATATGATCCCTTTGCATAGCCCAGAGCTGCTCCCCTAGTCTCTGAAAATGGTCATCCAACACACCTGATATGCATCCCCTTATAAACTTCACCAACATGACGAATGATGTGAATGCGAAAGAGGGATATATTGTATGTTAAGGTCATAAAATTCACAACGATGAAAGATTAATTAAGGTCATAAAATTCACAACATCCCTAATGCTTGAATTCGAAAAGATGCTAAAGTTAAGGCTTCGATCTTGCCACCATATGTTTAGGCTATTTTGAAGGATACAATGCAATTATTATTTGATACAAGAGGAGTCATAATTTTTTGGTAGCTTCTAGATGTCATAGAGCAACTACATGAGCATTCAATCTATTGTAGAGAAACTACATGAATGCTTGATCTCTTTCTTAAAGGTAATCTCCAATACTATGCTAAACAACTTGAAGAACACTATGGAGGGTAGACCATTAGAGTTGGAGTGAACCTAATAGCAGTACCCTCAAAATAGTTATGAAAAAATACAAAGAAGAAATGAAGAAGCTACTAAGGCAGGCCACTGATGCAACATCAATTATGCTACATGAGATACAATTGACAGTGGATGCAGAAGCCAAGTAGAGTAGGTAGAAGACAAGTTAGAGGATGCACAAGAAAATGCCTTAAACACACAAGAACAAGATAAGACCATTGAGGCCCAATCAAGGGAGGATGAAAAAATGGTTGAGGAGGAAAGGTAGAGAAGAGAAGTACAAAAGTGCAACAAGTACCTATATGGGTAGCTAGAATGCATTCAAATACTAGGGGCCCGATTCGAGGCTGATCTAATATCTATGTAAGAACTTCTTGATGCTTAGAGTGCAAAACCAAGGTTCTTTGCAAAGGCTCTACAACATGTAACATGCATTGAATGTTGAGAATCACAATAATGATAGATTAGTTGAGAAGGGACAATGCACAAACTAGAGAATGATGCATGAGTTAAAGTAGAGCTTGAAAGTTGGGGAGGATGCAGATTAGGTAGACAGAACCAGTCTTGAAAGTTGGGGAGGATGTAGATTAGGTAGAGGAGTTACAATAGAGCTTGAAAGTTGGGAAGGATGCAGATTGGGTAGAGAGAACCATAGTGGAGCACAAATATCACAAAAAGTGAGAATGAGAATTACAATATTGACAAGATAAGCATAACTCTTGTTCCTGTATATGAAGTACATGGTTTGTGATGGCAACCTTCTCCACCCAAAGAATATCTATATATCAAGGGAGTGTTGTTTCATTAAGTAAAAATATACAAATTAATGTGCAATATTGGCAATATAAGCACAACTCTTGTTCCTTTATATGCCTTTATATGAAGCACATGGTTTGTGATAGCAACCTCCTCCACTTAAAGAATATTTGTATATGCAAGGGGTGTTGTTTCATTAAGAAAAAATATAGTAATGTATCACTCAGGGAGGATGTGGTGTGGATGCAAAAAGTATTTTTGGCTTAAATAGGATTCCCTGATATATTTGTGTGAGGGCCTTAAGCTCATTTTGATAGTGGTTTCATACATATCATGCAAGCAAAGCATGAAAATTGATTTAGCATGCATACCCCTTGAATGTGTTTTGGAGCCTAAGTCTTGCCTTCAACAAAAGAAGAACACAAAAATATTGAAGTATGTCATCCTATCTTCATTCCATTTGTTGTTGTAAATGTTATGTTGCAATATTTTGATGAGGTCTACATGGAGTATCCTCTAATCATTGAATTTTGTACAAATTTGGAACAATTTGCCAAGGACGAGAATGAACTACAAGTGGGATGGAGGATAAGCTCAATAATTTTTTGTCTTTGACCATTGTATATGTCAACTATCCGTCCTTGATATTTTTAAAATAAAAAATGCATTAGTTTGAATAGCCTAATATAAGTTTTATTGAGTAATCTAGACGTACACGTCACTACTTTGGTGGCCCATAGTGTTTTTATTGCCAAGAATTCTTGAGAGATCTCATATGGAAATTAGTCTATGAATGTTTTAACTATAATTAGATAAAGGAAGTCATTCTTTATATTCTACATATGTGTGACATGTTTAGGGTCATATAGAATTTTGCAATCACCCATCATAACCTCTCTCTAGGGTGCTTCTTCTTTTATGCACATATACATGCACATGGTTTGGTCTATTGTTTTCACTATTTAAACTTTGATGCAAGAAGGGATTTGCCTACACAATAATAGGAAAACTATTTTAAAGCATGAATAGGGTCCCCCAATTGATGAAAATAAGCATGAATAGGGTCCCCAAATTGATGAAAATAAGCTATTTTTTAATTAGTTCTATACAGCCGGAGGTGGAATGCCAGATTAACCTAAGGAAATTGGTGAACAATTCAATTAATTAAGCCGAAAGGCTCGACAAGCGTGGAAGTCTAGAAGTTTCATGTTTGCCGCCTTAGGGAAAAATATTTGGGGGAGGAAGAGGGAGAGAGACTTGAGAGAAGGAGGGGGTCGAGAGAGAGTTGAGTGAGACACCTTGATTCCTCCACACACTAAGTACCTTCAAGTGATGAAGAATGGAGGAGAAAGAAACATAGGCGGAGAGACAGGGACGGTTTAGTGGAGGGGAGAGGGGAGAGGTTGACAAATGGTGAGGAAGGAGAGGCGGGGAAAGGATGGGCAAAGGGTAGAGTTGAATGTGAGCTGAGACTGGAGAGGGAGAGTTGAGGAGAGAGGCTAAGCAAGGGTGAGAGGGAGGTTGAGAGATGGCTATAAAGGTGAGGAAGGTGAGGCTAAGAGACGGTGAGGAAGGAGAGGATGAGTGAGAGGAAGGAGAGGCGAGGCTAAGAGAGAGACGGTGAGGAAGCTACAAGTGAGGCTACCATAGAGAGATGATGGGATCTGTGAGGAAGGGAGTGCATCAACTAATTCATATTGGGGCCAAAGTAGTCAAGCTTGGCAAGATATTTAGGAAAAATGGAAGTAGTAGAAGCCCGAATTTTCTAACCGTCTCCATCATGGAGTATTATTCAAAACTATATCTCCAAGAGCATCAGCTCCAGACCAAGGTAGTCAAGTCTGGCAGGAGAGTAAGGAGAAAAAGGAAGCAAGAGAATAAAAAAGGAGAGAGCAAATAAAATAATGTGATGCACAAAAGCTCCCATTCCAGAGCTAGAACCCAACATTCGTAGCTCCGAACATTCAAGAGGAGAGAAGATGCAAGAAGCTTGAGGAATGAGGAAGGGGTTAGAGAGAGGGGGGAATCAAAAGGAGTAGGAAGTAGATGAAGGGCAGTGAGGGGGGAGGACACAGGAAGAGAAATGGGGGGATGGTGAGGGAGGTGGAGACTACATTTGATTGTTGGAAGCTGTAGGAGCATGCGGAGAGGCTGCGGCTGATTGTTGAAAGCTGCAGGAGAAAGAGATTGCTGGATGAAAGAGAGATTGCAGTTGACTATTGGAAGCTACATGAGAGAGAGATTGCTCGATGAAAGAGAGACTACGATTGATTGTTGGAAGCTTTAGCAGCAAGAGATTGCTCGACAGGAGAGGCTGAGAGAGATGAAGCTAATTAGGTTAGAATAGCTTAGGTTAATAGATTAAATCTTTTAATAGGTTAGGTATATTGACATTAAGGCAGAGGTGAGGCACATTAATTAATTGAAAGTTAGGAGTAGTGATTAGGAAGAGCCTCCTACTTGTTATTGTTAGGAGGAGCAAATAGGAAGAGCTCTCCTACTTGTTATAGTTCGGAGGTGCGATTAGGAAGAGCTTTCCTAATTGAAAAGTTAGGAAGACCATGAATGATTCCAATGGAATATTACCCATGTATTCTTTGTAGGTAATATGAGTATGATCCCTTTACATACTTCCTACCTTCCTAGAACACCATTGCAACAACATGTTTCATGCTCAATCCTTGATTGAGTTGTGAAGTACATGTTTTTGGTAACATTCAAAACTTTGTTGGCCTTGTGTTTTTGAAGCATGCAAACTAGTATGTAGAGAGCTATTGAAAAATGAAAAATGTGTCACTTGTATTCAAGATCTCACAAGTTTGAATCTTTAGCCCTTTCTAAAGAAACAAGCAATACAACATGCCCTAAGCATAGAATGGTTTTTTTCTTGCTTTGAATTGTTATAGTTTTTGTGAAAATATGCTTAATCACCAGTTTTTTTGACATTGTAAGCAAGGAGCATGTTTTTTCAAATATGGGAAATACACTTTTGTGTGAAGCTACCATTATCACTACCCAGCTCGTCACAAACGCTAAAGAGAACATATATATCCTTCACCCAAAACATTATGAAATGATATTTTTACCTAAGGGTGGTGAATTTCTATAGCAATCTAATTGGAGAGCTCTTCCTAATCGCTACTCCTAACTTTTCAATTAATTAATCTACCTCGCCTCCACCTTACTGTCAATTAACCTAAGCTATTAAAAGATTTAATCTATTAACCTAAGCTATTCTAACCTAATTAGCTTCATCTCTCTCAGCCTCTCCTGTCGAGCAATCTCTTGTTGCTACAGCTTCCAACAATCAATCGTAGTCTCTCTTCCATCGAGCAACCTCTCTCTCTCCTATAACTTCCAACAGATGACCACAATCTCTCTTCCATCCAGCAGTCTCTTTCTCCTGTAGCTTTCAACAATCAACCGCAACCTCTCCGCATGCTCCTACATCTTCCAACAATCAAATGTAGTCTCCACCTCCCTCGCCATCCCCCCATTTCTCTTCCCGTGTCCTCCCCCCTCACTACCCTTCATCTGCTTCCCACACCTTTTGATCCCCCCCTCTCTATCACCCCTTCCTCATTCCTCAAGCTTCCTACATCTTCTCTCCTCTCGAATGTTCGGAGCTATGAATGTTTGGTTCTAGCTTTGGGATGGGAGATTTCACGTAGCACATCATTTTATTTGCATTGTCTCCCTTTTTACTCCTCCACGATGGATGGACGGTTAGAAAATTCGAGCTTCTACTACTTCCATTTTTCTTAAATATCCTGCCAAGCTTGACTACTTTGGCCCCGATCTGAACTAGCTGATGCACTCCCTTCCTTGCAGATCCCATCATCTCTCTGTGTCATGCTCACCTGTAGCTTCCTCACCATCTCTCTCTCTCTCTCTTAGCCTCGCCTCTCCTTCTCTTCACTCATCCTCTCCCCCGCCTCTCCTTCCTCACTGTCTCTCAGCCTCATCTTCCTCACCTTTACAACCATCTCTCAACCTCCCTCTCACCCTCACTTAGCCTCTCTCCTCCATTAACTCTCCCTCTCAGCCTGACTCAGTCTCAGCTCACATTCAACTCTGCCCTCCACCCATCCTTCCCTGCCTCTCCTTCCACACCGTTTGTCAACCTCTCCCCTCCACTAAACCGTCCCTCTCTCTCCCCCTATGTTTCTTTCTCCTCCATTCTTCATCACTTGAAGGTACTCAATGTGTGGAGGAATCGAGGTGCCTCCCTCAACTCTCTCTCTACCCCCCCCCTTTCCCTCAAGTCTCCCTCTCTCTTCCTCCCCCATATATTTTTCGTTGAGGTGGCAAACAAGAAACTTGTAGACTTCCACGCTTGTCAAACCTTCCAGCTTAATTAATTGAATTGTTCACCAATTTCCTTAGGTTAATTTGGCATTCCACCTTCGGCCATGTAGAACTAATTAATTAATAGCTTATTTTCATCAACTCGGGGATCCTATTCATGCTTATTTTCATCAATTGGGGGACCCTATTTGGATTTTGCTTATGATATTTGGTCTACAATGCATTTTGCATTACTTTTTATTTAAGATTTTTATCATTTGCATGATAGGTTTGGACTTAGCTTCTTGTTCTAGTATTTAGCTCTTCAGATTTATTTTAAATCTTTTAAACCAATCATTTCTTCATATGCAAATTTTAATATGCAAGGCTACACCCAATGAGGTTCTTTATATTGTCATCATACTCTCTCTCTCTCTCTCTCTCTCTCTCTCTCTCTCTCTCTCTCTCTCTCTCTCTCTCTCATTTTGGCTAAGTAAGCTCCATGGCTTAGCCTAGGGAATTAAAATAGCCATTGATAGAAAAATTCCATAGCCTAAGAACCCTAGTCATGCTTTGTTCAAGTTCATCACTAACCCACAGTATTTTTTGTCAAGGTTTGCCAAGCCTACCTTAGTTGCCACAGTCTCCTTTTTTTAATCGAGGTCTATCTTTAAGGCTACTCCAAATTTTGAAGAACCCTACAAAAGACACTATAGCCATGTTCATCTTGGCTAAGCTCTATTAGACATTATCAAACAACAACTCAATGAACAATAACAACCCGACAAACTCTATAAGTTTGTCATTCAAGAAGTCCTACAAATCATCACCCCATTCGCCATGCTTGTCTCTATCTTGGGATACTCCAAGAGTCCAACAAATCAACAAACTTCCATTGCAGTAGATGCTCAAAAGAACCTATCATTACATCTAATTCTGTGTATACACGATTGGATAAGCTCAAAATGGTGACCTTGGAGCCTACATGACATAATCTCATTTTTTGTCAATGGAAAATTCTAGTGTTGAACTATCGCTTTCCATAAAATGTGACAAAAAGAGACTCTGTGCTTTTGATGAAATCATAGAGCATTGATTTTTACATGATATGACCAAACAAAGTTCAAAACTTTTGCACAAGTGGTGGCTTCTTGTACAGGGACCTCATCAATCATAGCATGAACCAGGCAAGGTAAACAAAAGTAGACTTAGAGTCTACAACAACCACCTAAGAAACTACAATGGGAAAATTGTGAGCTAAGAATATAGATGGACGGTGATATCAAGCATCTAGCCACAATGGATAACTAACTAGAGAAGCAATCTAGCCCCAACTGCATTCAAGAAGTTGTACACTAGTGCTAAGTGTCGAATGTGATTTCCAAGCTTGATAATTTGATTTCACATTAGGTCAAATAAAAACTCAACTTGAGGAGGACAAATCTAGGGAGAAACCTGTACTTAATGTGTAGATTGGGAGTTGTTAGAGTGTCTGGCGACATATAGTGAATGCCATGCCCATGCTCAGTTGGGATACCACAGTTGAGGCATTCCAACACACACCACAAAGTCATACCATCGTCACATTCAAGACACGAGAGGATAGCTTGGCGATTCTTTATTGAAACGAAGCCTTGAAAGGCACCAAGAAAAGAATAGTAGAAGATCTCTCAAGAGCTTAAGATGAAGGCTAATGAACTTCATAAGGTATGGGAAGCTCAAAAGAATGGAAAGTGGCCAGTTTCTCGTGAAGGCATTGCTGTCATTAAAGATTTCAAATTGCTAAGACACAAAATGTAGATGTGGAGACACTCAGTTTATAACTGATGTCATACATAGGTCTTCTAAGATATTGGGATGGACTCTCAGTCCTTAATGACATTTTGGTTTTGATGGACTCTAAGTCCTTAGCTCATTCAAATTTTATTAGTCTCATGGACCTTTTAGTCTTTCGTAGATTATAATATTCTCTCTCTCTCTCTCTCTCTCTCTCGATAGTAGTTGTCTTTGCCTCCCTCTACATCCATCCCTCCCCTCCCCATCTAGCCCTCCTAGTCCTTCCCATCTAGTCCAAAAGATAGTAGGAAAAAGTCCATGATAGCAAGAACAAATACACCACTAGCAAAAATGAAATAAAAACACAAGTCGTGTCAGCTGCCAAGCAAAAACACAGTCACAAGAGTTGTCTTCATCTTTCATCTTCACTTCGTGCAATCAATCATTCTGACACAGCATTAGTTAGCCTTTTAGCTCAGTTTGCAGCTGGACCTTCTTCCTTTCACTTCATTTCAACTCAAACTTTCAATTAGAGTCCACAATTCAAATCAGTTCAAACCCCAAGTCAGGATGAGCCCCTAGTGCAACTTGTTGGGTTAGCTATAGCATTGGTTTATGCAGGCCGCCACCATGGAGCCTCCCAAGCTCCCCAAGACAAAGTTGTTCACTACATAAAATCCAATAACCCTCATATTGAGCCATAGCATTCATATCGGCACCCACCCCATATGCAAAGGCGTACAAACAAAGAATCATCTCAAACTCACAGGAGCAAATCTACTATACATGCAACAAGAAATTAGAGAGCTCAAACTTCAACTTGCAGCATGGGAAAGTGCAAGATATGGAGAGCAATGAAAAATAAGAAATTATTGTAAAGGTGATACACGAATGCAATGCACGTCCACCGGCATCGACACTTGTCTCCATGGTCAAGGATATGATCACCAATCAAGTGAGCTCAATCAAGTAAAAAATGGTTGTTGATGCCAGCAACAAAGTCAATAGACCGGATCTCTACATGGAAGTAAAAGAGCGTGAAATAAGGTAATCTTGCACATTGGGGGATTGAAAGATGCCTTCATGATGATGAGGAGAAAGGCATAGATGACAAAATCATGTCTGAAAAAGGAAATACCACAAGTTGAATGGGACAAAAATGATATATGCACACGTCTACTGCAGAGAGAGGGTAGCAAGTGTTAAGCTCCTCACACAAACACATAAGTTGGACGGTTCTAAGGTTTGAATATCTGAGGAGCTGACTCTGATCTAGCTCAAACAAAGAAACAATGAACTCACCAAAGTAAAGGAAGCACACAAGGCAAGCAAATGGGTAGTTTATGGAGATGGGCAGGCATTGATTAGGGATTTCAAATCCAAACCCAAAGACTCTCAATCTTAAACTGATATTACAAAGGTTATGATGGTACTAGAATGTAGCTACGCCCTATAATAACTTAGGAGGAGCTAGCCTTTTGCACTCTCCCAATTCTTTGGCTATCAAGATGTAGTAAGTCACTTTTGGTGTTTAAAGACGATATTGTTTGCTATGGCGATGCAACTCTAACTTTCACAGTAAGTGGGAGTGGCCACACTATCTTTTGAATGATGCAGATCATGTTTTAACTTCCTCAACCACACCCATTTTGTAGTGTTTGCATTTGTTGCCTTATATTTCACTTCACTAGATGAAAAAGACCCTAGCTTGCTGAGCCATGAAATGCAGGCCGAACTCAATGAGAAACAATAGCCAAAAACGGTTCGTCGGTCATCAATGTCCTTGACCAATAATCGTTTGTGTACCCATGAAGGTCAAAGTCCCAATCTCAAGCATAATGCAAACCAAAAGTGAGAGTACCATGTACATGCCTTAGAGCCCTTTTTGCTGCATTTCAATGTGTGAGTGTGGGACAATGCCTAAACTAACCGAGCAACCCGGTGGCATAGACAATGTCAAGCCTCGTAGATCACAAATAAAAGAGGTTGCCGACTTACTATCTATACAGCATACAATCAAATTAATCATTGTGTCATAATTATTGAGCTTGAGGCCTATTGGAAGTTGACCAAACGGGAGAAGAGAGTTTTGTATGGTGACGAGAGTTAGCTCAGAAGCAAAACTTTAATTATGAAGCCTTGGGTTATGTATGAAACTCCAAACTGGCGTAACTAGATTAACCTAAGTAGGATGATCACAAGAATTATTGCTATGATCATCCTACTTAGATTAATCTCGATTAACCTAAGTAAACTTAGTTTACATAACCATACCATTGTAATATTGCTGGAAATCTCTGTTCAATGGTATGGCTAAAGTTCTTTGGACATGTCTTAGTAGGACTTAGGGTACCTAAAGTACCTCATTGCACAAATCCATCCATAGGAATATAGCAACCTATGGGAGTACAAATAAATAACAGTATTATTTCAACCCTTAAACTCTCCATCATATTATCAGGTTATAAAAGCTTTTATCGAAGACTCATGCCTCAGTAGATATAACAACTTCTTAAGCAAAAGAAGATACAAGATAAATAGCCTTAGTAACAAGCTAGCTCATAGAAAACTTTGTCCGCTTTAAATACTAGAACTAGCTCACAGAAGACTTTGTCCACTTGACAAAGGAATTCTGTATAATGGGCCCGAATCGGTAATAAGACAAAATGCAAACACCACACTCCCAAAAATCATGAAAATCAAATGTATTTTGAGGCAAGGAGACTGGATTTCGAGAAAGTCACAACCTTAGTCACTGAAGCACACATGATCCCAACTCACTTTTCGCCTTTCATTCTCCTGGTCTGAGTCCGCTACACCTATGTTTCTGTCATGCTAGCATCAACATTTCAAGTAAGAGAAATAGACACTACCATAGTTACACCAAGATAATCAATAGTCCCCACAAGAACACTTTCCATTCTTGAAAACATGAAAGCAGCTAGCACCTCTGACAATAATAGTTTGCTGCTCTACTTCAGATATAAGTGCTGTAGCCGAATGACAGTCTGCAAACCTGAAGATTTTTTACAACATGTATGGGTACCCCCTCTGGTGTATTAATCAGGGCACAAGAGATAGCCAACTTCTCACTGTGCCCACATAACTCAAATTCCTTGAGATTATCAGGTACTTCCTGGGATAATCAATGCTACCAGGTATGTCCTGGGATAATCAATGCAAATCTGGTACATATCCTTCTTCCCTTATTTTTAAAGAAAGACCTTATAGCTTTGAATATATATAATTGCTTTGGGAATGTCCTGTATCCCCTACCAAAAATGAATGCACAATTCAGTCAACATTAGTCCTCTGTCCTGGCTTTCTTCTTTTAATTTCATTAACTCAACCTGCTTAGCGTCCTCCTCCATGTGAGCATCTGCATAGATGTTAGACATCAAGACATAAGCTGCAGCATCCTTTTTATCCAGGTCCAATGCATGTTCAAAGGCCCACCTTCCAAGCTCCACATTCCCCCACTTCTGACAAGCACCCAACATAGTATGCCACAACACGAGATTAGGATTTAAGGGCATCTTCTTTATCATCAGTACTGCCTTGTCTAATTGGCCTGCACGGCCAAGGAGATTAACCATGCAATTCTGGTGCTCAATAGTTGGCGTGATGCCATAGTCTTTGCTCATGGACTCAAAGTATGTCTGGCCCTTCTCCACTAGACCTGTGTGACTGCATACAGTAAGAATGCTAAGGAATGTGACCTCATCTGGTTTTATGTCTTCTGCTCTCATTCTGTCAAGCATAAGAAAAACCTTTTCACTCTCTGCTAGCTGGGCATAACCTGCGATAAGTGCATTCCATGAGACTGCATCTTGAATTGGAAGTTTGTTGAACACTTCCTGTGCGTTTGCAAGCAAGCCACATTTAGCATACATATCAACCAAGGTGTTACCGACAAAAGGATCTCTTTCCAAAATTCCCATTCTCGCAATCTCAGCATGTATTTCTTGGCCCTTGTCAATGGCTCCTATGCTGCCACAAGATTTCAAGGTACAAACAAATGTGACCGCATCAGGAGAGATGCCCTCTAATTGCATCTGTTCGAAACAGTTCAGAGCCTCCTGACCAAGGTCATGTTCAGCATACCTTGCGATAAGTGCAGTCCAAGAGACTGCATTTCGAATTGGAAGTTTGTCGAGCACTTCCTGTGCTTTTGCAAGCAAGCCACACTTGGCATACATATCAACCAAGGTGTTACCAATAAAAGGATCTCTTTCCAACAACCCTATTCTCATAATCTCAGCATGTATTTCTCGGCCCTTGTCTATGGCTCCTATGCTGCCACAAGCTTTCAAGCTGCAAATAAATGTGACCGCACTTGGTGAGACACCCTCCAATTGCATCTGCTCGAAACAGTTCAGAGCCTCCTGACCAAGGTCATGTTCAGCATACCCTGCGATGAGTGCATTCCAAGAAACTGCATCTCGACCTGGAAGTTTGTCAAACACTTCCTGTGCTTTTGCAAGCAAGCCACACTTGGCATACATATCAACCAAGGTGCTACCAACAAAAGCATCTCTTTCCAACAAACCCATTCTCGCAATCTCAGCATGTATTTGTCGGCCTCTTTCTTTATCTTTCAGCCTGGCACAAGCCTTTAATAAGGGCACGAACGTATACCCACTTGGATGTACACAATCGTCCTGCATTTTTTGATGCAATACGAAGGCATGCTGTAACTCCCCACATTCAATATAACCTGTGATGAGAGAAGTCCAGGAATACTCATTCCGATCAACCATTCTATCGAAAACCTGCTGGGCATCACGCATGCTTCCAACTTCCACCAGCATTGGGACGACGTAGTTCCCCAGAGACGTATGAGCTTCCAGCCCACTTTTGCGCAGGTGGGCATGCAAGCGCAGGGAATGCGCTGGAATTTTGTGTTTTCTGCACTTGCGCAAGATGCATGTCAAGTTTTCAACCGAAGGCGGATGGGGCATGCGTTCCAAAGAAGCGAGTGCCTCCTCTAAGCTAAGCTCTGGCAGTGGTGCCATGGTAGTCTCCATTTTCTGGAGTGTGGCTCTAACCCAACTTGGATTCTACCAGCCGTCTATCCATAGCGACCTCTTGGTGAGTTTCTGCTTGAAATTTGGGGCTCTTGGGTGTGTCTGCTACAAGCAACAGCAGACACACCCAAGAGCCGGTAGACGACGATGCTCAAAGGGGGAGGAGTGGGGGAGGCAACTAAAGCAATGGCACATGGCCCTGTCAAGGAAGTTGGCAAAGTGAGAAGACAAACATGCAACATGCGAAATGAACTGAACTGAACTGAGAAAATCAAGCAGAACTCACATTTCAATGTCCACGGTTGGAACTTTGAAGCCAAGAAGAATAGGTTAATCCGAAAGAGGAGGAGGAGGAGGAGGAGGGATGGCATTTGATGGAAGTAGAATGCTTCCATCAAATGGAAGACTCTCGATAGTGCTTCCTCCATGCATAGCTACATGCTTCAAGGACAGAAGAGCCAATCATGGCATATGTTTTAGCATGTCGGATGGTAAGAGAGCCTCCCAGTGAGCAACCATAGTCCTGCAGTGTGAGCGTTCCCCTGTGTCAAATCCTGCCAGGAAATGATGAAGTTCACCTGCTGAACCGGCTGCACAGTCGGCACTGTGCAAGAAACTGGTATATCGAGTTTCTTCAGAAGCTCAAAATTGCATTTAATGCAGCCTGAAACCAGTTCTTCCAGTCTAGCAGCCCAAGGCTGGGCTGGAGATGAGGATTTTGGGAAGGCTGGGTTGGCAATCAAATGCTATGTCCAGCAGGCATCCAAGCTCATGGGGACTTGAAAACAAGCTCTAGCAAAGCTGGGATAGCCCTGCTAGCTCACGCGAGGAGTTGCTCTAACTTGCACCTTGTCTAGATTTTTCAAGAATTTGCTTTCCCTTAGAATCATCCAAGCTTAGCCTGTAATCATTGACAGGCCATATATAAGACTTCAGTAACATCGATACTCGATACTCCCCCTGCTCAGCACACTAGATTCTAGGCATGCTTTAGACTTTTCTCCCTTTTAGAAGGAGATGTGGAACTTTTAGAGATTAGAGTCTTTGTGGTGGCTGTAAACATTGGAATGGAATCATAGATGTAACTAGACAATGAGGGTCATGATGCAGGAGGGCATTCAACTCATGGCAAACATGGGAATGTGTGCATATCAATTCTCAATATCATGGTCTCACAAATATATCCTGGTACCTATCATCTTGGAAAGCCCAAATGGATTCTTGGTCTCTGCTATCTTTGAAAGCTCAGATGGATTTCAGCCAGCCACACATGATGTAACGATTGATGAGAGTCATGTGTTTTCCCATTTTTGCAAAGGCCAACGGATGTGTAAATCAAAGGGGCATCGATGACTATACCTCCCTGAGTGAGAAAGGTATGTGGAAGATCAAATTACAAGATGCCATGAGGGACACAGTTCTCATCTCACTGTGTGCACAAATTTAGCCAAGGTTCTTTTCTTTGCCCAAAAAAAAAAAAAGGATCGTGTAGGGCTTCTTTTCTAAGAAATCGTAGCGATAGTGCTACGCTTGTTTGATGTCCCATTTCATTTTGCAGTGCAATGGCAGAAAAGACAATGTTGCATATGTAAAGACATGCTTTAAGGAATCCAAGGACCTAAAACACGCTCAAGGAGCCACTCTTATAGTAGCAGAGGGCTATGCAGGCTTAGGCATATTGGCTCCCAGAAGACCTGCTATCTTTTCATTGTCAAAATTTTAAGAATGGAGCCATCTCTATCTGCAAAAAAGTCTATTCAATCACCTTCCTCCAAGCTCGAATTTCTTCCTCCCTTTCTGCCTATTTTTCTACTTGCACTCTTACTAAATTCTTCTCATATAATAGCCCCACCAAGGCAAATTCTAGTGAAGAAAAAGCAAAAGTGCAAAGCTCTGGAATTTGAATTGGGCTAGTAGAAAGCAGCAGTAGGAACTAGAGTCTAGGATGATTCCATGCTTGCATTCTTTGCTCAATGTGGCCCTTAGACATACTTTTCTACCCTATGGTCCTTTGGATTGGATTGTCTTTGAAGGTTTCCATGCCATATCCTCCTTTAAAATGCATCATCTTTGAAGGTTTCAATGGTCTATGGTCCTTTGAAGTGTGACATCTTTGCAAGTTTCTACACTCACTCATGTTTGGAGATTACCGTGACTCCACACACCTGAATGTGGATGCTTGATAGTCCTCCTTAACCTCATAAGAAATTAAATCACAGGTAGGATTTATGGATTTTTTGCGAGCATCAACCATTACACTAGGTACACTCCAAATTTGCTTTCCTCGATGAATTGCTACAAAACATTTGGAGGCGATTGATTCATGTAAGAAATCTCTCTCCTTGTGTCTTCCACTGGCTGTTTAGTTATGGGATGATTCTAGCAAGAAAATGGATCCTTTGGACGTTCTCCACCCTTCATGGCAGCCCACTCCCCTCCCCTCCATGCCATAATTGTTCCCTCTGAAGACACCCATTAGAGTGAATATGTAGCAAACCATGATAGACGACATGCATTTGTTTCTAGCTTCATGGGGAGTGCTGGCTCGTGAGGCTCGTAAGTGTGTTGTAGGCCTCCCGTAGCTCTCTTATACCTTTCACCATATATATCATAACCCCTTTGTAACTCTCCGCCAGCTCTCTCCGTAGCCCTCTCGTAGCCCTAGGTCTTGTCAATAGCAGGTCGAAGGGTTCCCATCTAAGGGGTGAACCCCTACTTGGGCTGAAACCCCAGCTCACTTAGGGGGGTGAGTGCAACCAAGGGATAACAAGAGAAATGGCAAGTAAAGAGTGGCCCAAACTCTCTTCCTCCTCCTCTTCTTCAAAAACTCCTCAACTCTGGCAGCCCCTTCCAGTAGGATGAGATATGCCATGGTTGTAGCTGGAACACCCTCTCCTTACACACATATATATGAGAGAGGAGGTCTTTTTGGCCACCCCATTATTGGATACCATGAACATATTTTCTTTCGACAAGATCAAGTGAGAGAGATGAAGGCACAATTGGCAGATGTTATTTGCTTGAATCTAGGTTCTTGAAGGACCTAGTACGCAAGAAGTAATTGATGAGGTTGTAAAGTCTTGCAAAGCTTCCCTACTTACCCTTTAGTTAGTTTCCACGATTAAGGATTTGGTTCAAAGTGAAATGCAGACATCCAAGTAGAGGTTATTGTGGACTTTGGAGCAAAGCTAATATTAAAGAAGAGATTACGAAGCATGAAGCTAGATGGGATAATTCAAATCACTAACTTTAGATGGTTTTGAAAAGCTCATCCAGATTCAACCATGCTTTACATTTTGGACTTTCTTCTATAGGTGGATGCATTGGTGGTTGTGGCTTTAGATTTTCTTCTATAAGTAGATGCACTGTTAGTTGTGCTCTTGCTTTATGCAAAAGACCAAAGGCAAAAAATTATACATTGAGGACATGTGTGTGGGGGGGGGTGCACGCGCGCGCGCGCGTGTGTGTGTGTGTGTGTGTGTGTGTGTGAGAGAGAGAGAGAGAGAGAGAGAGAGAGAGAGAGTCTAGTGAGAGAATGAAATGTTTCAGCAATGAAACAAATTTAACATAGTGCTAGCATCCCTCTATCCATTAAATCAGAGCTTACCATATCTTTTATTAGGGAGGGATGCTTATCATTAAATCGGAGTTTACCATATCTTTTATTAGGGAGGGATGCTTTGGCTTTTGATAGCCCATGCATGACACATTGACTTTATTGATCGGCTTTTCTTTTCATTTAAATAAGAGCTCAAGAAAATTTGATGGAATTTCGAGTGGAGGACCACTTCCCCTAAGCAAGAACCTTCATCTTTGACCATATGGGTGCCCTTTCTTCATTGTGGCTATGCTTCATCTTCTTACCAAAGAAGCATTCGCCATTTAAGATCTTCTGGCATACCTTCTTTGCATCCATAATCTTTGTATCTTGCAATGATAGTGTTCAAATCCTAGGCTTAGTTGGACATCTCTCATAGCACCCTTCAAGCATTAATAAAGTTTCCCCTAATGTGCCAAAAATTCAACTATAGGTCTCTTGCCCTTTGTTGGTAGTGGTTTGCCACACCTGACCCACAAATCCCTTGTCTTTATGAAAATATTTGAAAGTCTTCACAAACAACACTATGGAGGTGTTATCCTTAGTCTTCAATGTGGTTGACCTTTCATTTCAATCAATTTGAGGCTTGGATCTAACTTTTACCAAGCACTGCTGCTTCTATTAAGATATGTACCTGTAGGTGTTACAAAAAACTTGCAAGGCACAAGGTGATTTCCCATTGAATCATTCATCATTAAAGAGCCAAAAACATTTATTAGGGTACCATTTATGGATTGAACTTGAGAATCTCATACTTGAGATTCAAGAATATAGTTAGAATCATCTTGAATACGCATACATAAAGTGATGAACCTAGAAATCTTTGCCATGGGTTCACCACCTAGCAAGTTTCCCTTTTGCACTTCATCCAAGTCAATTCTACATGCTTCACAAAAATGTTTCCCACCAATGGGCTCAGATTTCCATCGCTCAAAGAACCTGTTTTTTGAGAACTTGTATTTCTTTGCTAGGTCACCCCCACATCTATGTACTTTGATACTATGCAACTTAACAAAGTATGTTTTAAAGCCTTAAAAGGCTTGGAAAAAGTCTCTACACTTTCAAAATCTAAGATCAATCAGTAGAGGATCATCACCTCTAAACATCATAAGATGTAACGTGACGTTGCTTGTAGATGGCATTTTGCTTGTCCTCGAAATCTTCATAAAGGTTTTGTGCAAAACGCTCATCTACCTTCATGAAGATCTTGTTTGTAGATAGGCATCACGATTAAACCTATCTTAGAGCATCTCCTTCGCATAACCCTATGTTAGTTACATCTTAAGATGTTGCAAGTACTATGACACTTGTTGGAGCTTGTTTTTAGAGGGGTATATCTTGAGATGTGGTGTGTACAACGATTGTTGAAGATTTGATTTGGATGGGTTAACCTACGATCTTGCATATACAACACTTGTTGGAGCTTGTGTTTGAATGGGTTCAACCTAAGATGCTTCAGGTACAACATTACCATCAACACTTGGTAATGCACCCCATATATACCTCAAAGGCTCCAAGGCATGAAGTACTTGTGGAGATCCTGTTGATTTGGCATTGGCTTCAAGAAATACTTCTTAATCAATGGTAAGATAACTTATAGTACACATCTTCATTGTTCTTATTTTGCAAAGTGCTTTCATAAAACATTAGCTTCGAGATATATCTCCATGATTGTGCCAACAGATATATCTCCATGATTGTGCCAACATTTTTTACTACCTTTGCACTATATTTTGAGGTTGAGACTTTCCTACCGTGATCAACAAATATAACTTTATGTTTTGCCCCAATATGTGCCATCCTTGATTAATAATTTCCCATTGACCTTAACAACTTGGGAAGCTTGGGTCATTGCCATGGTTTTGTGCAAATTCACTTAATTTAGTTACACTCTACATTGTGTTCCTCCAAACCTTTCCTTCATAAAATAAAAAGTTACATTAATTTAATCTTTTTGAATTTAAATTAACAAAAAAAATTATTTATATTTCAATTCAAATTAATAAAAATATATTAAAGTAATATATATTAAATTGTTATTAATATAAAAGTATTTTATTTTTATTAATACTTTTTGGCAAGCGGCAATCAGGGAAGTGAGAGACGAGGATGGAGGGGAAGGAAATGAGAGAGGAGACAAGGGACATAGGGAGAGAAGAGGAGGGTCAAGAGGGGGAAGAGGCAGGGTGGAGAGGGAGGGTTGGGGGGAGGAGGGGGGGGGGTCTTTGTGGGGAGAGAGGCTATAAAGGAGTGTTTGAGGAGGGGGTCAGAGGGAAAGGGTGGAGAGGGGGTCACCAGAGCTGACTCAAAGGAGAAGGGGGAGGGGGGGATAGAGGTGGGCACAACTAATGACTCTAATCCTCCTCTCGCAACATGTGTGCTCAATAAGGGGCCATCGCCCCCCCTTGTTGCATACACAATAGGTCTAAGGGGAGGATGGGTAGAGGGGATAGAGTGGGAACACGGGCCTCACTTTCTTACCCATCCTAACATATTGCATGTCAATAGGTCCCAAGGGAGGAGGGGACAAACCCCATTTCCGCCTCTCCTCAATTGTTGCCACACAAGTAGGGGGTGAGCTTGTGGATGCACTAGGTCTCGATGGGAGAGGGGGAATTTGTCCCCCTCTATCAAAACCTCCTCCCCTCAAATGTTGAAGTGATTTAGAGGGCGTGATGGGTTTTTGTGAGAATGAGGAGAATAGCAAGAACTCAAGAATATATAAGGGGTACTTGGTTAAATTGAGGTTTATGCTTTTTGGAACATGTTTTTAGGTTAAGACTATGAGTAGCACAACCTTTCACTCCACACATCATTTTGTCATCATGCTAATCCACTTTGCATCTTAAGATGTTGCACCAAGGTGAAATGTCTTTCCACTATTTGCATATGCAACAACTTCAAAAAGGGTTTGTTTGCTTTCTTTCAAAAAAGGTCAGTTGCCTCCTCTCTTACCTATCCAACAATTTCAAAAATCTTTTGTTTTCCTTCTTTGAAAATTTTCAAGAATTTGGAAAAAGTAATATGTCTCCCAACCTCACCTCTTGCATATGCAACAATTTCAAAAACCTTTAGTTTTCATTCTTTGAAAATTTTTAGGGTTTTTAAAAAACTAAACTGTCTCCAAACCTCTTGGGTATGCAAAACCTTAAAAAACCAAGCCTCATGCCTACACCAAATCTTGGTACGAGGAGCAGATCATGAGAGTGGACCTACACACCTATAAGGCTCACCCATTGGAAGGACACCTCTTTGCTGTAGAGTCTGACACCACTGCCCAAACCACCTCCATAAAACTATTCCAACCCTATGACAATGAAGAGGATGAGGAGGACTCTAACGACTTCTAGTATGCACCTCTCCTCGAGCCAGAATTCTTGTAGAACTGGATGCACATCTTAGCCAATATAGATGTCCCAAAAAGAGTAGGGTTTCAGATCACCACCCCGGAGCTCGAGGGTCTGACCCCAATGGTCCCCCTAAGGATTTTTAACATGCTCAAACCTGAGAGGTAAGCAAGGGAACCGTAAGGGTAAAATCAAATCTTCACTGGTTGTCCTACATAGACACCACAACTGCTCACCATGAATTCTCCTCTAACTAGGGAAACACGGTATGTAGGGTAACCACCCCCGTCGGCTCTATAACTACAATGGAAGAGCCCCCTTTAGGTCCCAAATCCCTTGTATCCAAAGGCAAGGCTAAGGCCAAAAAGTCCATTACTCCGACAGAAAAGGAGAAGGAGATTGAGGATACAGAAGACCTATGGTAGGTACCAGCCCACTACAAGGCCTATACTATTCAAGATCATAAGATCTTATACTAACAGGCCAAAATATCCCGAATGGATGGTTCTCAAGGATATGATGGGTCGGCCCCAGTCAAGGAAGTAAACCTAGCCCCAGAAGGGTAGGACCCACAACCCGTATTTGTCTCACTGATGACCTCACTCCCAATGAGGAGAATGCCCTAACAGCTCTCCTATGGGAATATAAGGACTGCATGGCCTAGAAATACACGGACATGAAAGGAGTACCTACTGCCATAGTGCAACATACAATCCCCATGATGGATGATGTCATGCCAGTACAGCAACGCCCCTACCCTATGAATCCTAAATACGCACTCATAGTGAGAAGAAATCCAGAAACTCATAGATGCAGGATCCATCTATGAGATCGAGCATACAAACTGGGTATCATCCATTGTGATAGTCCTAAAGAAAAATGGAAAAATTAGAGTATGCATGGATTTGAAGAAGGTTAATGCTACCATGAGGCATGACCACTACCCCCTGCCATTCACAGAACATGTTCTAGAAAGGGTAACTGGAAAGGAAGCGTATGGCTTCCTAGATGGATTCTCACGTTACAACCAAGTGTCGATTGCCCCCCAAGATCAACACAAAACCACCTTCGCAACCGAATGGGGTGTATATGTAGCCAGGGTGATGATATTCAGATTAACCAATGCCCCTGCTGCCTTCCAATGTATGATGATTACGGTATTCAAGGAATATCTAAGGGACTTTATGGAAGTCTTCTTAGATGATACCTGCATGAACTCAAAATGGGATGACCACCTGAAGTATCTCAGGCTTGTCCTCGAGAAGTGCCACATATCCCTCAACCCCCTTAAGTGCCAGTTTGGTGTCATCCTGGGCCACATAGTGTCTTGAAATGGAATCTGTATGGACCACAATAAAATCAAACTCATCTTGGAGTTACTGCCCCCCACCAACACTAAGGGAGTACAAAGATTTACCAGTCATACGGGCTATTACCGAAGATTCATCTTGTTCTATGCGAACATAGCCTGCCCATTAGACAAATTGCTAGTATCCTTTGAGTGGAACGAAGAATGCCAAACATCCTTTGAAACCCTCAAGCTAGCTCTAGCCACTGCACCAGTGTTGAGGTCTCCCGACTGGAATTTAATATTCCACATCCACATTGATGCCTCTAGCTTTGCCATTGGATGTGTGTTAGGCCAACTCGGGGAGCATAATTTGGATTACCCGGTATACTTTGCAAGCCATCAACTAAATGAGGCTGAGGTTAACTACACCACCACTGAGAGAGAGGGCCTCGCCATGGTCTATGCAGTAAGGAAGTTCAGGCACTACTTGTTAGCTAACAAGTTTGTCTTCTTCATGGACCATCAAGCATTGCTGTACTTGGTCAATAAACCTTGCATGATGGGACGCATCACTAGATGGATGTTGATGCTACTAGAATTCGACTCACAGTCATTGTACGTAAGGGCAAAACCCATGTTCTAGCCGACCACTTATCGAGGATCCCGAATGGTGAGGCCCCGACAGGAGTAGATGATGATCTCCCCGACGCTTCCCTCTTCTTCCTCGACGTCATTCCAGAATGGGCCACCAAAATCGGCCACCACATGGCCAACAAACTACCCCTAGAACAGGACCTTAAGAAGGATAGAGCCTGTAAACTCATTAAGGACACCAAACCCTATCAGCTGATTGTAGGCCAACTATACTGCATGGGCAAGGATGGTATATTGCAAAGATGCGTGTGCGAACACGAATACATTGAGGTGCTTGAAGAAGCCCACTGAGGAATCACAGGAGGTCATTTTGCCACCACTGATGTTACAGCATATAAAGTGCTGCAAGCTGGTCTCTTGTGGCCAACACTCTTTAGAGACGCGGTCGAATTCTTCAAACAATGTGACCCATGCCAGCGTATCCAAATCCCACACAAGGTAGACATGATGCCCCTGACAGGAATCCTGGCTGACCAACCCTTTGAAAAATGGGGCATCGATTTGATTGGTCCCATAAGCCCAACAGCTAAGGGGATAGGGGCATGATACATCATCCTGACCATCGACTACTTCATTAAGTGGGTAGAAGGATGAGCCACAGTAAGGGATGATGCAAGATCCATCACCAAATTCTTATATGAACAAGTCATTACGTGGTTTGGATGCCCGTTGGAGTTAGTCATAGCGATCGAGGGACACACTTCCTCAATGAAACCATAGCAATCCAGACAAGTGAGTTTATGATCAATCATAGAAAGTCAACGCCATACTACCCTAGAGTGAATGGCTTGGCTGAAAGCTCCAACAAAACATACTGTAAGATTATCACATGTACGGTAGAAGCCAATCGTACTGACTGGGTGCATATGCTCATAGCAGTGTTATGGGCCTACAGAACCTCCTACAAAGGGGCAACACATTGTACCCCCTTCAAGTTAGCCTTTGGGGTAGAGGCAGTAATGCCAATGGAGTATGTAGTGCCTAGCCTCCGTCTTGCCATAAAAGAAAGACTCACAAAAAACACGCTAGCTAAACAGCTAGTCGACCTCGAAAAGTTAGAAGAGACAAGGTCATGTGTAGCCTACTCTCTTCGAGTAGAAAAGACCTGATGTAAGAAGTGGTTCAACTGCAACCTCAAGAACAAGGACTTGGCGGAAGGAGACTTGGTACTCCTATACAATGTCAGCAATACCAAACCTAAGCTTAAATACCAAGGTATAAGTCCTTACCATGTGGTTGAGATCACTCCTCAAGGGTCATGCCGAATAGCCACCCTTGATGGAATAGAAATGGATGGCTACCTAAATGGAATCAAGTTAAAAAGATATTACGGACTACTCACTCTCCCCACCCTTCAAGCTGTGCATAGAGAAAAGGAACTTAAGGCAGAGGTGGTCATGATGAAGTGCCAGGCCATCAAGTAAGCCAGAATCTATAATGCTAAGATCCAATAGTGTAGACAAATGACCCTGCTTAAGGCAATGATTGAATAGATGCAACTAACAGATGAGCTAATAGTAGAGCCAGCCAGGTTGCTTGTTTAGCTACAAGTCCCATGCATGCACATCAAAGCACTCATGGACCCAGGAGCGAGCCACAACTTCATCTCTCGAGAGGTATGGGAAAAGCTACAAGTACCCCTAACCCTCACTGTTGTCTCAAGAAGAGCTATAAATGGCCAAATTCTAAAAACTTTGGGTTATGTAAATCTAAGTCTAATGGTTATTTGCCAAGCTATGGATATACGCTTTTATGTTCTCCCTACAGAAACCATCGAAGAGCAAATTATTCTAAGAAGAACGTGGTGCTACGCCATCAACTGTCAAATCAACTGGTGCACCCGAACTACTTTGCTTACCAATGGTGGCCAAATGGCAGTTGTCCCACTGTGCAGACCAAGCCCCCCCTCTTCAGCCCTGACCTTGCCGATCCACGATAGTGAAGCAATGCAGCACGACCAATTAGAAGCCCCAGCCTCCACCAACACCCCGGTCAAGGGCCCAACTCAAAATAAGAAGAAAGCTCACCGCAATGGTAAACCAATGCCATTGCACGCCCGATCAATGCCACCATCCTCCGCCCAACAAATTCGAGAGCTGCAGGTACAAGATGCTATCCTCTATGCCCAACGTCACTTCGATCGTGACGACTGACACCTAAAGAACACTGAAACAGTGACGGTAGCTCCAGTCGCCCCAAGAAAGTTTCCTCTGAACCCATCTACTACTCGGAGAAAGCCACGCCTAGTGCTTCCACCTCATCCACTACCATGCATTGCCAACCATTCGAGCAACACCGCCCGCTTTGGCAGCCAAGGCAAGAAAGTAGCTTGGATCCAGAAAAAGACAGGGCAAACCCCGAAGGAATTGAAGGAAGCACCATAAGAACCTGTGTCTTCTTGAGATACATCACCACAAGCCTCAAGGTAGCAAATATGCACTTGTGCCACGAGCGGTCTGACTTAACACAAGTATCGCCACCACCAGTCGAGGAACTCTGCAAGAACGAAATTCCAGCCCACAAAGAGTCACACAAGAACCTCTCCCTCGGGACGGACACTCGAAGGTAAGGGCATCACCCTACTCACACAAGCAAGGACTGGCCCCATAGGTAGGCTCACAAAAGCTCACATCTCTAAGGAAGTCGAACCTCGCAACAACAACGGAGTCCGACGCAAAGATACCCCTAGCATCCAAGGTAAAGAACAAGTTGGACACATACTCTACATGGCTCCTTACTCTCTATGCTATAGTATGGTGCCTACCTACACCGCACTCATCATAATCATCGCATCTAGGTCTAGGTGGGTCAGTACGGTAGGCATCTCATCCGATGCACCTGTAACCCATTAGTCCCTACTGAACACATCGCACATGCACTCATGGTCAGCACCAGGTGATTAGAGTCCATTCTTACATTTTTACAAGCATTCATGCACTTGCACGCTGACCTTGCCCTCACGTTGCACCGCACAAGGGCACTCCACTCAGTCACCACATTTTCCCCAACCCCACTCCTTCCTTCCTTTCCCTTTCCCTCTTTGACACAGTCACTACCCCGCCAACCATCTCGCCAATCTATTATAGCACCCACCATCGCCAAAATATTCGTCGACCGTCACCAAAGAGTACAGCGCTAGATATCACGATCACGATACCCCACTAGGTTGTCTCACCATCCCAAACTGCACCGGATGTAGGAGTAAGCCTCACAACTCTCCTCCAATCTCATCCAAGCCCATCTCTCTGTGCATGAAAGCCAGTCGACAATGGTCTCGCAGCTCAAGCAACGGGCCATGCCGCACTAAATCGAGCTGAAGAATACCTAGCCAAGGTGGAAGAGCTCGAGCTCGTCACTCTTACGAAGGTCAAGGACGATGTCACCACCATTGAATCCTTGGTCCTGGACCAAGTGGACGAGGCAGAATTAGTCCTGCGCACGATGCTAGAGTAGCAAGTAGAGGTAGAGTAGCGGTACGACCGCTCACAAGAGTACCATGACCAACAGATCCACTCCTTATAGGATCTCTTGGCACAAGAAAGGAACCTCATGGTTTCCCTCCAAGAAGAAATCGAAAGCTAGCGCGTCACGGGCTAGTCAAGGTTGGAAGACCAAGAGTAGCAAGAGTTTAGGATGTACAGGGAGGTGTCTGCACAATTAGCCACGTACACACTTGCACCATGCACCATCACCCAAACCCTACAAATGCACGTTGATGCACTGTGTGCAGAAAACCTCATCTTCCACCTAGACCTCACTACTCCACTTCTGCCTAACGCCCTCCAAACTATTATTTGTCGTAATCCCGACGACTGTCGACCCATCTAAGCCGTCATATTTCTCTCTTGACCTTCGGCCCACTTCCCTATCTCTTCTCCATCCCTCTCATATCCAAACCCTATCTGCCCATCCCATTCTTCTTAATTTTCAAGCCTGGTGCCACATCATCTCATTGAGTCCCTTAATTATCCTACGAATGATGAGGTGATGCAACTCGCAAAGCCCGAGGAACTCACGCCATGGGTCTGCACTCCCAAAAGTCTGTATGCAAACATAAATTGGATGCAGACCTATGGCCAAGCCTCAGCAGTCCAAACTCAAACACACCTTGCGGCCTACCAGTCCACCACCTACCAACCCCTCGGAATAATAATCCAAGACTCACTTGAGTCCTTGGTGAGCAATTTTGAAACAATTCACGTAGCATACCTTGAGGAAATAACCGAGGATGAGGGAAAAAATGCAGTCACCCTCTTTAATACCATGCCCCTTGCAGATATTCCATTACCGCCTCCCCTAGATCCCGCCTAACCCACCCAATAAGCCATCCAACCTCCTCTCCCTCAGACAACACTACCCGAGTACTTGTCTAATGCCTCCAACACCACCACCGCATAGCACGGACCCCCAGTCCATCTCCTCCAACGCTCCGGTCGACCTCCTTGATGAAGCCTTCAACACACTGCTCAAAGCAGCACATTTTGTACAAATCACCGATGCCGCAACCTCTGCAGGCCCCACAGAGCCAGAGCCCATGCCACTTGCAGATGACGAAGCTCCGCCATCTCTACCAGTTTCTCCCCTTGAAGATGTTCATTGGTGCCTGGACTTGCAGTCCTTTGAAGAGCTATGAGATAGTGTGCTAATGCACCATTGGAAGCGATAGCTTGAGGGCTCCCACCTCTACCTCTATGAAATTCTTGAGGTGCACCCCCTCACACAGTTCATAGCACAATCATTCGATGATTGGTGAAGGCAGACATTGCATCTTTTCAGACACCCATGGGACACATGCATTGCCTGAGGGGAGCGTTTACAAAGGACAATAAGCTTAGTGGCCTCAAATCCCATGATTGGCACAAGGTCTTGCTTGTGCTTGAAAGAAGAGTAGAACTGAGATTGTGATGCTTTTGTGTAGTTTATATGCTTGTGACACATTGTTATAACTCCTTTGTTGCTTGGGGAGTTTATCCTCCAAATTACAGTGAAATGATGCTTATCAAAAGATGTTAGAAAAGCTATCTACTACAAGTGCAGGTGGAATAGGTGGGTCTCACAAAAAGAGATCTCTATATCGAGCATTGAGAGGGATAAGGTGGAGTCCATGGAAGCTGTGTGCTTGCTTGAGAAGCACTTTCCCTTAAGAATTATGATGACTCAGGTGCACTTGCTTGTACACGTAGTTGATGAGGCCGCCATTGTAGGAACCGTTCATAGTTGTTGGATGTTTTATCTTGAATGGTTTATGAAAACTTTGAAGGGATTTGTAAGGCAAAGAGCTAGACCCGAAGCAAGAATGGTGGAGGGATGGATGGCTTGTGCAAGAGTCATTAGTATACTTCACAGGGTTTCTTACATCCATGGATCCCTATATGCCACATGCTTGGAATGTTAAGGAAGATGATTGTGTCATTGCAGAGGTTCCCCAAGGTAAAGGAGTTGAAAGAAAGATGAATGAAGAGCAAAGAGAGAATTCAATAAGTTTTGTATCCTCAATAGTCCCAAGATGCAAATATGGGTGGAGAGATATGAAGAGGCAAAAGCAAAAAGAATAAATGAGAGGGCAAGATTTAGAGTCATGTACGAGCGAAGGGTGCCACATCCACTAGACCTTGCTCTTCTCCCTAGACACATGTCTTGTGATTGGCTATAAGAAGCTCTTTGTGAAGCCGAAGATGATGGAGAGGACATAACTCGGGAGCTTACAGTCGGTGCCACATGTAATTTTTTTACCATTCTGCTTAATTTGGGTATTTATGATCACAATCGCTACACAATGCATCCTCATTGTTGTAAGCATGTTCTTTTGTAGTACAAAAAATATAGTGCACATATATAGAATTTTCATGTGGAACGCATCGATTCAAGGAGAGTCACATATTGTGGAGCCATGGCTAACTTTGTACATGATAGCCGAGCAAGTGCTTATGATACCAATCTTCTCTCCTTGTAGTTAGATTATTGTGGGACCATACTTGACATCTGTGAAGATGATTTTAGATGATTTAGTATTTTCATTCTTGATGTCAAATGGTTCAAAGCTATCTACAATGGTCCCAATGCTATAGCTAGGAGAGACATCAATGGGGTTTCTTTGCCATTGACTCTACCAGAGTGGATCGATGAAAGTGATACTTTTGTTCTCCGAGAGTATTGTGAACAGGTACATACTAATGAATTGATTAAAAGCTAATATCTTTGTTTTCAAACAAATATTGGTAGATGTTCATATATATATATATTTATTTATACTTAAGCATAAATAAATATAATTACAAGCACGTAATTTGTATCTTCAACATGGGTGGCCTTTCATCCAAGTTGTTTGGATCCAAGGTGGTGGTATGTGGTCCAAGTTGCTCCTTGAAGCAAACATATTTTTGAAGATGGGAATGTCGATACGGAGATGCTGGCAGAAGATCCAAATAATGATGTTGTGGGGGTTAAAGGTCACTGTGCCTTTACCCCAGTTATGTGTAATACTCAAACACATATATAAATGAATGAAAAAGAAGATTAGGGTGGTTCTGCACCCACCAAAACTTGTGTGGCTCTCTGTTTCTCTCTCTCCCTCTTCCAGTCTTGCTTCCGTTGAGAGCACTCTCAACTGGTATCAGAGCCCGGGTGATCTAGCTGAGCGTGTGTGAATACTTGAAGCTCAGTAGCTCTGTGGGAGGAAGAGAAGCTCTGTGGGAAGCTTTGTGGGTGACTTTACTTGCATCCGAGTGTGCAGAGACCTTGGAGGAACCTTTGGAAAAGTCACTTTGGCTTTGCGAAGTGGTTTTGAGAGCCTATTAAATGGTTTCAAAGAAAAAGTCGTTTTTTGAGCTTTTCCCTGTTCCGTTCGATGACAGAGACTCCGTATTGACTTGTAGAAGCAACTATTGCTTGCTTTTGGTGTCCACATTACTTCAGGAGCTTGGAAACACCTTCATTCTTGAATCTGGGATCATTCCATTGGATTTCTGACTCACTGTGTCAGTTTCTGCGTTTTTCTGCCCGGGTATTGGAACTCAATTTTGGAGCAACCATTTGCAGATCTGTCAGTTTCGGTGGACTCAAGAGGTCCTAAAACTTCTATGTTGCTCATCATTCGCACTCTGGTGGAGTTTACAAACAGCTCTGTTTCAAAAAACGTTTTTCAGCCCGTGTGTTGGACCCAGTGATTGAGACCACAGTTTCCAAAACCGTCTGTCCCATTGCGTTTCGGACGCCCAAAAACCCCTACCTATCATATCTTGCGCGATTCGGTGGAGTATTTTCAGAGTTATAGATGTCTATGTATTCGATTTCGTCTCTCTGTTATGCATTTTTCATTCTAACGTTTTGAAACCTTAGATTTATGCCACATGGCAGTGGATAAGTGTTGACTCCCATTTCTCACTCATCGGTTGGGATTTTGGAGTTCCGGCAAAAGAGAGATATTTGCAGATTTTCTTGCTGAGTCCGATTATGCAATGGCGACCATGTTTTGAGGCATCTCAGGTTCTATTTTTAATAGCGGTCATTACCATGGGACCATGATTTCTTGAGCATACCTTATGCAGATCACTCTGGTTGCAGTTTGAGCAATGTGCGCTCATTCGTGGTGTGCATTGGGTTGCAGTGGATGATTTATAGGCCATTTGGATGCATTGCGGTCCTTATTGGATGCGCTGATAGGCCCAAATTGCCTTGTGGGATGCTATTTTTATGGACACTTTGCACATGGATGCTATTTTATGCTAAGGGACAGCTTTGACATATTGTAGGTAATGCACTGATAGTGCTATGCTCTCTTGGATGAGATATTATTGATGCATATGCCAGTGGACGGTGTTTATGCTTGAGTCATTTGACACTTATTGGCATTTTCTTTTGGGCCAGATTTGCTCATATGGATGCATAGTATATGCACATGAGTCAGATGCTTTGAGACATGAGTTTTGGTGATATTTCACTCTATTGTGGCATACACATTTGGGTGCACCTGGTATTTGGTGTGATTCTCTCTTGTATGCACTAGCATTTGGGATTTTGTTTTATTTGCATTATGGCATCCTTTTCCATGTCTGAAAAGGAGTTTAACATTAGAAAGTTTGATGGGACAAACTTTTCTTTGTGGAAAGAACAGATAAGGGATGTGCTTATTCAAAAGAAGCAAATTAAACCCTTGGCAGGGATTGAAGCTAAGCCTGCAAATATGTCTGAGGATGATTGGAATGAGTTGGATGCATTAGCGAAGTCTACTATTAGACTTCATCTTGCAGAGTCAGTTTATTTCACAGTAGTAAATGAGCAAACTACGGAAGATTTATGGAAGAAACTGTGTGCCACTTATGAGAAGGAAACTGCCTCTAATAAAGTTTACCTCATAAAGAGGTTGTTTGAGCTGCAGATGAAGGAAGGGGTCTCCATTGCTTCTCACTTGAATGAATTCAATATTATTTTCAGCCAGCTTCAGGCTCAGAAAATGAATTTTGATGCGGAGACTAAGGCAATACAAAATATAAAATATTGTTCTCGTCGGATTCTATCCCTACCTAGCTTGCAATGTTGATGGAACCAGGTGCTATGTGATGTTCCATTTGAGAGGTGGAAGATTTCTCCTGTCCTGTTGTCCTAGAGGTGGAAGCTTCTACATGAGCGGGTCGTGCATCATATATGGACATGTCTGCATCCCTCAATGAAACAAGCGTCGTTAGGAGAAACTCTTCTATTGTCTGGTCTTCGGAACCTAAAACCCCGGGATCTTTGACACTTGTGTCAACATCGAACCCAGATAGGACTCTAAGTGCCTCATCCTCTCATAGTACAAAAAGAACCTTTATGTCATGGAGGAATAAGTACTTTTCTACATCAATGATGAGGGGGGACAAGGACCATAAGTTTGCTTCTGGGTCAATGGTCTTCGATACAGATTCTTGCTCTACTCTTGGTGGGGGCTCTTGAAGTAGGCCCAATGCTTTAGCTACTTCCATCTCCTCTCTTGCATGGTCAAGACTCTCTTCTGTGTACAAAGTCTAGTCTACGGATGAGGAGATGAGTAGTTCTACTAGAGGGGGTGTTGAAAGATAGGGCTTTCTTCCTCTATATTTCCTTCTTGGAGAAGAAATATGAATGTCATCTCACATGAAAAGAATTTGGTGCCTGTATTTCCCGTGATCCTTTCTTCTAGGATGTCATTCACTTCTACCATCCTAAACCCTTCCTCTGTAAGATTATCACAAAAGCAGGCCAAGCACTTCACAAACTTGGGTTTGTCTAGGAATAGATACTTGATGTAATCTATCGAAACCCATCATGAATCGCAGTGAACTTGCCTATGAATCACTCAACCGGTTCCCACTCCTCGAAGTCCGAAGGGATAACATCTACCATGAATAAGATCTCTTAGAAACCAAACACAAAATTTCCAAATGGACTCATTACCCTTACAGTTGAAAAAGGTACATAGATAGAAAGGCTCACAGTGTGATGTTATCTTAGATTGATTGAATGATGGAGGCAACTGCATATCTTTTCCCATGTAGACATGTTGCACTTTTGCAAGCCATCCTTTCTTCCCAACTTGAACTTCAAGATGTGGCCCTTCCACTCATGCAAGATATCACCGCTCTTGCTCTTGGGAAGCTCTATGAACCTTTGGCCGATCCTTTCATCACCATCTAGTCATTCAAGCTATAGGTGCAAGGGATCCATTCATCCAATGCATTTCTAGTGTTGTAGAAGACACAAGAGGTCACATCATTGCATGATCTTGTAGCCTTGCTTCTCACCATGCTGGCAAAGGTTGCAACAGCAAGAATGGGACTCCTACACAGGGCAATGTAGTTCCAATAGAGGCAATTGCACCACCCTTGGATCCCATTATCACCACCTCCGATCAGCAGATCATTCCTCAGCAAGAGGATGTCTATGCATTAGTGCAGTCCTGCCCCACTGTAGTGGACATCATTAGGTTAAGCCATAGCGCAATCATTCTTTAACCAACCCATCTTTGATCCAAAGGCGAAGGATGACCCATAGCTTAAGAGGGGGAAATCCACTTATGTACAAGATCGTAAGTTGTACTCGTTATACATGCTTTCACTATGTAGTCATTGTGCTCACATATGCACATACTACTCTGATTTTCTTTCTGTTTTGGATGTTATCATATGCACCAAATGAAACACAAATATGTCTTGTACATGCACCCTCTACTTACCCAGTGCAATTTAAGAGGAGGTGTTGACGATGGTGTAAATTGCACCATCTACATAGGGCATAGGAGCAAACTCTAACCCTAACCCTAAGGGGTTCACATGTATATCTTCATGTTCATGTTCAATACACTTAGTGTATAGGTAGCTATATCGTGTGCACTTCTCTCTCTCTCTCCCTCTCTCACTTCCGCTATCAGATAGCCACAAGGACAATAATTTTTGAAATTTTTGCATCTCCTTTAAAAGCATGCTTGGAATCTATTGTACTAATCAACGGCAGTATTGGCTTTACTAAAGTGCTCAGTATCTTAAAAGCCAATATCAACCATTTCTTCAAATAAACAAGTGTATCGCCCATTAAGTGATATGGCTAGTTTGAGCATTTATTTGTTCATTCGAGCGGAAGCTGAAAGTGGAAAGACGCTGACCAATTGGGAGGGACACTTTCTATAATTGCAAACAATGTTCAGGGAAATGACATTCTTTTGTTGAATTGAAAAATCCAAACCAGCTACAAATTACCAAATTGGTGTGAAAAAATGTCCGAGATGCTAGGTCCACGTCCACCATGATTGATGATAATGATGCTAAAAATTGTCCAAGATGCTAGGTTCAAAGCACCACTGGGCACCGCCTATGGAGAAAGAAAGATTCTTGAAGGATGTTCGGGCAGGTGTGGCGGTTCGCACCACCTGGAGGAAAAGTTTTTAACAAAAAGCTGCCCATTTACAACACCACCAAGCGATTGGTTGAGCGCCCAGTGAAAATCATTTTCGCAGTTGCTAAAATCTAGCCGCCCATTGGATGGGTGACTTGTAGCCATTGACAATGGCAGATCCCATCTAGGTGGAGTCGGGTGGTGAGATCCCCCTTATAAGTAAAACGTTCCATCAAAGTGCTGCTTCTTGCTCGGATTAACCTGGTGTTATTGGTTATTCACAGTTTTAAACTTAGGCCATTGCAATGTGAGTTTTTGTTGATTTCTCAGTTGAGTTCATTTGCATGCATGTTTGTCTGTCTTGACAAATTCCTTTGAGCGTCATCTTGTACCGCACAAGCGACGCCGACACACTCATCGAGTACTGAGCGCTTATGGAAGGAGTACTTCACCGATCCCTCCCACTGATTTCACAATCGAAACAACCTCCTCGACTCAATCCTAGATTGAATTCTAATGCCTCTGCTGTCACTTGTAGCAGACACACCCAAGCGCCCCAGATTTCAAGCACAATCCCACCAGGAATTCGCTATGGCTAGGCGGCTCGTACAACCCAAGTTGAAATTAACGGCACGCTCCAGAAAATGGAGACTGCAAACAACCGCATGCACAGCTCCATGGCACAGTTGCCAGAGCTTAGCTTGGAGGAGGCACTTGCTTCTTTGGAACGCATGCCCCATCCGCCTTCGGTTGAAAACTTGACATGCATCTTGCGCGTGTGCAGAAAACACAAAATTCCCGCGTATGCCCTGCGCTTGCATTCCCACCTGCGCAAAAGTGGGCTGGAAGCTCATAAGTCACTTGGGAACTACGTCGTCCCAATGTTGGTGGAAGTTGGAAGCATGCGTGATGCCCAGCAGGTTTTTGATAGGTTGGTTGATCGGAATGAGTTTTCCTGGACTTCTCTCATCACAGGTTATATTGAATGTGGGAAGTTACAGCATGCCTTCATACTGCACCAAAAAATGCAGGAGGATTGTGTACATCCTAGTGGGTATACGTTCGTGCCGTTACTAAAGGCCTGTGCCAGGCTGAAAGATAAAAGAAAAGGCCGAGAAATACATGCTGAGATTGCGAGAATGGGGTTGTTTGAAAGAGATCCTTTTGTTGGTAGCACCTTGGTTGATATGTATGCCAAGTGTGGCTTGCTTGCAAATGCACAGGATGTGTTCGACAAACTTCCAGTTCGAGATGCAGTCTCGTGGACTGCACTTATAGCAGGGTATGCTGAACATGACCTTGGTCAGGATGCTCTGAACTGTTTCAAACAGATGCAATTGGAGGGAGTCTCTCCTGATGTGGTCACATTTGTTTGCAGCTTGAAATCTTGTGGCAGCGTAGGAGCCATAGAAAAGGGCCAAGAAATACATGCTGAGATTGCAAGAAAGGGGTTGTTGGAAAGAGATCCTTTTGTTGGTAGCACCTTGGTTGATATGTATGCGAAGTGTGGCTTGCTTTCAAATGCACAGGAAGTGTTCGACAAACTTCCAGTTCGAGATGCAGTCTCGTGGACTGCACTTATAGCAGGGTATGCTGAACATGACCTGGGTCAGGATGCTCTGAACTGTTTTGAACAGATGCTATTGGAGGGTGTCTATCCTGATGCGGTCACATTTGTTTGCAGCTTGAAAGCTTGTGGCACCATAGGAGCCATAGACAAGGGCCGAGAAATACATGCTGAGATTGTGAGAATGGGGTTGTTGGAAAGAGAACCTTTTGTTGGTAACATCTTGGTTGATATGTATGCCAAGTGTGGCTTGCTTGCAAATGCACAGGAAGTGTTCGACAGACTTCCAGTTCGAGATGCAGTCTCGTGGACTGCACTTATCGCAGGGTATGCCCAGCTAGCAGAGAGTGAAAAGGTTTTTCTTATGCTTGACAGAATGAAAGCAGAAGACATAAAACCAGATGTGGTCACATTCCTTAGCATTCTTTCTGTATGCAGTCAGACAGGTCTAGTGGAGAAGGGGCAGACATACTTTGAGTGTATGAGCAAAGACTATGGCATCATGCCAAGTATTGAGCACCACAATTGCATGGTCGATCTCCTTGTCCGTGCAGGCCAATTAGACAAGGCAGTAGTGATGATAAAAAAGATGCCGTTAAATCATAACCTTGTGTTGTGGCATACTGTGTTAGGAGCTTGTCGGAAGTGGGGGAACGTGGAGCTTGGAAGGTGGGCCTTTGAACATGCAGTGGAATTGGATAAAAAGGATGCTGCAGCTTATGTCTTGATGTCTAACATCTATGCAGATGCTCACATGCAGGAGGATGCTAAGCAGGTTGAGTTAATGAGCTTAAAAGAAAGCCAGGACAGAGTTGGACTAATGTTGGCAGAACCATGCATTCATTTTTGGTAGGGTAGGCATTCCAAAGCGATTATGTATCTGCAAAGCTAGAAGATCTTTCTTTCAAAACAAGGGAAGAATGATATGTACCAGATTTGTATTGGCCATATCTGATAATTTAAAGGAATTTGAGTTTCGTGGGCACAGTGAGAAGTTGGATATTGCTTGTGCCTGATTAATACGCCCAAGGGGTTACCCATACATGTTGTAAAAAATCTTTGGGTCTGCAGAGACTATCGTTCACCTACAGCATTTATATCCAAAGTAGAGCAGCGCACTATCCTTGCCAGAGATGCTAATGGGGTTTCATGTTTTCAAGAATGGAGAGTGTTCTAGTGGGGACTATTAGTCTAGGCTATAGTAGCATTTATTCTTCATACTTGAAATGTTGATGCTAGCACGACAGAAACAATGGTGAAGCGGACTCAGACTAGGAGAATGAAAGGCTGAAAGTGAGTTGGGATCATGTATGCTTTAGTACACATGATCCAAACTCAATTTAGTACACGTGATCATGTGACTTTTTCATGATATTCTAAATTGTGGTGTTTGCATTTTGTCTTATTACAGATTCGTCCCCACAATACTGAATTCCTTTGTTAAAATGGACAACCCTGTTCTAGTATTTCACTTTTGAAGTTTGTTATCAAGGCTATTTTATCTTTTATCTTTTTTGTCTTAAGAAGGGGTTATATTTACTGAGGCATGTATCTTTGATTAAACCTTTTATGACATGATAATGAGAGTTTTAAGAGTTGAATATAATATTGTTATTTATTTGTACTCCGATAGGTTGCTATATTCCCATGGATGACTTTGTGCAACCAGCTACTTCAGCTACTGTGAGTCCCACTAAGACATTTTCAGAGTACTTAAACCATACCATTGAGAAAGACTTGCAGGAATTTTACAATGGCATGGTTATGTAAACTAACTCCGCAGTTTGGGGTTTCATATGTAACCCAAGACTTTATATTTTCAATTGTTGTTGAATGAAGTTTTTCTCCTCTACTTTGTATGAGCTAACTTCCGTCTCCCGTTTGGTCAACTTCCATATGCCTAAAGCTCAATAAGTATGACAACTGAATAATTTGATGGTACACTTTATAGATAGTCAGTGGGCAACCTCATTTATTTGTGCTAGGCTTGACAATGTCTATGCTATAGGGTTGCTCCGTCAGTTAAGGGCATTGTCCCAACAATCACACATTGAGATGCAGCCATAAGGGTTCTTAGACATGTACATGGTACCCTCACTTTGGGTTTGCATTATCCTCAAGATTGGGACGTTGACCTTCATGGGTACACAAATTATGATTGTTCAAGGACATTGATGACCGACGATCCACTTTTGGCTATTGTTTCTCATTGAGTTCAGTTTGCATTTCATGGCTTAGCAAACTAGGGTCCCTCTTTCATCTAGTGAAGTGAAATACAAGGCAACAAGCACAACCACTATGCAATGCATGTGATTGAGGAGTTAAACATGATCTACATCATTCCTAAATCCATATTGAGGGAAAAAACTATACAATATGCAATGGTATGGCTATGAAAGTTGGTCTTAGTTGAGTCTAGTCTATTTTATTTGGGTTTCATATACCCGAAAGTCGTACTTTCATTCTTGTCTATTTAGTGGAGCTTCTTGTGGAACACAATGTAGTAGTCTCTCTTTCCACTTTGTGACTCGTCCCAAGTGAGCATGGGCATGGCATTTGCTACATTATCAAGGCATTGCTCAAATGGAACTTGAAGATCATCACTTTGTCAAATGCTCACCCGCAGTCCGCACATTAAGTGTAAGTTTCTCCCTAGATTTCTCCTCCTCAAGCATTAAACCCACACATTTGTTGAGTTTTGATTTGACCTAATGCAAATTCAAGTTATCAATCTTGGAAATGACATACGAATGGGGATCACTCACGCACTAGTGTACAATGTCTTCAATGTAGATTGCTTCTCTAGTTGAGTCTCGATTGTGGCTAGACACTCGAGGACCCCCTGCATGTGTATTCTTACCTCACAATTTTCCCATTGAAGGTTCTGAACTTGTTCTTGCAAACTTTTTTTTTTGTTCACCTAGGTTGCGATCAACAAGGCCCATGTACAAGCAGATACCGCTTGTGCAAAAGATCGACCTTTGTTATGGTCATACTAGGTAACAAACAATGATATAAAATCATGTCATCTCCTCTCATTGCGCTCGATGGAAAGACGGATTCCATCACACAACATTTTTCCATCTACAAAACCTGGGATTCTTTCATGCAGGCTCCATGATCACTGCTTTGAACTTATCCAACTGTGTATATGTAGAACTAGATGGAATGATGGGTCCTTTCATGCTTCTATTGCAATGGTAGTTTGTCGAGCTGTTGACTTGTGGACTTTAACCATAAACAAAGATGAGCATGGTGATTGTGGTGGTAGCCTGCAAGGTTTGTTGAATGATAGACATGTAGAGTTTGTTGGAGCACCTCTAAATAGAGCTTAGATGAAACGAGGATGGTGATGGAGGCTTGTAGGGTTCTTTGAGCTTTGAAGAATGCCTAAAATAGACCTTGACCAAAACAAGGAGATTTTGGTGACTGAGCTAGGGCTGGTAGGCCTCAACAACAACTGTGGTGATAGGTCTAGCACACGACGATCTTGGAAAAAGCCACGACTAGGGTTCTTAGGTTGTGGACTTACTCCATGCCTATTCTGATGCCCTAGGCTAAGCCATGGAGCTTGACTTAGCCACAGAGAGAGAGAGAGAGAGAGAGAGAGAGAGAGGGTTGGAGGGTTGGAGGGGCGAGAGCTTGTTGACAATATAAAGACGCTCACTAGCATTGTCTTGCAAATCAAAATTTCCATAAGAAATGACCTTAAGGATTTAAAATAAAGATGAAGAGCTAATATAGGAAGAACAAGTTGATTTCCTAACCTATCATGCCCACACTAGAATTTTTTAAACAAAGAGTAATGCAAAATGAATTGGTTCCAAATACCATTAGCAAAATTCAAGCAGTGTGCTATAAGTTGTCACCACCTTTAGGTAAATATATCATTTCAAAGTGTTTTAGGACATTTATTGTCCATGAAATTGAAGGATCTACATGTTCTCTTTAGCATTTGTGATGAACTGTGTCTAATGGAAGCTTCACACATAAGTGTTTTTCCCATATTTGAAGAAACATGCTCCTTGCTTATGTCATTTAAAAAAGCCTCATTACAAGAGGTGATTAAATAAATGCACAAAAACTCTAACAACTCAGAGCAAGAAGAACAACCATTCTATGCTCAGGGCATATTATTTTTCTTGTTTCTTTACAAAAAGCTAAAGATACAAAATTGCGAGATATTTAATCCAAGTGACACTTTTTTACTTTCTTTTGACACACCTCTACATAAAAATTTTCACGCTTCAACAATCTAAGTCCAACAAAAGCTTTGAGCATTACCAAAGACATATATGTTACAATTCAACAAAGGATTGAGCATAAAACATGATGTAGCGGTGTTCAAGGAAGGTAGGCAGTATGTAAACGGGTCAGTACCCAGATGACCTATAAAGAGTATATGATTAATATTTTGGTAAAATCACTCCTGATTTAAAATAGGTGTCCTATTATTATGTAGACAAATTCTGGCTTGCATTAAAGTTTAAATAGTGAAAAAATAAACTAGATAGTGTGCATGTATATGTGAATAAAGGAAGAAACATTATGATGGGTGATTCCAAAATCTATATGAACCTAAACACTTGAAACATATGTACAGAATAGAAGGGTCAATCTATAATCCGATGTAGCCAATCGCAGAACCACTCTTGTGGAATGCTACATCATGTGCTAGTGGGGGGAAAATCAATGAGCGAGACATGCCAGACATGGAATAGCATACACGCTCATTAGCTCTTTTTGGGGCATGAAAGTGGGGCCCTAATTCTCACCACAAATTTTTAAAAACCAGTTTCCATCTCATTGTAGACTCTTTTATTGCATGATTGCTATGAGCATCATTAGATCTATCAACGGCAATGATGGCATGCCACATGGACTAAGACGCTATTGCGACCACCATGTTGGCTCCTATACATGGCATTGCTTACTCATCTTTGAATATATAAACATGATTCTTGGAGGAGGACATTAGACCATGCTAACCACTATCTTTGATGGAATAACTTGCATGGCCAAGTCAATCAACACCATAACCACATCAACCCATGCATCTATTGCAACTGACCTGCCAGTAGATGCATAACACTTGACATTGCACACGTGAAAGTGGTGTACATCAGAATTATAGTGTAGGTGTAGTGGCCCATGTCAACTACAACAATGGTTGAAACTAGCCAAACCTAGCACCACAATGGCAAAAACTAGCCAATTGAAAGCAGACAAATCAACCCCCATGCACAACTTTTTTTGAAGCCCTTAGATTAAGGAAAATCCTAAAGGTTAATCGGGATTGTACCTTAAATCTCCCAAAGAAGACAGATATCATGATTTTCAAATAAGTTTTATGCTTTGTTTGCCAACCAAATGACCACCAATAATGCCTATATTAAGAGAAAAACTTTGTAGAAGCCCAACTCAATTATTTCTTTAAAAAAAATACACCTAAAACTATAGCATTACCTCTAACGACATAGTGATTTACTCTCATAAATAGAAATGTGTATAATATATTAACAAGTTTTTATTACAAAAATTGTACTTGAGATACAAAAAAGAGATCAGTAAAATGCTTGAGCTTCTCAACTTTTCTTTCAAGACAAAACAGCTATGCTCTAATAGTGAGCATCTAGATTCCTCGCAAAATGCTGTGCCTCCCTTATATCTTCCCTCCTTTCCTCGATTTCAAGTGCCTCTGTCCCTCTCTCTCACTCTGCATCCTGTCTCTCTCCCTCCCTCTTTCCCTCTCTCTCCCTTCATCTACCGCCTCTCACTTGGCTCTCTCTCTCTCTCTCTCTCTCTCTCTCTCTCTCTCTCTCTCACTCACTCTCAGTCTCTCTCTGTCTCTCTGTCTCTCTCTCTCTCTCTCTCTCTCTCTCTAGGCTCATACAACGTCATCTCCCGCCTCTGAACTGCTGCCTCAATTAGGGGGATGATAAATTAGGCTTAATTTATCATGAAAACAATGCAAACAAAATTTAAACATGCAAGCTTAATTGAATAGGCATCCCTCTCTCGCTTGTGTCACTCAAGATACAGCAAGCACTCAAAGAGACAAATTAGCTATTTTTTGCGAGTGGTTTGGGTTTGATTGGATTAGTTTTTTAGGAGATATGAATTTCTAAAGTGAGCAAAGACAATAGGAGCCTCATATCTGCTAAGTCAAGCACGATGAAAAAGTTCTAAAAAGCAAGTTTGGAGATTTTTAGAATGAGGAGTGACTTATTATGGCCATTCTATTTTTTTCATGAATTGGATTCTAAGGTGGTGGAATTGATGGCCATCTCCTCTACATCATCACTATAGATGTTGTAACATGTTGACATGTAAGGTGTTGCAAAGCTTCATGTTGACAAAGTATGTCCCCCCTATCTGTTAAGTTAGGTAGGGTGAAAAAGTTCTAAAAAGCAAGTTTAGAGATTTTTAAAATGAGGAGTAACTTATCATAGCCATTCTATTTTTTTCATGAATCCATTGGATTCTAAGGTGGTGGACTTGATGTCCATCTCCTCTACATCATCATTGTAGATGTTGTAACATACTAACAAAGTAAGACCCTACAAAGCTTCATGTCAAGTGAAACTGTGGATACCAGCTCTTGTAACTAGTTAGCAACCCAAAAAGATCAATTCCCTTTGGTCTTAGTAACTTTTTGTAATAGCTAGAATTGACATGCCCGATATGCAATTTTTTGCAATAGCAAGGATTTTCCATGCCTATCAAGTAGCGATTACCATCTAACAACCAGGATTCCATCAACAAATGGTATGCTTTGTCATAGAAAGCCACAAGCCTCTTTCCAAGAAGGATGTGGTATCGCATCCTCTTGGGAATCTCAAATAGTCATCCCTCTTTGTTGAAATTTTAGGCAAATCTTTGGCAAAAATGTGGAAAGGCAATCGCATAGAGCTTCTCACATGTACAAATATCCACACAGATATATAATTATTTTGTATCCTGGCATTTATAAATACGTATCTTAGTGAATATGTAAGTAGCCAAGCATATATATATATATATGTAGCATAGATATAAGTAGTTAAGCATATATGTGTATCTTATGTCTATCCATATAAATAAGAATATCAAAGTATCATAGCATATCTGTAACTATGTTTACAAATTTATAGTACCTTAGTATTCCTTCATATATTCAATATGTACTTCTATATCTATTACCATATATGTAACAATATATCAACATATCTATGTATCAATATGTATTTGTTTAAAAGTACCTACAAATATATGTATATATATATATATATATATATGACTACAAAGATGCTAGTGCTCCACATTCTACCTCTGGTACTACTTCAGGTGGTGGGTCTTCGGGTGATGGTTCTAATGCTTCTTCTAGAGCAGCTACATCTACTACTACATGTACTTTGTCTCCTACACAGGAGCAGATTCAGTCGGATGGTCGTGATGTCAAAGCACACGCCTTGATTGCTCTTTCAGTCAAAAGGGTTATTATCCCTCATATCTGATATTGCAAGATAGCTAAGCAAGCATGGGATCAGCTTGCATCCTTATATCAAGTGCGGAATGAGGTAAGGGTTGCCTATCTCCACAAACAGTTGAAGGACTTGAAGCTTGAAGAGGGTGGTAACATGGATGCCTATCTTACTAATGTGAAGGATTTGAAAGAGCAATTGGCCAATATTGATGAGGTTATGCTTGATTCTCAGCTTGTTTCTAATACCCTTTATGGGTTGCTTGATTCTTATTAGGGCTTTGCTACTACATAGCGATTGGTTGCAGGTGGCAATGCCAACCATTTCTCTTTTGACTAGCTAGTTGCTCTTCTCTTTCAAGAGGAGCAAAGTCATGCAAATCGCAATGCTTCTATGGCTAGTGACCAAGCCTTTGATACCCAGCATAAACACAAAGGAAAAGGAAAGGTTTCAACTGGTAAAATCCCTCATTCACATGCTAATCATTCTCATGGTGCCTCTTCTTTGTGGGATAATAAAAAGAACAACAAACGTATTTATTGCAGGAAACCTGGGCATGATATCTCTGAATGCAGGAAGAAAGTTGCATCTGAAAAGAAGAAGAAAGAGTCTGGTCTTGTAGTATTTGGTTCCCCTAGTGCAGAAGATCGAATGAGTTAGCTAATTTTGCACAAGACTAGCAGTGGGCTTTCTTGGTTACATGTCAGTATAATCCTGATGTTCATGATGCCTGCCTGGCAGTTTCAGATGTTCATGATGCTTGGTTCTTTGATAGTGGTGCTAGCAAGCACATCACTTCTGTCGGAAGCTATTCATCTCACTAGAGCATACATCTAAGGGGGGCAGTGTCACATGTGCCAATAATGCATCATATACCATGAAAGGTATTGGGCAAGTTGTTCTTACTTCTGTTTCTGATGGTCAATGTGCTTTATGTTCCAGGCATTCACAAGAACCTCATTTCTATTTCAGCCATAGCTACATGTGGCTATCATGTTATTTTTTATGGTGTTCGGTGTGCAGTGTATGATGCTACACATGCCTTTACCATGGTCTTGATTGGCACATTGAGTAGAGGTCTTTATAGACTTGATGCTTATGATAGATGTTTGGATGATGTTGCACTTGCAGATGCACATGCCTTTGCTCTTGATTCTTCTACCATGGCAGATACCCATTTGTGGCATGAGAGGTTTGGACACCTCAACTTTGGGGCTTTGGTGAAGTTATATAAGGAGGGTATGGTTGTTGATCTTCCCAAAATGCATATGCCTTCAAAGCATGTTTGTGAACCTTGCTTTCTTGGAAAGATGCACCGTTCTTCATTTCCCAAGGATGGGAGAGTTGGTGCCTCATGCAAGCTTTATCTGGTTCATAGTGATGTTTGTGGACCCATGCAGATTGCAGCTCTTGGTGGATTCTATTATTTTGTCACCAGGTACACTTGGATTTTTACCTTGAAATCCAAATCTGTAGTTTCTTCATGCTTCGAGCATTTTATTGCCTTGGCTAAGAATGAGAGTGGGCTACACATTGCTCACCTTAATATAGACAGGGGGGTGAATATATGTCACAAGAGTTTGTTGTTTTTTTAGTTTCCCGTGGCATACATCGTTGATGCACGGTGCCTTATACTCCTCAACAAAATCCTATGGGTACAGAGTAGCTTTTACAGCTATAGTGGAGTGTGTTTGGCTTCAGAAGTTGCTTGCTGATCTCTATGCATGTCAGACTGCTCCTACCGTCATCTTCACTAATAGTCAGAGTGCTTTGGCTATTGCACGGAATCCTATTTTCCATGCTCGCATAGAGCATATTGAGGTTAGAGAGTGATTATTAGCAGGAGATATTCACTTGTCTTATGTTCCTACTAAAGACAACTTGGTAGATCTTTTAATGAAGGCTCTACCTCGACTTAAGTTTGAGGCTTTTTGGCATGTTTTAAACTTAGTTCCTTTTGTGACTTGATCTGTTGTACTCTATATAGTCATTGGTTGCTATATCCCTATAGGATGAACATGTGCAGCCATGACATTAGATATCCAGGTATCCTGAGCCATGTCCAAGGTACTTCAACCCATACCATGGAGGGGGTTTGTAGGCCATTCTATGGGCTATCCATAGGTGCCACTTGTTCCTTGGTATGTGCCTTGTAGGACTAGTTACAATCAGTTAGGACTGTTGGTACAATTAGTTCACGTACCACCTAGTTCAGCTAGGACACTTAGTCCAATTAGTGCATTTAGCCCTAGGGTTTTGTCATATTGGCTCTCTCTTGAGCCTCCATTCATTGTAGCAGCATTTTCAATACAACAGCTCATTTTTGGCTTTCTACCACTCAATTTTTAGCTTCCATTGATTGCCATAGCCAACAGATGCCCTTCTTCTAGTATTGCCTAATGAAATGGGAGTGGATGTCTATGCACTTCATGATCAAGTTCAATTATTTTTAACCCTTGCTATTTGAAGTAGGATTCAATCTTGATGTCATAAACCTTGGGAGGCTTACTTGAGGCAATATAATGCCTACTTTGATCGGTAGGTTTAGATACTTTCTCTACAAACCCTTTATACAAACTTTTCTTATAGATCACCATTCCAGAATGTAGACTTGAGATTTATATGATGCACATGCAAATCCATATTGCATGCTACATTGAGAATAAAGATGATTGTCTTCATCTTGGCTACCCATAAAAATTCCACAGAGTCTATGCCCTCTTTTAGCATACCCCTTTGTAACTAACTTTTCTTATACTTTTCAATGCTATTATCATCTTTGTGATTGACCTTGTAGGCCCATATATGACATTCTTTCCCTTAGGAGGTTCAACCGAATCCCATGCATCATTCTTCATAATGTAATTTTCCTCCATGGGATGTATCTATTTAACAACTGTGCTAGCTCTTGGAAGGCATTAGGTCCCTCGACTTGTGCCACACAAATAAAGACTACTACTACTTTTTGGCTTCAATATTTTGACAATGTTCTTTGCCTCAACCACGAACTTCCTAGCTCAGTTTGACTTGGATGATGAGATTTCTTTTTAACCATGAGATGTTCCCTTCAACCATCACTTACTTGGGGATTCTCCCTGACCACTCTTACTTGTGCTGCTAACTAGCATGTCCTTAAATAGTCCACACTTTGTGGATGTCTACACATCATTTGCATCTCCACGGATTTTGATATTTTCATCTAGCCTCTCATGGGCATGATGGCATGCTTCAGACTTTACTTTCTCATCAAGTGCCACATCATAACAAATAAGAATTTCACGTGTTGTTGGACTATATAGCTTGCATACTTTACAACCTTCAACAATTAATAGTCCACACTTTGTGGATGTCTACACGTCATTTTCATCTCCCTTCTTGTTGTTTGTTATGCGAGCTTTATCTTTTCATTTAGCCTCTCATGGACACGATGGCATGATTCATACTTTACTTTTTCTTCAAATTAAACGCCACATCATAACAATATTTCATGCATTGTTGGACTATATAGCTTGCAACTTTATGATGTTCCACAAAATAGATCAAGATGTAATCTTTTCTCCTGGCATCAAGCTTACCTCTCTTGTCCTTTCATACATGAACATAGGATGATGATGATCACCATCCAAAGATTTCAAGATGCTAGACATTTTTAAATCCACTCCATGATTCTTTTGGTATTATAATAGGTAAAGCATTCACAGGGAAATGGATTTATTCAAGAAATCGCTATGTAAAAGCATCCTTCACACAAATCCTATTCTTTGACTAGAGGTGGTCCATTGATAAATTTTTTGCTTTAAAAAATTGCATTTCTCTAAAGGAAAGGTCATAGACCTTTGGCTCCATAAATTTGAATCAATATGTATAAGCATTCATGCACACTCACTAAGGGTACAATTGCAAGTTTATAGAAAGTGCCATCTCATAGTCCATGCCCCGTCGTGTTTCCATCTTTTGTGAACAAGATGACCAAGTTCTTGTCAAAATGGAAAGGACCCAAACTTTTTGAAGCAACACACTACAAGAATTACAAGTGATTTATAGCTAGTTCAAGCATGTACAACACATCACAAATGGGCATATCCCCACTTGATCCATTAGAAAGCCAAATTGGTATATCACTAATCCATTTGATTGGGAGTAAATGGTTTATCTCCTAGATAAACATCAAGAGCACCACTGCCTAGACCAATCGTTATATATTTGTGAGCACTATGAGTCCACTATCTATATATCTTGGTCATAATCCTTTGTTGCTACTATAAAAATGTGCATGATTAATCCAGTAGATGGAGAAGGTAAGTCAGTAAAGGCTTTCTTGGATGACAATCTACTTCAAGACTCTCTAATATGGCTTAGGACTCATGTTTTAGTAGGCTTTTTGCCTGAAGTAAGAACCTCTCTCACTTTCATTGAGTCCTGGATCAGGATGAACTGGACTAGGAAAGGTATGAATGTTTTGAATGTAAGATTTCTCAAGAAAGGCTTTTTTGTCTTTCTTTTCAAGAAGCTAGAAATGGCTTCTAGAGCCATGCAAAATGGTCTTTGGACTATTATGAATCAACCCTTATATCTTGAGTGGTGGTCCAAAGATTTTTGTCTTGATTCTCCTAGATCAACCAAGATTCCTGTATGGGTGGAGATCCCAGACCTACCTTTGTACTTATGTAACCAACTTCCCTCCTTATGTAGTGGGATGGGAGAAGTCCTTGGAGTAGAGCAAGAAAACTTTATCAACCCCAGAGGAAATCCTCAGATTTGCATCAAAATGGACATAGCAGAAGAGATGCGTGGAACCCTCACCATTCTTAACAGAAATGGTAGTGTATTTAGGGAACAACCCCTTTCTTATAAAAATCTCCCCCATTCTTGCTTTTTGTGTGGTCTGTCCATACAGGTGGTCAAGAACTATCCTCTAAAGAGACCCAAAGGTAAGGAGCTAGAAGCCAATGCTACAAAGAAGCATCCTCCCACTGAAAAGTGGGTCCCTAAAACCCATAGTCCTCCTTCTAAGGGCCAATCTATTGGTCAGATTGCCAATAAAAGGAGTGAAAAAGACAACAAACAGACAGAAACAATCAATAAAAATTTTTTTGATACTCTCAAGGAACAAGAAGAGAGTTTGGAGAAGGAGGTCACTATCAACCAAGATGATAACATGGTCATAGAGGCTAGTTCGTTCAAGGAATTTGAAGAGGATGTTAACAAGGAAGATGCCATGGAAGAGGCAGAAGCTAGTGAAGAAGACTCAAAGATGATCCAGGAAAGGCCACTCAAGATATTATACCTTCTCAGGAAGACACTAGTCAAGGCAAGTCATTCACAGTAGTTTAGCATAAGAGAAGACAATCCAAGCTAGCCACAGTGCCAGAGAGCAGCCCAAACCCCAGGGCTAAAAAGGGGCAGAAGAAGAATGTTAGATAAATCATTGACTTTCTTGACTCTCAATGTTAGAGGATTAATGGATCCAGGCAGGAGTGAAGAATTAGCTTTTTGGCTAAGAGCTAATTCACTCTCACCTCTCTTTTTAGCATTGCAATAGGTCAAAGCAAGTAGGTATACTCTTGAAGATAGGCTAAAAGCAATAGATAGAAGAAGGATTTGGTTTTTCACTTCTCATGAGGATGGCAAAGGGGGCACAACTCTAGGTATTTTGTCTCACTATATGGATTGCATTTCTCAAGTCATTACAGATGCTCACAACAAATGGTTAATGCTATAGTGTTGTGTGAAACAAATTGATTTTCGTATATGCTCCCCATTTAGCTTCAAATAGGAGGGAGTTATGGGAATCTCTACAATACCCAGATGGCAAAAGCATAATAATGGGGGACTTCAATATGGTAGAGATCAAATCAGACAGATGGAAGGGAATGGGCACGTGCATTAGAGGATCTGAATTACTTGCTTGGGAAGACTGTAAAGAGCACTAGCAGATGGTGGATGTCAGTAATAACAGAGAGTTCACTTGGTGCAACAGTCAGATAAGGGAGCACAGAAGGGAGGCTAGACTTGACAGATTCTATATTTCCCAAAACCTCTTGAACAAATAGCTTCTTTAAGAGTTGTAACATACTCTTCTTTAAGGTTGTTAGATCACAAGCCTATCTTATTGAGATGTGATTTTGGTCCTGGGGAGAGGAGTCCCTCTTGGATCAAAGCTGACCCTAAACTCTTTTAGTTTAAAAGTGTACAGAAACTAATCAAGGTGGCTTAGCATAGAGCTTTCTCTAAGCACACATCAGCATCACTTGCTTGGGATTTGGCTGTCAAGGATACTCAAAATATTTTATGAACAGCCAGAAAAAAAGGGCACAGATCAGGGCTCAAAGGATGGATTACATCCAAGTTAACATCAGCAGTTTAGAGCAAAAATCCAGAGAGGGTAATGTAGATGCTCATGAAGAATTAAATAAGGCAAAAAGAGAGCTCAGAAAACAAGAACAACTTAGACTAAATGAGACTAAAGTGTACTACACAGACTGGTGGGCAAGAAAGATTGATACTCCTACTAAGGAAACCTTTAGAATTATCAAAAGGAAAAGATGTCGAGAGGAGATCCCTCTTTTTAAAGGACTAAATGGCTCTCATTTAAGCAACGCTGAGGAAAATATTGAGTATATTCAAAACCACTTCAAGGATTTACTTTCCAACACTTGCCCCCCAAATGAGGACACCAAAGAGCAAGACAGCTCTACCAAATAATAAGGGATAAAGCTATTAAATCCTTTGACCTCCCCTATCTAGAAAGACCCTTCAGTCTAGAAGACTTGAAAGAAGCTGTAAATGTTATGGTAGATGGGAAGACTCCGGGGGAAGATGGTCTTCCTATTAAATTCTACAAAGCCTTTTGGGAACTAATTGGGCCATACCTTTTACTCCTATGGCAAGAAAGTGTCAGGGAAGGTTGTCTTCCCCTTCATATAAATGAATTATAAAACTGATCCCTAAGGAGGGCTCTAAGGATGAGTTAAAAAATTGGAGACCCCTCACAATGTTAAATTGTAGCTACAAGATATTTGCCAAAGCATTAGCTTTAAGGATTCAAGGCAAAATGAAGGATTGGGTTCTACCGGAACAAAAAGGGTTCATCAAGGGACGTCATCTTTTGGAAGCCATCATCAACCTCTAGGAAGGGTGTGAGAATGCTAATGAAACCAAATAGGATATATGTTTTCTTAAGGGACTTTGATAAAGCTTATGACAGGTTGGAATGGGACTTTATTATCCAATCTTTGTAGGATATGGGTATGAGCCCTTCATTTGTCTCTAGTGTTAAGCTGTTGCTTACTAATGCTATTGCTAGAGTCAATGTTAATGGCATTATGAGTGACTCTTTTTTCCTTAAGAGATCAATCAGATAAGGCTACCCTCTAGCTCCTCTTCTATTTGGAATTGCTGTAGATTCTCTAGAATGGCTCCTTAGAAGTCAGATATAGGAGGGAGCTCTAAAAGGGATTGAACTCAGTAATGGTAAACAATTATTATGCCAATAGTTTGCCGATAATACTACTCTAACTCCTAAAAACATTGATCAAGATGTCATTTGTGTAATGGACTACCTTGATGTTTTTTATCAAGCCTTAGGTTCATGTATTAACACTCCAAAACAAGATATGCTAATCTCAATGGGGAAGATCAGGGGGTCCTCCAATAGCTAGGATGCATGAAGTTACAAGAAGGTACAATTTTTAGACTCTTGGGGATAGCAATGGGATTTGATGTCACAATGAAGCAGAGGTGGGACTGGGTATTGGACAGATTCCAGAAGAAACTAGAAAAATGGAGAAACTTCCAAGCAAATTTGGCAGGTAGGAAAATGGTTCTTAATCATTGTCTCTATTCTATTATTATCTTCTATCTATCTTGTTGCCAAAACTACCTTGGACAGATTTATCAGACTATGTAGATCCTCCTTATGGGGGGGGTCTAACAAAATCTCTAAGGTTAGATGGGATTATTGTATCAAACCCAAAGAGGAAGGGGGGTAAGGGGCGATTGACATCTCCTCTGCTGCCAAAAAACTGTTTGCCACTTGGATCATCAAAGCTGCTCTTCGTCTTGAGGAGAATTGGGCACAGCTGCTTGTGAGAAACATGAACTATATCAGACCATGCAGGGCACCCAATCGAAAAAAATATCCCTTTAATTCTGGTCTTTTTAACCCTGAACCTTGTAAATCCAAGGGGAGCCCCCTATGGAAATCCATTTGGGAAGCCTTTGAAGAGGTAAAAGCCTATATCCTCTTCATTGGTAAAGGTAACTTCATGTTAATTGATTCTATCTGGGTCTCATCCATTTTTAGATTTGCCACTTTGTTAGATGATCAATTCACAGTTGCAGCTAAGTTGTTCAAGAAAGGGCTTCAAACTTGGGGTCAGCTACGGAATAGAGAACATATCAAATGGAAATCATGGCTTGAAATTAGAAGAGAGTTCTCTTTATCCAACCAATAGTAAAGACTGATTATGGAAAGATTGGAACTCTAGCAAGGAGAGGTGACTTGGAAGGGAGGTTCAGTACTGTGCATACACAAGGAGTTTAGCTAGGTGGGGTGCTCCTCCCTATTACCAATCCCAACTTCTACTACTGATATGGAGGATTTATTCATAACCCTTAACAGAAGGTGGAAGTTGAATGATGATAGAACCAAATGGTACTATAGATTCCACAGAATTTGGACTAAGAGTGTGCCTGAGAAAATGTCATGTCTTACCTGGCTAATACTTCATAAATCTATTTGGTCTAATTCAAGAGGACTCAGCATTGGCAAAGGTGGTGGCAAGTGTATGAGATGTATAAACCCTGTTGAACATGTCTTCCACCTTTTTGTTGCTTGCCCTCATGCTAGGAAAGTATGGAAATTTATTCAGATGGAATGTGGTGAACCTGTTAATTGGAAAGCTATTCTATTAGGAGATGCTTGTAGAGATGCTTGTAGGATAATGCATGAGCCTTGGTTTATCATCAGGGCCCATGCACTCTGGTTCATTTGGATATCTAGTAATAACTTCCAATTTAATCATAAAGATTTGTCTACTGATGCTATGTTTGCTACATGGTGGAACAGGAAAAAAGGAGAATTGACTTCATCATTAGTGCATACAATCTTGAACATCAAAGGTTAAGTGCAGATATTGCCAGACACAAGCTCTCCTGTTTTATTCCTGATGATCATGCAAAGATTCCTCCTTTTCTTCAAAGAAGATCTGCCACAACTGGTGAACCCCTTCCCTCTTCCCCAGGATCAACACCTCATGCCTCTACAAGCAAAGTTCCCTCTACTTTTGCTGCTGCTAGTTCCATACAAGCTACTTCTACTTTTGGGAGCCTCTCCATCAACTCCCCTTTTGTGGTTGTTGACTCATCTAAACAACCTCAAGCTGCCTCTCTAGGAGCCAAAACTCAGTTCCATGGCTCTGGCTCTTCTACACAAAATATTCCTATCCCTGTTGATCTTACCCATCTATCATCCATGTCTATTGACCCTCTACAGGGCCTCTCTACTGCTCATGGTCATTCTTCTGACACTATTGTTGCCCAGGCACACTCTTCAGACACCTCTGCTATTGCTGCCTCAGGTGTTAAGGAAGATACTTTCAGCTTTTCATTTCATCCTTGAGATGTTTTCTTTAGGAGTTTATACTTTTGTTGATCCTCAGGATGTAAGGGCTATTTTAGCCACAACAGTCAGTTCTGGTTCTATCTTTTTTTTATGTATGACATGATATAAAGCAATAAATACACACTACTTTTTCTACCCAAAAAAAAAAAGTGCATAATTTGATGTTTTTGAGATGTCCCATATCTTTGCATGGCTTTTTTAGATCAATCAGCCTTTTTGCTAGTGCACAACACATCTTCTAGCATCTCCTCTTTCAAACCCTTTGGGCATATTCAACACTTGCTACATAAGCACTATATTACCTAATTCTTTATTGCCTTTCGGGCTACTCATAGCCTTGTTTTGCAAATGCAATGTGTCCCAACTTGCCACAATTAAATTGCTCAATCTTGCTCTTTGCTAGTTACTTTTTCTTTGCACTAGAATAATGTCTTTGTTTACTTAATTGCTCTTCGTTTGTCTAGGCTTAGGCAAAACGATGTGGCCCAACTTGTCACAATCAAATCATTTCAACTTGATCTTTGCTGGTGACTTTTACTTTGCACTAGATCTATGGCTCTCTTGACTTTGATTGCTCTTGTCTCTATTTTCCGACCAATTATTCTCACTATGCTATGTGTTTTTCTAAGGCTTCTTCTCTTTGAACTACATGTTGCACGTCTTTGCAACCAATGGTTATGGACATTATCTCTATTGACTTTGATTGCTCTTGTCTTGTCTAGTTTTAGACCAGTTACTTCCACTATGCTATGCATTTTTCTAAGGCTTTTGTTCTTTGTATCTATTGACTTTGATTTCTCTTGTCTTGTTTAGTTTTAGACCAATTACTCCCACTATGCTATGCATTTTTCTAGGGCTTCTTCTCTTTGAACTACATGTTGCACATCTTTGCAACCAATGGTTATGGACATTATCTCTAGATCTCTAGCTTGTTAGGTTGACCCTCAAAGCAATGTTCTAACTCATCTTAGTGTTGTTTGCTATATTCCTATCATTTGGGTCCCACTTGGAAAACTTACTCTCCTAGAACCATTATGATAGACTTGTAGGGTTACCTATCATTCAGGTCCAATCTAGGACTCGTGCCTTCTAGAGATTCCTATTAGAGCCTAATCTAGGTTTCATATCCAAAAGCCAATTCGTATTCTCATCTAGATCCCTATTTGGGATACATTTAGATCCAAGTCCTAGCCTTCATCTAGACCCCTATTTGGGTTAACATCTAGTATGTGGATTCATTGCAAAGCTTGGTTCTAGACTGTTCCATCAACGACCATCTTGACCTCCTCATATTGGGACTCACATGTGGGGAAATGATCTCTAACATTCCCTTTCACTATATCAATATTCCCAAAAATAGGATGAGATGCTCCATTTGTTCCCTTGATAGAGCCTTGGTTAAGATATCCACAAAGTTCTCCTCTATTGGGAGCTAGATAAGTCCTGCAGGAGTTTGAGTTCTCTTTTTTAGTGGAAGCTTCTACAAGGGCGAGCTTGGAGACTCTTTTTCAACTTGCAAACCAAATGCTCTTTTCCCTTTTCTTCAAAGCCTTCTGGCTGCTATATCAACAGATCCTTGATCAATTCTGGTAGTGAACCTCAATGTGTTTCTTGCATGGAACACCAAGTTCTTGGCACTTGCAACGGATCCCTAATTGTCGAGTAGATTCCACCACTTTGATTTGTTGGAGGATCATGTCTTCTAGCATCCATATCATCCATAAGGATTCATAGGGTGTTATGCATGCTAATGGGTACTCTACTTTTGTTAAGGAGACATTATGGGATGCTTCATTCTAAGCCATGAGATGGTCTCAAAACTAAGCACAAAGAAATGTCACATGCGAACCACTAAATGATCATGTCTCCACTCAATCTGAACCACAATGTTCATGGAAGTCCATTCCACTTCTATGTGTAATTCTATATTTGGAGGTACCATTCAAGCATCGAAGCATGCACAATCTAGACTCTCGTGCATCTCGCTTGGTGCAGATGCAAATTGGGAGAGTAGGCTAGAGATGTCCAATCAAATTTTGGCCAAATATAGTAGACACTTAACCATTTCTCAAAATGGGGCAGGTTATGTGACATCCTTCATGCTTAGGTTGGATCTGACCTCCATTGGGATAATTTATGGCTTGCAATTCTCTAACCAAATCCTCTTGAAGATCTCCAAGCGCAATCCTCCTATAAGACTTTCTCTATCTCTTGATGGTCTCCAAGCAAAATCTCTTGAAGATCTCTAGGCACAATCCTCCTACAAGATGAACCTATATCCTTGCTCTATCTTTATGCCAAGAAAATAGTTAAGAATTTTGAGATCAATCATTTTGAACTCCTTCATCATTAACTATGTCTTCAACTATTTGTTTTTTTTTAAATGGTATCATGTGATGATCAATTCATCCATTACAAGATCATTACCACCCTCCTATCCCCCTCTATGTGGAGGTATGTGTTTGCATCTGAGGCACTCCAATTCAATCCAATCTTACCAAAACATTCATCAACCTATTTGGATAGTTATCTTGGAGGAGTTCAATCACGTGCTACAAAAGCAGCCACCTCAGTTATACTTAGCATTAGAATGTTGGATAACGAGTGATGGCCCCACTATTGATGGCTATGGGGAGACAAATGGTTCTATACAATCAAGTGGAGAGGAGCCAGTTCGGCTCGAGGATGATTTGGTCAAGATTTATATAATCCCGTATTAGTATTCAAGGGTTGGTTAGTACGTTTGAACGAGAGAAATTTTGCAAGGATATGGTCAAAGTCAAAAGTGTAGTATAGTGATAAGAGCATGAAGATTTATTAGAATAGGGGGAATGCTCTATAGAAGAGGCCCTTTCGATGCATGAAAGTAACTGAAATCCCTTTAATTTTGTAGGAACTTCATGAGTCATCTTGTGGGTGACATTCTATTGTTGATCAATCAGCCCAAAATGTTCTTCTGGCTAGGTCCAACTCTTGTAAAGGATTCCACAAACATATTAAAACTTGTGACACCTATCAAAGAGTTGAGTGAATTAGTAGCAAAACCAATGAATCACTTCTGTATTGATTTACTCCCTTTTGAAAATGGGGAATCAATTTCACTGGACCCATTGCTCTAGCATCTTCATTAGGGAAGTACATTTTGGTAGTGACTAATTATTTCATGAAATGGTTGAAAGTAGTGGATACTATTAAGAACAATGCTGCTACAACAGCAAATTTTTTGGTGATCATATTATGTCCTAATATGATGCATCAAGGGAAATAATCATCGATAGGGGGACATGTTTTATGAATGAGCAAATTGAAGGAATTGTTGAGCTCTCAATTGTGCATCGAGTGATTACAACATATAGCCCAAAAGCAAATGGCCAAGTGGAGACAACCAACAAATCTTTGGCACCACTATCAAGAAAAAAATAAAAGCTGGATGACAAGATTACAACCAGGAACTGCCACAAATAGTCTAGGCGTACAACTTGACTTATATGAAGGGCATAAATTATACATTGTACTTCCTTGTGTATGGTATGGAGTGTATTTCACCGATTGAAACAAATATTCCAACACTTAGAATGGCATTGGAATATGATCTAAGGGAACCCGAAGCTCTTGAACATCGACTTTTTAAGATATGGAATGTATTTCAACCATTGAAACAAACATTCCAACACTTAGAATGGTGTTGGAACACAAACTAGGGGAAGCTAAAGCTCTTGAACACCAACTTTTTTAGATCTAAAGCAGAGTGAAAGGGCTTATTTGAATGCTATATCCGAGAAGAGGCAATCAAAAATGGTATCATGATAAAAGAGCTTGGGACTTTTAATTCAAGGAGAACAATGTAGTTCTTTTCTTTGATTTGAGTCATGAGCTATTTCCATGAGAGTTCCAATCATGGCAAAGGACTAGTGAAGTTGTTGATGAAGGACAAATTACAATGTCTATCTAGTTGAACTATTTGGGAAATAGTTTCCAACTCGAAAAAACTTTGATAAGATTAAGCCTTATTATGCTAAATTGGAATAGGAACTTGGGGTATTCAAGTATTTGAACTGATTACTTCATGCTTTATTCATTGACAACTGAAGTAATTATAACAATATTGTCGATTATGCTATTGTGTTATGTGCATGTCAAAGGAAAGCACTAGAAGGTTTAATTTTTTGATTAAGTCCTATGCTAACTATTGGTATTTGTCATAGTATGAGGCAATGCTAGCATCTAGAGGTTGAAGAATGAAGGTCGCTTAGGATAGTGCTCCAAATAGCTATAGGATATGTCATGGTGGGAGCTAAGCTAGGATATGGGTACATAAATAATATGAGTGAAACGAGAGCCTTGATCGTAGGACTCAAGTTAGTAATTAGAGTTGGTATAATTTGTCTCAAGATCATGAGAGATGTGATGCTAGTATAGCGGGTCATAAATTCAATAGAGGAGATTCAGAAAAAGGAGAGTGCTCATCCACCTCTACAAGTGTAGCTAGACTCGATTCTTTTGAAAGGGACAAATTGAGGATGGAGACACTGAAGCCACTAACCTCAAGTCAATTTTGTGTGACCAATATTGTTTTGATATAAATGTTCGATTCTTTTGGGCTGATTTCTTAAACCTTAAACACATTACAAGCTCTTAAACTACTATGAAAGGACATTTAAAGCTCATACTAACCAGAATTTGCATGGTCAAATTGACCAAATGAACTAACTTCAAAACTATGGACCTATAAACCAAGAGATCCCTTAAGGACCCTTGGAGGGCAAAAATATATACCTGAAACATAGTTTCCCCAAGTCCATAAAGATATACTCTACATTAAATATTTTATTTTCTTAGGAAACGAGTCTAGAGTTTTGGTATTCTTCTTGGCTTAAAAGTAGGAAGTGAGATCTCATTCTACCTGGACGTGATTACTGAGACAACTTGCTCGTCTCAAATCAAAGACTGAGATCCCAAACTAGAAAGCACCACCATCCAACCATAGAGCACTTCAAGCATCCCAAGGGCATAGGGGTAGGTGGAGGAACTCAAAGGGTTGAGTACATGTGCACGAGAGGGCTCAATGGAGCAGGTGGTACGTGAGCAAGTGAGATATGGGCAGATAGCCACTTTTTAGCACAATTTTATCCCCCTAAAAGAGAATCAGAGACGAAACTCCATTTCATGCACCGCCCATTGGTTGTTTTTCGGACCTTGATCGTATGGCAATGCGTCGTCGTCTCCAAAGCTACAATAGTATTCCCAGCAACAGATGGCTCCTAACAAAGCGTGACGATAACCTGCTAGATGAACCAGAGAAAGGGGTATTTAGCAGGAAACAATGTACCTGGCTGACATGTCCAACCTAGAGGAAGAGATACTATGTTAGCTTGGGTACCTTGGAACCAAAAAACCGCAATGAATTTTGAAACGCTCTTATTGCAAAACGGTAGAGACACATATGTGTCAAATTTTTCCAGGGCAGGAACCTTAGAATGGGGAGGCTTGGATTCGATGACACCTTGGCCTCTTTGTTGAGACGTTATGGTAAGGCCAAGGCCCTTTCTAATGGTAGATGTGTCCATGTTGAAATCATTAGGCATGGATATGATAGCAGCATATTTCTCGGAAATTGTCTTATCGAGATGTATGGAAACTGTGGAAGCATGGAAGAAGCTCAAGCTGTCTTTGGCAAAGTGGCCCAGCCTAACGTGTACTCGTGGAATATATTGATTAAAGCGTACGGTCAAAATGAGGGTTTAGATCATGCAAGCAGATTGTTTAGGAAAATGCCAGACCGGGACATTGTTTCTTGGAATGCCCTTATTGCAGCTTTTGCCCAAAATGGGCATGGCAAGGAGGCTCTCGATCTGTATGGACAGATGCAGCTTGAATTTGTCAAACCAAATAAGATCACCTTTGTTAGTCTCGTTGATGCATGCTCCAGTCTGGCATCCCTTGAAGGGGGGCAGGAGATCCATGCTTCTATCGTGGGGCTTGGACTTGAACAAGATCTTGTGATTGGGACAACTCTCGTTAATATGTATGGCAAGTGTAGAAGCCTGCCCTATGCAAGGAGTGTGTTTGACAGAATGCCTTGTCGGGATGTTGTGTGTTGGAATTCCATGATTGCAGCCTTTGCTCAGAATGGGCATGGCAAGGAGGCTATGGATTTTTTTCATAAGATGCAGCTGGAAGGCATCAAGCCCAGTAAAGTATCCTTCATGTGTGTCCTTGATGCATGTGCAAGCCCGGCAGCTTTAGAAGAGGGGAAGAAGATCCATATTGCCATTGACAATTGTGGATTTATACAAGATGTTGTCCTGGGGAACACACTCGTCAATATGTATGGCAAATGTGGGAGTTTGAAAGAGGCAAGGACAGTTTTTGGACATATGCCTTATCGAGATGTTGTCTCTTGGAATGCCATGATTGCAGTTTCTGTTCAAAATGGGCATGGCAAGGAGGCTTTGGATCTTTATCACCAGATGCAGTTTGAAGGCATCAAGCCCAACAATGTCTCACTTGTATGTGCACTCAATGCATGTGCAAGCTTGGCAGCTTTAGGAGAGGGGCAGGAGATCCATACTGCTATCATTGACAGTGGATATGCAGGAGATATTGTTGTGGGGAATGCTCTTGTAACCATGTATGGAAACTGTAGGAATGTGCAGAGTGCGAGAAGTGTTTTTATGCATATGTCTCATTGGGATGTTGTTTCATGGAATTCCATGATTGCTGCATTTGCCCAGAATGGATATTGGAAAGATGCTCTGGAGTCCTTTTATCAGATGCAGCTTGATGGTGTGAAGCCGGATGATATCACCTTTGTTTCTGCTCTTGATGCATGTGCTAATTTGGAATCTCTTGAAAAGGGGCAGAAAATCCATGCAATCATCCATTATCTTGGATATGCACAATATGTGGTTGTAGGAACAGCTCTTGTTAATATGTATGGAAAATGTGGGAATTTATGTGAGGCAACGACTGTATTTGATGGAATGCCTTCTCGGAATGTTGTATCTTGGAATACAATGATGGCAATGCTGGTCCAAAATGGGCACGGCAGGGAGGCCTTGGATCTCCTTTGTAAAATGCAGCTTGATGGCCTCAGACCAGACGAAGTCACCCTTTCATGTGCTATTGATGCATGTGCAAGTTTGGCAGCACTCCAGGAGGGGCAGAAGGTCCATGAGACCATTGTTGACTATGGATATGAGCAAGATGGTGTGGTGGGGACCGCCCTAATTGATATGTATGGCAAATGTGGAGTTCTGCTCCATGCGAGGAATGTGTTTGATAGAATGCCTCAGCGGGACATTGTCTCTTGGAATGCAATTATTGCAGCATTTGCCCAAAATGGCTATGGGAAGGAAGCACTTGATCTCTTCTCTCAAATGCAGATTGGTGGCATCAAGCCAGATGAGATAAGCTTTGTTATTGTTTTATCTGCGTGCAGTCATACAGGACAGCTTGAAGATGGCAGAGATTTCTTTATTTGTATGAAGAGGGATCATGGAATAACACAGACAGAGGATCACTATATGTGTATGATTGATCTTCTTGGTCGTGCTGGACGTCTGGATGAGGCAGAAGAGTTAATCAACAGCATGCCATTTATAAAAACTGCTGTAGTGTGGTTGACCTTGCTTGGTGCATGCAGAATACATGGAGATGTGGAACGAGGATTGCATGCTGCAATTCATTGTTTGGAATTGGATCCAGAGAATCCTGCACCGTATGTAATGCTGTCAAATATTTATGCTGCAGCTGGCAGGTGGAATGACATAGCAACAATAAGAGTTGCTTTGAAGGAAAACATTCTGGGTGCAGTTGTGTAGAGCAGTTTTCTCAGGTTTCGTTCAGACAATTTTACACACAACACCTCAGGTCAAGGAAATATAGAACAGCTGCACAGGTTGACCAGGAAGATAAAGATGCAGCATATGTGCCAGGCATGATAGCAGTTCAGGAGGAAATCAAAGAACACCTGCTTTACTACCCCTGTGAGAAGCTGGACACGTGAAACGACTCTGCATTCAACATTGCTAATCTGGAGAACTTGTTGGTGAGACGCCTATTAAATGACCGGTGAAATATTTCATCAGCGGTTTAATAGCCCTTTCAAAAGTCCATTTACTGGTGAAACAGGGTCTTGTTGTTTCAAGTGGGGTGGAATACATCAATCTGTCACTGTACATGGTGTTAGAAACAGAGGTGGAGGTTGCTTGCTACAGACAACGCTCTGCGCACAGCGGAAGATAATGAAACGTATACCCAGGAACCACACAGTGCTACAAGTCTTTCCTTAATGTGTTTCTAGTGTAGAGGGGTAGAGATGCAGACAGTAAATGAACAATGCTCAAAAGAGTAGAAACAGTAGATACCAAGATGGTCCAAAATCATATACAAAATGTGTGTAGAATGTGTCATCATCTAGCAACAGGGTGCTGCATAGATATGGACCCCTGTGACTCAAGACTGTTCTCTTACCTCGTGGCACCTTTAAAACACTCTAAACCTATGTGCTGCGTAGTGATCACTGATGCCCCACAAACACGCCTTCTTGCCTCTCCAGTGGACAGCCAGTCTTAGTGCAGCGTTTGCTGCGTGATCCTTGACCTTCTTGCTGCTTCCGTCTGCAGCCAATGGTGAGGCACAAGTCTCCCTCAATTCTGTCCGCGTTGCTGCTGTGTAGGCAGCCTGTTATGAGGGGTTTGTTGGACCTACCTGCTGCTGTGTGGGCAGCCCAATTTGAGGCACCTGAAACCCTGTAGAATGGGTATGGAATGCCCCCCCCGCCCCCCTGGGGGCATAGGGCTGGAAGCGTGGAAAATAGCCCAACCAGTCTGCAGACTGACCTGACCTGGTCCTGCAGACAAAATTCTGCCCAAACAGTACGACCTGCTGCAACTGGCAGGGCTCCATGCTGCACATGTCTGCTGCACTTTTCTGGCCTGCCTCCACCTGTCTGACAGCCCCAAAATGGACCATTCTGCTGCCCATTTCTCCTGTGCAGATATCTGCTGCCTCCAGACCTGCTCCAGCCATCTGACAAGGCCCTGACAGCCCAGCCATGCTGTCCTTGCAGTGTATCCTCTGCTTCATGCTGGTGTTGACTCAGTCGCAGTATTCTTACAACTCTCCATGCTGTCTATGCCGCTCACATGGCAGCCCTGCATACACCTTCAGTTCTGTCCCCTCGGCAGTCCCTTTCCCTGTCGGCTTAGCATCTCTAAATCCCTGTTGGTACACTCCCCGTGTCCTCATTTGGGGCTCACATTTGGGGAGGTGACCCAAGATAACCCCAGCACCCCGTCTCACCAACCCAACATGGGCTGATACCCACACATCGATGCAGATGCTCCATTAGCGCCATGGAGAAGCACCCTAGAACAAGTCGGAGACGTCCCCGATGACAGGTCTTTCAACCTGCAGCTTCTTCTCCTCCAAGTCCAATCCCGTGTAAGCAAACCATCCAGGTACATAGGTACAATCCAGGTAGTACCAAATGTCGATGGCAGCACCATCCTCAATCATGAGCCTGCCAGTGTTCTTGAGTAATCTTGGCACAAACAGTATTTGAGTCGATCCTGTCAGAATCTAAGAATATGCCAAGCACCGCGCTTTCAAGGTTTGTTTCAATCCGTCTTTTTTCTGGCAATATCAGTGGCCAAGTCCTCCACCTGAACAAAAGGAAAGGACAAAAGTGTAGCTGCCCGCAGCGGCCTGTAGGCTGCCCACGGCTCCTGTTTGCTCTGCCCGCTGCCCCCTCCTCCTTGTTGCCCTTCCTCCCTGCCTCGGCCTCGACCTCGCCCTCGCTCCACCTCGCCCCTCCTCCCTCTCCGCTCTGTCCTGCCTTCCCCGCTCCACCTCCGCCCCCTGCCCTGCCTTCTCCCGCTCCGCCCCGTGCTGGCTTCCTCCCTTTGCTGCTCCCCCGCCCTGCCTTCTCCCCCGCCCTGCCTTCTCCCCTGCACCGCCTCCCCTTGCTCCGCCCCCCGCCCTGCCTTCTCCCTCGCTCCACCCCTCTTTCTTCCGCCTCCTTGCCTCCCATTCCACTCCTTGCCGCCCCGCACCTCCTCCCGCCCTTCTGCCCTCCCGCCAGCGTCCCCCCCCTCGCCATTCTGCCTCCCCCCACCTTCTTCTTCTCCTCTTCTCCCGCCCTCCTTCCTCTTCTTCATTCCTTCCTCCTCCCCCTTGCTTCCTCTTCTCTGTCCTCCGCCTTTCTGCCTCGCCGTCCTTCTTTCTTTTCCTTTTCTCATTTGCCTCCCTGCAGCCGGAGCATTCGTGTTTGTTACGGTGAAAGAAAATCTTGGTGGTGACCTTTGGTTTGGCCAGAGGGGCTCTATGGCAGCACCCTTGACTCCCACAGCCGTCAAGTTTCTTCTTTCCCTAGCTGACAAGCAACAGGTACAGCAGGCAGTTAAGTCCCTCCAAGACAAGGCGCTTGTGGGCAGAATTGTGGGTCTCACACCTACACGGAGACAGGTGTGAGAGTGGATCCAGGCGAGCTTGACATTAGAGGGCGACCACATCCAAGAGGTCACCATCTACGGACGAGGCATTTTCCTCATCCAGCTGACCTCCCCTAACACCGCCTCGACACTTGTGGAGCAGAGCCCCATACTCCTTGGCCTGCACCTTGTCTACCTCTTTCCTTGGTATCATGGGTTCACAGTGGAGAGAGGTATCATGGGTTCACAGTGGAGGACATGGATACGACACCATGTTCCACGGTTTCTGGTTACACTCCACTTCCCAGGGCTCCCCAAGGAGTATCGAGCCATCCTCCCTTCCATTGGTCAGGCATTTGGCACAATGCTTGAGTCACCGCCAAAGACAACCGCCTACGTCCTAGCAGATGATGGAGTCCACAGGATCAGACTGGTGGTGGAGAGCTCGGAGTCCCTCCCAGAGTTGATTCTTCTTGAGACCTTGAAAGGGGGCACACTTTGCTAGAGGGTGGAGATCTCCGGGTTACCAGGCTAGTGTCTTCGATGCAAACAGATGGGTCACCTTGCTACAGATTGCTCCCGTGGCCTCCCTCGTGTGCCTCCCCTCCCTCCTCCACAAAGTAGGCGGAGTCAGCAGGCCCAAGTTCAGCGCCCTCTCAGGCAGGAGCAGTGGGAGTATGAGACCCCATGGGTTACCCCCTCAGAAGGGAACTGGACACAGGAAAAAAGAAAAAGAAACCAAGCAAGCAGGCCCGTAAACGCCACAGACAGAGTGCCAACCGCAGGGAGAGGGATAGGGTTGATCGAGAGGCCTCGAAAGAGGAACAGCAGGAGCCTCCCCTGGCAACAGGGGTCTCTACCCATTTAGTCGATCCTCTAGCTTCGGAAGTTCAGCCTCCGCACTCACCCTTGCAGTAGCAGAGAGCCCCAGGAGCTCCAAACGCAGCGATGGCAAAAGCCGCAGATGCTAGCCCGACGAGGGCCGTGGAGGAGCCGATCCAGAGCCCTGGCGAGCTTGATCAACAGGGGGGGCTGAGGTCCCCCTTTTCCCTTCCCCTCCCTCTCCACCTCCCCCCCCCTCCCCCTCCCGCTCAAGGGTTTCCCTCGCCCCCTCCCCTCCCCTCCCCTCAATCCCCCCTTCTATGGTCATTTTCACCACCCGCTCCTCGCCCTCTTTCCCCCACGTCCCTACCTCTCCCTCTTTTGCCGCCGCCCTCTCCACTTCAATAGTAGCTTCTTCCGCCTTGACACCCCTGCCATTAGGCAAGGGAATGACGACGACCCCTTCTGCTTCCTCATCGCAGCAGCAGGTCCGCTTATAGAGGGATTCTGAGGGAGGAGGCTCGGTCCTCCTGACCAGTTGACTACTCGCTCTCCAAACCCCCTACAAAATCACACAAGATAGTCTTTCTAGGACAGGCATCCACCCATAGGAGAGCCTTGTTCCCGATTCCCCCGTCCTTATGAGTTGGACCATAGTGAGTTGAAACGTACACGGACTCCACAATCGTATTCGTAGCAAGGCATAGTACCTGATGCTCCGGTAGGAGTCGCAGAGGGCAGTGGTAGGGCGGGTAGTGGACATCCTTATGATTCATGAGCACATGTTTTCAGTAGCAGACATGAGACGATGCCATCACCTTCTTCTAGGGAGATGTCTAGAGGAGTGGTCTCCGCAGTAGGACGGAGCGGAGGGGTGCATCTCAGTCTCATAAAACCTGGCTTTAGAGATCGACAATCAAGGCGAGCTCTCCAGGACAAGCAGTTTGGATGGGAGTTCGGACGGGAGAGTCCAGGATTGGAATCCTGAACGTGTATGCCCCAGCGTGTAGACAACATCGCCCGACCTTTTGGAGGAGGCTGTCAAAGTGTCTTCCGGATGTTGACTCTTGGATTGTTAGAGGGGACTTTAACAACCTGGAGTTTGGGGAAGACAAGCAAGGCGGCGCCTCGTTCTCTGAGATGCCAGCAGCAGAGCGTAGTACCTGGGAGCAGTTCATTTTCATGATTAGTGGCAAAGACCCATGGAGAGACAGCAGGACTCATGGCAGCCTTCTCCTTTGAACAGAGGAGACACGATGGATTGCTCGAGAGATTAGACCGCTTCTATGCTGGGGACTGGGCATTACACAGAGGCGCTGCTATCGGGATTCTGGTAGGTACCACGATGTTCGACCACTCCCCAGTGCTACTTCACTTGGGTCAGTCCGGCCGAGGTCTCTTAGGTCAGTCCCACCGAGGTCTCCCCTAAGAAGGGGGTCCGCATTCCAAAGGACCTCTTGCAGGACGAGGAGATTCAGCAGGTTATGGCAGAGATCTGGGAGCACTTAGAGATGGCACCGAGTGAGGGCTGGGCTACGTGGGTTGCCAATGCGATTCAAAGGAGTAGTGTGGAGCTGTAGGCTCACATCCTTAGGCAGAGGAGGACCCTTTAGGAGTGCAAGTGGGCTTTGAGGAGAGACCTCGCCTCCATCAAGAGACTCAGGGAGCAGGACCTAGTGTCTTTGTTGCTTAGTGACAGATTGGAGACCGCTCGTCTCGAGCTTCAGGACACAAAGCTACAACAGGCTGAGTTCTACCATTCCTCCCGGGCTCGATGGGTACAATAGGGGGACAGGATGATGAAGCAGTTCTTTTAGACCACTGGGCCCCGATCGACCGGCACACAGCTACATCATCTTCGGGACTTGTAGGGCATCATGCACACTGACCTGCAGGAGATTGTTGACATGACCACCGAATTTATAGACAACTCTTTCAGACAAAGAGGATGACCCCAGCTGGTCTTGTGGCTCAAGAGCTAGTTTGGGATCAAGTTTCGACAGTAGTCTCAAGGGACTTATGCAGTAGACTTGAGGAGCCTTTCATAGATGAGGAGCTCTGGGAAGCCCTCAAGGTTCTCCCGACTCAGAAGTGCCCGGGGGAGGATGGCTTGACTACGGCCTTCTTCCGGAACTTCTGGGAGATTATCTCCACCCCTTTCCGTTTAGCTTGCCAGGAGATTTTTGATACAGGCCTTCTCCCTTAGTCCTTGCGCAGGGGGTGGATCTGTTTGATCTCGAAAGGGAGAGATAGGTCAGATATCCGACAGTGGAGGCCGATCACTCTGCTTGATACTGCATACAAGATCCTCACCAAGGTCTTGAGTTTGCGGTTACGGCCTCATCTTACCGACATCATCCATGACACAAACTGGGTTTGTCCAAGACCGTAGCATCTTGGACAACATCTTCACGTTCTGGGAGGCAGTGGATTGGTCAAGGGAGGAGTCACAGCCACTGGCCATCCTTCTCTTGGACTTTGAGAAGGCCTACGACAGGGTGGAGTGGTCTTTCCTGGAGGGTACTATGAGGAGATTGGGGTTCTCAGACAGATGGGTCGGAGGAGTTTCAGTGCTATACGCAAGGGAGCTCTAGTCAAATGATTATTGGAGGACACATAGGTGAGGCCTTTCCTCTCTCTCGCTCGGTCCACTAGGGCTGCCCACTAGCTCCCTTCCTGTTCTTGTTTGTAGCAGAGGCCCTAGGCTACTATTTGAGATCACAGGTGGCGGGTCTCATAGGGTTGAGGCTCCCAATCAGGCAGGAGGAGGAGCTCCTTGACTTGGAGTTTGTAGATGACACAACCTTGTATGTTGAGGGCACCACAGCGAGTCTAGAGAGAGTCAGAGGCGCCTTGGCTATCTATTGTGAGGCCTCGGGGGCACGGATCAACTGGACGAAATCCATAGGCTTCTTCACGAGCTTTGAGGAGACACAGGCGGGTATTGACATCACAGCAGAGCGGCAGGTTGCCCCAGTGCTTGAGAGTGTTCGGTGCAAGCTTCTCTATTGGAGCTCGGCCAAACTCTCCCTCGTAGGTCGGGCCTTAGTGGCAAACCAGGTCCTTGCCACTGCCTGGTATATTGCCTCTTGTTGGTGCTTTCACAGAGGATGCATTGGGCAGCTCCGACGGTTGTACGAAACTTCCTTTGGGCAGGTTCAAACGGCATGAGGAACACAACGGCATGAGGAACACTTCCTTTGCCGCAGGCACTGGGAGGCTTGGGTATCATTGATCTGGAGATGCAGAGCAGGGCCCTTCTGGGCAAGTTGGTGGTTCGTGGCCTCACCCCAGGTGCCGAGCCTTGGAAGCTCCTCTTACGGAGAGGGCTTCTGAGGAACATCCCACGCACTGGGGGACAGTGGTAGCCTTCACATAGATGGATCTTCTCAGAGGCCCCCCTTACGGGGAAGGGCTCCCCCCTTACGAGGAGTCTTCACAGGGTTTGGCAAAGACTAGCAGGGGGTCTTATCCATGCTCCGCCCAGATGCAGATAGGAGTTTGAGCGCCAGCCCCTTATGTGGTACCCAGAGGTCAGAGATCATGAGGACGCATGCTTGGGCAGCGGACTCACATTGGCTGGGCACAGTGGGACAGTGGTCCATCAGGGTCTTTTCGTCGCTGGAGCAGACTACCTATGGAGGCAGGGGTGAGGTTGGACACCCTAGCGCATCTGAGAGGGGTAAGGCAGCAGATGGACGAGATCGACTTAGCCATTCTTGAGTCTTGGTGGAAAGGACTTCACATTTGGAGAGACAGCAGATGTTTGGGGCGGTTTTCCCATACTAGTGTTCCCTTGAGGATTTTGATGCAGCACGGCAGCATTCACCCCGGCTTCTTCCGTGTAGGACTTGGAGGCCTACTTTAGCCCCTCACTGGGAGTGACCCTGAGATGGATGAGAGTCTTGATGGGATACACTAGCAGATGACCAGAGTGGTAGGACGCTTGGGGAAGGAGTGGTGCATCGATTCTCCCAGTATCTCAGAGTAGGATGCCTCTAGATGGCGCCTTTGGCTATGGGATAGTAGACCCCTGAGGGAGGTTCAGTGGGACCCGGGGGAGTGGTTCTAGCCCTCCAGGGGCGGCCTAGCCAAGATGATAGATGAGGTTCCTTTCTTTTCCTACACCACACGGATTGGCAAGAGACTTCAAATGGACTCTCATTGAGGTGAATTCCCTCGAGGGAGAGACACTAGGTGACCCAGAGAGTGCCCTGAGATGTTCGCACCAGGTTTTGGACGCGGTTGTGGTACTTCTTCTAGCTGGCAGCCCACGGAGGCTTGCCCATGGGCCCATGGTTGGAGCAGATGCGAGTGGAGGGGCAGTGCCATTGGTGCTCAGATGGTGTCCTAGAGACTATCCCGCACTGCCTATGGAGCTGTCATAGGGCAGCAAGGATCTGGATGAGAGCCCTTAGGATCATGACACGTATGCAAAGTCTACACAGAGATTACACCTGGGGGATGGTGGCCTGGTGGACAGAGGGAGGACACGCACTCTCAAATGAGTAACCATGTACTCTTTTGACCTATAGATGTCTTCGTCTCCACCATGAAGGCTTCAACAAGTTCACGATTCTTGGTCTCCTTCCAATTACATGCAGCCTAGCTTTGAAGAAGCAAAAAGACTTCCCCCCCTGCCTACCAAGAAGGATTTCAAACCCCCCTCCCCCCCCGCCCCCCCCCCCCCCCGCAGTCTCTCAACACCTGAGAAACATAAAGCAAAGACTTTGCCCATAGCATGCTACCAAAGGATGAATGTATGCATAAAGAATACAAGTACCAATGAATCCACCCATATGTGTGCTTGCTTTGAAAACAAGCCAAGTACCTCATGAAGGCACCCACAGCTCCCTTGTGTAAATTTGTAGTGCCATCTTTAGTGTCCTTGCATCCATCCAAGTCTGATCCTTGGGGTACTCTCAAAGATATCTCCCTCTCCCTTCCCTCATGCAAGGGATTAACTTGTTTCCAAAACAGTGTGAGCAAACATTGTTGTCCTTCACCTTCACAAAGGTTACTGGTCCCTCTCACTCCTCAAACCATCTCTAAATGTCAGACATATAAACCAGTACACCAACGTCTGCATATCTTATCTCAGCAACACTCGGAGAAGAAATGCTCCTTAGTTACTACTACATTGGCTTGTTGGTTTTGACCTTCATTCTTGATTGGACTGCTTCCTTCTCTTCTGGTCAGCCTCCTTGTTAAGGCTCAAGAATCGTGCAAGGTTAAAACTAGCTTGATGTGCTCGGACTGATTCCGGAATGGTAAATGTGAAACCATTGACCTTGATTGATTGGAAACAAGCATGATCTTCTTTGTTACTAATGCAGACAAAAGTCACTACTCATTCATCTTTAAGATCACTTAATACGACAGACAATACATCATCAATGATTCGGAAGGACAAAAGTATGTGAATAGTAGGCAATAGTATTCATTCATTCATCACAAAAGTTTGAATTCTGTAAGATTTTCTGTCAACAACATGTGCATTGCATTACATGAGTCAATGACGATCTCCTCCAAAAGGTGCACCTCTTAATAGGTGAATGTACATCTAGGAAAAGGAGAGCACTCATGCACCTCTGCAAGTTCATCTGGACTCAATCCATCACAAAACGGTTAAATTGAGGATCAAGATGGAGCCACTGAAGCAATGACCTTGAGTCAATTTTGTATGATCAATATTCTTTTGATATAAATGCCCTATTCTTTTGGCCTCATTTTTATATAAGAACATGTCAAATGTTGTACATGGAATTGCCTATGTGCATTTGGAAAAATTACTTATGTGTAGGTGAGCATCTAGATAAGTAGGATTTGGTAGTAGATCAACACACACATGATGTAGAGGAGGAGCATGATATTGACAGATGTCATATTTCATAGAGGAACTCAAATCTACAGCTGGGTTAGGACAGAGTGAAGTAGAAGAGAGACTCAAATGTTCTCTCATCCTTCTATTTGTACACCTAGCAATGCTCGGATCCACTTACTAAAGAATATAATTGGATTTGCATTCAGCTTTGTCAAACTATACATACACAAACACGTACGTGTCTATACATATACAAAAAGAAGGGCTCAAATGTTAGGTAGTATAGGCTTGGAAGCCAATAATGTTGTGTGTGTGTGTGTGTGTGTGTGTGTGTGTACATATACAAAAAGAAGGGCTCAAATGTTAGGTAGTATAGGCTTGGAAGCCAATAATGTTGTAGGGATTACATGTCGATAGAGTTGATACAAAATCTTCTTACTCTTGTGAGTTTTACTCAACACATTGCTTCACTCAATGTTGAAGAGTGCCGAGGCTAGGTGAATGCATGAGGCTGGGCAATTTCTTTTTTTATCTTGGGTTTGATCCAAATTTGAAGAGCAATTTAGTTGAAAGTTTTCCAACATCTAATGCATCTGCCGGGAGCAAGAATATCTTGATTTTGGTGGCTCATCCCTTTATCTTTAGAAGAATTGAGAATTTGTGTAGGCACAGTGAGCTTTTAATGACAATTTATTCTCGATAGAAGGCAATAGTTGAAGAGTCCAAATCATATATTTTTCTCTCATCAGTCCACCTAGACCCATCCCAAATGCCTTTTGAGGCTTTGGTGGAAGGAATCACAGGCTAAGGCGAAGATGAGCAACATAGAGGTAGACCCTTGAACCCAGCACAAAATTTGAAGCCAACAATAGAGAGTAGGTTCTTGATTTTTAAAAGATGTGAGTTTAGATCAATTGATGGTACATCTTTTGAATTGAGGGAACATTCCTTTCAAGGACTTGACCCAATAGAACCTTTCGAGAAGAAAATTATCCAAAGTATTGAAAATATAGAGAGCCAAATACCTCTTCTCCAACCACACATAAGCTTGGCCAATGTTGGATAATCAAAACGATAGAATAGAAAAGGACGATGGGCAAAATTTTGGTAGATCCAACCTTGATAACCTCAATACAACCATAATCTCCTCTTACAACACCTACGTTTCTTGTTAATGGTAGGTTTGAGTGTAGCACCCAATGGAACATGAGCACCACCTCCATCACGTCTGGTTTCACTTGTGATGCATGTATCATGAGTGCCTATTGTTCTCACACTTGTGATGCCACCATTATTGGAGAAGACCCTCATTTGCACTTAAAAGAGTTTGAATACATATGCACTGTGATAGAAATTGTTGAGGATATAGAATGAATTGTGTATTTAGCATGGACGTTTAAGGATTAGGTATTGACTTGGTATGTTTGATTGCAATCAAGATTAATAGATGACTGGAAAAGCTTCAAAGAATAATTCAAAGCTAAATTTAAAATAGCAATAACTATTCAGTGAATGTCCTCAAGATGGGATACTCTAACGAAAGGAACACCTGAGAGTGTGGAAGGTTATTTTCACAAAGTTCAAGAGCTGTTCCCCTAGAGTAATGGAAGGACAACGCTCACAGTAGCCATAGTTATGCCTAAACTATTCATATGGGGGCTGAAGAGGCGGATCCAAATGTTTGTAAGGAGAGAGAATCCACCAAAACCATTGCTAGTGTAGTGGCTAAAAAACAACACTTTAGTTTGATGACAGATAGGGTGAGCAACCCAGTTAGGGAGGGGCTCCTACCTTGGTGCTTACATTGTCACCTCTCACTATAGTGAACCCCATAATTCAACATCCTCACTAGACATATCATATGATAACTCTTGAACTGAGGTTAAAGACGTGCACAAAAATTTCCATTAGATCGTAGACAAAAGGTTTAAATTGCTAGTGGTTGATTGTGAACATTCTAAAAAAGGTACACAATATAATGGATAAAAGAAAGCATGATGTTCCAAATGCAGGGGCCGTCTGTCGAGCTTGCAAAATGATGGCCATTATGTTTATGAATGTCCCCACGTTTATTTGCAACCACACTACTCAAAACCTAGTCATATAGAAGTGAACTACAAAAAAAAGTTGTACAATGTAGCCAAGCGTGAACCCAAAGTAAGAAATCCTCATTTGAGACCACTAGAATTGAGTAATCATCTTGTGAAACCACTAGAATCAAGATTAAAATTTCATGTGGGGTCCAAAGGAAAAGCAATCGGCGCAACATATACACCAAATTTGACAATGATAGCTTCATGGGATGTGAACGCCTATTGCCAACCCACAACAAATGGGTATACATCAGGATTAGATCCAAAACTAAAAACATGAATGATATAGAAATCGCATTTGATGAACAACTTGTAGAAATACTAGCAATGATGTGGTTCTTTCACTCTGCTCCCCTATTTTGTTGGGATACCACGGTAGCCAATCATAAATTGAAGTTTCATCCTAGTTCATCTGTAGTAGGTATCGAGCTCTTTTGATGTAAACTCTCTACCTCTATTCATTTGACAAATTTTCAATTTCAAGCATTTCTCAAGCTCCACCTTTGCCTAGTTTATAATCCTAGTCTGATAGCATGTAGATCCATGTCATCTAGTTGTAGTCATCGATGAAGGTTACTGTTATGCATATTTATTTGTCACCCTACTTGCTAGGATTATTGGTAGTCAGTGAGTGACTACATGTAAACAAAGTATTAGGTAGAAGTGCACGAGACGTGGCGAGGTTTCTATCTATACTTTGTGTGTTTAGTTGGGAACGCCTAGCTAGACATGCATGTTTTATATTGCCATTTAGTATCATGGGTGGTTCCATTGTAAGAACTAATGTGGATGGCCTGTGCTTATATGACCATACGATGGTGTGATGCCATGTTCATGTGCTTATTGATGTTTGACTATTAACAGTAATATTAGAATTGATTGATGTGTGATGCATTCAATTGCAACTTCTAATGTTATTGATTACTCTAGTACAAGTGAAGACGTGGATGAATGGGAGAAAAGGAGCTCTCCGAGAGTTTTGTATGCAAGGCTATATGCCTCATTGTTGTAATAGTGCTCAAATGATTTTATAAAATGGTAGAGGACTTAAAATGCCTACCATACCTTTTGAGCACATATCCACTTTTGCCTACCATACCTTTTGAGCACTTAAAAGACCTACCATACCTTTTGAGCATTATCCACTTTATTTTTGGAAAGTATGGAGAAGGGAGAATGAGAGGAAAAGTATGGAAAAGGATGAATGAAAGGAAAAGTATGGGAAAGGATGGATGAGAGGAAATTATGGATGAAAGGAAAAGGATGGGAAAGGATGGATGAGAGGAAATTATGGAAAAGGAGGATCAAGAACACAATAAGCATCTTTTGTATTCATGGCTCTAAGCATAATGCAATATTTATAAATACTCTAGGTGTGGAAGCAAGAGCCACACACCGGGGGGGGCGGGGGGGGCCGAGATTGTACCCAATGCTTGGCTCTTGTCTTCTTCTCTGTCTCTATAAATTGATGCTATTATTTGGTATTGCTTGAATTTCCCTTTCGTAATAGTGGTATTAGAGCCTTGATATTGCTATTTGGGGGAGTGGATTGTGAAGTACTTGACTTGAGGAGGATTGGGAACAGATCTTGAAGTAGCCCGACATCTCAAAGCCCAAAAAGAGCACACCAGATTGGCTTGCTTTGTATGAGTTCCATCACATTCCATTTTGCGCTATCTTCCAGTATCTTGGCTTTCCCATGGGTGTCGGGATTACTATGAAGCAACGTCTCGACTGGATACTCCACAAAGTGCCGGCCCGCAGCCGTGGGCTATCATAGCTAGGTTCTGGATTGAACAGGCAGGGGCGCTTGGTATTTCACATGGTATTGCAAGTTGGCAAGAATTAATCATTTTGCCTTTCTTGATTAGACTTCCTCAGTCTGAGATTCTTCACAAATCGGTAGCTTTGTGGAAGAAAAAATGTGAAGGGTCCAGATGGCAGGGCACTCGAGGTGATGGATCGCTTAGGCTAAATTGCTTGCTGTCGGGGGCTCCCTTTTGCAATCATGTTGTGCCCATTCAGTTGAAACCCCGCCTGTGGAAATCCCTCAATCACAAAGGGATTACTTCCTGGAGTAAGCTTTGGTGTTCGCAAAGGCATTCTTGGCGGTGTAGAGAGGGAGTTCACTTTGACTGCAGGGGAGCAGGATTCTGTTTCTTCTACTTTATCTAGGCTGAGGGATGTTTAGCCAGCCAGCCCTTTAATGCTTCAGCGTACGGATTTCACAGATTGGGTTTCTGCTTCAGGGAAACCTTTATCAAAGCTTCAGCCTCGTCAGTTCATGGATGCTCAAGTGTTGTTTACTCCTCTGCGTACAAGAGCTGCTTGGAAGAAATGGGATCCCTTAGACTCAATGGACATTTGGGCCCATCATTTATCGCGCATATGGATCTCCACGTCTATGAACCGCTTGAATTTTCTGTTGTGGAGGGTGCAAAGACCGGGTAGGCTAATGGAAGTGCGACTTGTTCTATGTGCAGGGTTGCGCTTGGGGATCACTTTCATCTCCTTTGGGGGCGCAGGATTCGGGTGTGGTGCAAAAGTGCGAGTTTGACAGTTCCTTCCAAATGGAAACAAGCTCTATTTGGTGACCGGGGCCAGTTGAATGAGGCTCAACTGCATGTTTGGTATATTATTTGTGCTTGCATTATTCACCATGTTTGGAGGAATTGTAATTTTACGGTTTTTAAATTATGTCTCTTTTGTGTTTAGATTTTGTTTGACGTCCAACGGACTATCATTGATGTTTTAGAGCTTTATAGCCACACTTTCGAGTCTGTTGCCATGGTATGTCATGCTCTGAAAGCCAAGCTCTAATGCTGTAAATTTCATTTATTTTTTTAAGTATAAAATATATCTTTATTGGATAGATCGCACTGCTCTGGGAGATTTTTGGACAAAAATCACGAGCGAGATAAGTATATATTTTATTGAGGGAATTTGTTATTTTTCTTTGAGTCATAATGGAACAACACTTTCCACAATCTTGGGAACAAATTTCAATGGACTTTATTGTCGGATTTACACTTACTAGTGATCAAAATGACATGATTTGGACCATTGTTGATCAATTCAATAAACAAGAATATTTATCCATGCAAGATAACCTTGACTACACAACAAGCAACACATTTGTTCATAAAACACATCTTTGTGCATCATGGACTACCTAGGATTATTATTTCTAATCGAGATTCCAAGTTTAGTAGCGCTTTTTGGAAAGCTTTATTTGAGAACTTTGGAACCAAACTAGACTTCACTTCTACTTTTCAACAAGCCAATGGGTAGGCTGAGCCTACTAATAGCACAATATTGGACATGATTAGAGCATATGTGGGCAGTCAACCGTGAGTTACCAATAACATCAAAAGTCCTAGGGCTACATGTGGAGGAAATACCTATAACTCTTATCTATTGAAGTTTAAAAATCATTTAAAGGATGATGCACAATGGTTTCCAGAACAATATTTCCGAGCTTTTCCTCATTTGATCCACTCTTATAATCAAATAGGATTGAGGTCAGTTGCACCACCCTAAGCAAGAGGGACTCTTACATATATTTATTTTTCACCCTACTTGTTGCTAGTAGTCAGTGAGTGACTACATGTAGTCAATGAGTGACTACATGTAAGCAAAGTATTAGGTAGAAGCCCACCAAACATGGTAAGGGTTCTATCTATACTTTGTGTGTTTAGTTAGGGATGCCTAGCTAGACATATATATTTATATTGCCATTTAGTATCATGGGTGATTCCATTGTAAATACTAATATGTATTGTGCGTGCTTATATGACCATACAATGGTGTGATGCCATGTTTATGTGTTTATTGATGTTTGATTATTAACAATAACATTAGAAAGTGATAGGATTGGCGGGCATCGAGCAAGGATGGAGGAGCTGCTAGTACCTCCGTCCCCCTGCTCTGCCTCCCCTTGCTCCAGCTCCGCCCTCGCCCCTACCATCTGCCCTTACCCTCCGCCCTCTCTGCCTCCCCCTGCTCCACCTCCGTTCCGCCTGTCCCACTCTGCCTCCCCTCGCTCCACCTCCACCTACCTCCGACCCCCACCCCGCCTTGCCTCTCCCGCTCCTCCTCCCTCTCCACCTCTGCCATCTCCCTTGCTCCACCTCCGCCCCTCGCCCTGCTTTCTCCCTTGCTCCACCTCCGCTCCCCCACCCATTGCCTTTCCCGCTCAGCCCCCCCTCCTTCCGCCTCCTCGCCTCCCCTCCTTCCCGCCTCACATCTCTTCCTGCCCTTCTGCCCTCCCGCTGGCGCATCCCCCCCCGCCATTCCGCCTCCTCCCACCTTCTTCTCTCTCCCGTCTCTCCCGCCTCCTTCCTTTTCTTCATTCCTTCCTCCTCCTCCCCTTCCTCCCTTCTTTCTCCCCTTCCCTCTCCTTCTCCCTCCTCCGCCTCTTCGCTTTGTCCTTTTTTCATTTGCCTCCCTGTAATGGGAGCACTCATGTTTGCTACGGTGAAAGAAAATCTTGGTGGTGAACTTTGGTCTGGCCAGAGGGGCTCTATGGTAGCATCCTCGACTCCCACAGTTGTTAAGGTTCTTCCTTCCCCAGCTGAGAAGCAATAGGTACAGCAGGCAGCCCAGTCCCTCCAGGACAAGGTGCTTGTGGGCACAATTGTGGGCCTCACGCCTACACGGAGACAAGTGCGAGAGTGGATCCAGGCGAGCTTGACATTAGAGGGCGACCACATCCAGGAGGTCACCATCTATGGACGAAGTGTTTTCCTCATCCAGTTGAGCTCCCCTGACACCGCCCCATTCTCCTTGGCCCGCACCTTGTCTACCTCTTTCCTTGGTATCATGGGTTCACAATGGAGGACATGGATACGACACACCATGTTCCACGGTTTTCGGTTACACTTCGCTTCCCAGGGCTCCCTAAGGAGTATTGAGCCATCCTCCCTTCCATTGGTCGGGCATATGGCACAGTGCTCGAGTCCCCGCGAGAGACAGCTGCCTCCGTCCGAGCAGGTGATGGAGTCCCCAGGATCAGAGTGGTGGTGGAGAGCACGGAATCCCTCCTAGAGCTGATCCTTCTCGAGATCTTGAAACGGGGCACACTTCACCAGAGGGTGGAGATCTCCGGGCTACCAGGCCAGTATCTTCGTTGCAGATAGATGGGTCACCTCGCCAGAGATTGTCCTTGTGGCGACCCTCGTGCGACTCCCCTCCCTCCTCCACAAAGTAGGCAGATTCAATAGGCCCGAGTTCAGGCCCGAGTTCAGCGTCCTCTCAGGCAAGAGCAGTAGGAGTCCCAGACCCATGGGTTACTCCCTCAGAAATGAACTGGACACAGGTGAAAAAGAAAAAGAAACCAAGCAAGTAGGCATGCAAACGCCGCAAACAGAGGGCCAACTGCAGGGAGAGGGACAGGGTTGACGGAGAGGCCTCGAAAGAGGAACAACAGGAGTCACCTCCCCCAGCAGTAGAGGCCATTGTCCATCCAGTCGATTTTCCAACTTCGGAAGTTCAGCCTCCGCACCCACCCTTGTAGCAGCAGAGAGCCCTAGGAGCTCCAGATTGTGACAAATGGCGTAAGCCGCAGACGCTAGCCCAACGAGGGCCATGAAGGAGTCGATCCAGAGCCCCGGCGAGCCTGATCAATAGGGAGTTTTGTGGTCGCTCTTTTCCCTCCTCCTAACACTCCCCCAAATCCCTCCCCCAAACCCCTCCCCCTTCTCCTCTTCACTTCCCCCTCCCTCCTCAGGGTTCCCCCCACCCCCTCCCCCCCCCTCAGCCCCCCCTTCTATGGTAACCCTCATTACTTGCCCCCCGTCCTCTGTCCCCCGCATCCCTACCTCTCACTCTCCCGTTGCCCCCCTCTCTGCTTCAGTAGCAGCCTCTTCTGCCTCAACACCCCTGCCATCAGGCAAGGGAATGACGATGCCCCGTTCTGCTTCCTCATCGCAACAGCAGGTCCGCTCAGAGAGGGATCCTGAGGGATGAGGCTCGTCTTTCTGGCCAGCAACTCCCAACTTCCAGCCTGGGTGTCCCTTACCACGGGACTTCTGGAGGTTAGGACCCTGGAACTATCTAGGGATTCTTGACTCTTACCCTTTACCATTGGAGGTCACGCTCATGGTCCTTTAGCCTGAAACGAAGGTTCGATCAGTGTAGTGGGATCTCAGACACACCCCGTTTAGAGATTTCCATTTGCCTTCACAGGGTTAGAGAAGTGGTCCCTGGACTAGATCTTTGGTACGCCCATGGTGCGGAGGTGAATCAGATTATGCTCATGATGGACGAGTGATGGGACCACATGGACTAGATCTTTGGTACACCCATGGTGCGGAGGTGAACTTTCAACTGAGCTTCACGTGCAAGGAGCCGATAGACGTGCGTCGAGTTGCTCGGGGTGGAAGCCTCCATGATGAAGTGGGCACGGAAGATTGGTATTGAGCCGGTATCCACCCTAGTACGATGCCACACAGACACTGACTACTCGCCCTCCAAACCCTCGGCAAAATCACACAAGGCAGTCTTTCTAGGACAGGCACCCACTCATAGGAGAGCCTTGTTCCCAACTCCCCCCTCCTCATGAGCTGGACCATAGTGAGCTGGAACATACACGGGCTCCACGACCGTGTTCATAGTCAGCAGCAGTACCTGTTGCTCCGACAAGAGTTGCAGAGGGTAGCGGTAGGGCGGGCAGTGGACATCCTTATGATTCAGGAGCACATGTTTTCAGCAGCAAACATCAGACGACGCCATCACCTTCTCCCAGGGAGAGATCCAGGGGAGTAGTCTCCTGCAGTAGGACGGAGCGGAGGGGTTTGCATCTTAGTGTCACAGACTTTGGCTTCAGAGGTCTATGATGAGGGCAAGCTCATTCTAGGATGGGCAGTTTGCATGGGAGTTCGGACAGGAGAGTCCAGGATTGGAATCCTGAAGGTGTATGCCGCAGCATGTAGACAGCACCGCTTGGCCTTTTGGAGGAGGCTATCAGAGTGTCTTCCAGATGTTGATTCCTGGATTGTTGGGGGGGACTTCAACAACCTGGAGTTTAGGGAAGACAAGCAGGGTGGCACCTCGTTCTTAGAGATGCCAGCAGCAAAGCGTAGCACCTGGGAGCAGTTCATTTTCATGATCAGTGGGAGAGACCCGTGGAGAGAGCCAGAGTTCAGCAGGACTCCTAGCAGCCTTCTCTTCTACTTTGGACAAAGGAAACACGATGGATTGCTCGAGAGATTAGACCACTTCTATGTTGGGGACTAGGCATTACAAAGAGGCAGTTCTATCGAGATTTTGGCAGGTACCACGATGTCCGACCGCTCTCCAATGGTACTTCACTTGTATCAACCACACTGAGGTCTCCCCCAGAAGGGGGTCCACATTCCAGAGGACCTTTTGCAGGACGAGGAGATCCAATAGGTTATGGCAGAGATCTGGGAGCACTCACAGATGGCAGCGAGTGAGGGCTAGGCTGTGTGGGTGGTCGATGCGATTCAGAGGAGCAGTGTGGACCTGTAGGCTCACGCCCTTATGCGGAGGAGGACCCTTCAAGAGCGAGGAGAGCGGGCTTTGAGGAGAGACCTTGCCTCCATCAAGAGGCTCAGGGGGCAGGACTCAGTTTCTCAGTGGCTTAGTGACAGATTGGAGAGCGCTCATCTCGAGCTTCAGGACACAGAGCTGCGGCAGGCTGAGTTCTCCTACCATTGCTCTCGGGCCCAATGGGTACAGCAAGGGAACAGGGTGATGGAGCAGCTCTTTCATACCATTGGGCCTCGATCGATTAGCACACAGCTACAGCGTCTTCGGGACTTACAGGGCATCATGCACACTGACCCGCAGGAGATTCTTGACATGACCACCGAATTTTATAGCCAGCTCTTTCAGACAGAGAGGATGACCCTAGCTGGGCTTGTGTCCCGAGAGCTAGTTTGGGATCATGTTCCGACAGTATTCTCGCAGGACTTATGTAGCAGACTTGAGGAGCCCTTCATAGATGAGGAGCTCCGGCAAGCCCTCAAGGCTCTCCCAACCTAGAAGCTTCTATGGGAGCATGGTTTGACTCCGGCCTTCTTCCAGAACTTCTGGGAGATTATCTCTACCCCCTTCCATATAGCTTGCCAGGAGATTTTCGACACAGGCCTTCTCCCTCAGTCCTTGTGCAGGGGGTGGATCTGTTTGATCCCGAAAGCATGAGATAGGTCAGATATTCGACAGTGAAGGCCAATCACTCTGCTTGATACTGCATACAAGATCCTCGCCAAGGTCTTGAGTTTGTGGTTACGGCCTCATCTTACCGACATCCTCCATGACACACAGACTGGGTTTGCCCAGGAGCGCTTGCCCAGGAGCGCAGCATCTTGGACAACATCTTCACGTTCTGGGAGGCAATGGATTGGTCCAGGGAGGAGTCACAGCCACTGGCCATCCTTCTCTTGGACTTTGAGAAGGCCTATGACAGGGTGGAGTGGTCTTTCTTGGAGGGCACTATGAGGAGATTGGGTTTCTCAACAGATGGGTCAGAGGAGTTTCAGCACTATACACTCGGAGCTCTAGTCAGATGATTATCGGAGGTCACACAGGCGAGGCCTTTCCTCTCTCTCGCTCAATTCACCAGGGCTGCCCACTAGCTCCCTTCCTCTTCTTGTTTGTAGCGGAGGCTCTGGGCTACTGTTTGAGATCACAGGTGGTTGGTCTCACAGGGTTGAGGCTCCCAATCAGACAGGAGGAGGAGCTCCTTGACTTGGAGTTTGCAGATGACACAGCCTTGTATGCTGAGGGCACCATAGTGAGTCTAGAGAGAGTCAGAGGCACCTTGGCTATCTATTGTGAGGCCTCGGGGGCACGAATAAACTGGACGAAATCCATAGGCTTCCTCACGGGCTTTGAGGAGACATAGGAGATCCGTGAGTGGGGGAGTGACTTTGGTTTCAGATGGATACCATGGGGCCAGACAGTGAGATACCTCAGATGCCAGGTGGGTATTGACATTACAGTAGAGCAACAGATTGCCCTCATCCTTGAGAGTGTTCAGTGCAAGCTTCTCTATTGGAGCTCGACCAAACTCTCCCTCGCAGGTCACGCCTTAGTGGCAAACCAGGTCCTTCTTGCCACTGCCTGGTATATTGCCTCCTATTGGTGCTTTCATAGAGGATGCATTGGGCAACTCCGATCGTTGGTACAAAACTTCCTTAGTCTTGACCTTGGCATGGGGGTACTAGTGGTGTACTAGGATTGGATGCAGGCAGAGGCCAAGTGTTGGCTCTGGTAGTGGAAAAGTGTAAGCGAAACGTGCCCCCTTGTTGTAAAGCAATTATTTCCATTTTCACAAGAATTAAATAAATGTTGAATGGGGCTAGTGGATGCCTCATGTGATGTTTCATTGAGTAGGGGCATTCTAGCCTCCATCCAATTATTCTCAGTTTATTTCTAAGTGTTTTTCAGTGGTAATTAATTAATGGAAGTGATTGGGAATGATGTAATGTGGTCGTAAAAGGAATGAATGCTACGATAGTTATAGTTTACTACCCTTTACTTAACTGAAGTCGGTTTCAACCCTATACCATTGGCTTGCCTTGCCATCTAGGCTGAGACTGAATGCATTAACCATTTCTAGGTCTTCAAGAGCACCGAATTCTTTATATATTTGCTCAAATCTCTCCACTTGGGAGACCAGATCTCCTTCCCCGATAAAATTAGTTATTAGCTTGGATATGGCTATGGGTCGAATCCTAGAGGGATTGGTGATTGCAATGCTAGAAATACAAGCAAAGTCGAGGATGGAATGGTCCCCCTTCCTAGTGCGTCCACCAAGATGTGCATTGCCTCATCCGATAGCAGCGTTTGGGAAGCTTGAGGAGGCATCACTGTTGTGGGCCTAATAGGACATAGAAGCAGAGCCTTAGGCCTTGCCCTGGTAGCGGGGTCCATTTGTTTACCAGTACCGATGTTGGGGCTATGAACCCCACTCCCTCGTACATTGGAGCCATGACTACGGGAGTAAACTATCCGACTCACCAAGGAAGCGGGTTACCAGGCATTTGCATGGGCGCTCCATGCATTGGTCTATAGGATGGGACTTGCAGGGGCACAGAGCCAGTGGCTTGTGAACTAACGATGAATGTTGGGGGCATTTGGAAGGTCTAGGGCTCATAAGGGGTTCCCCCTTGTAAGTCTCATGAGTTTCCAAGGCTAGAGGTCCCTCATCCACCGGTCTTCGTCTTCCATGCACTCTAAGTCAGGGTGCCTAGTGAAGACTGTGGGTCCTGAGTCCACAAAAATGGCCTTAGTCCATGCCTGTGGCTCAGGGACTAGCTATCTTGGCCCTCCCTTTCCGTGGGCATACTGGAAAAAGGGTTGTCCATTTTTGTTGAATCCGTTTGGCCTAACCATCCAAACATGTTGGATATAGTCCCCCTTAATCTATCGGCTATGGAAGGAGCAGGAGAATGGGGTGGAGCTATGCTAGTGTAGGTGGCCTCGGAGGCCCTCGGACTAGTTGGCTCTTGCATTTCCTCGTTCAAGCTCTCGGTCTCGTCTGAACTAGAGGGGTCAATACATCGAGGCCCTAACACTAAGTGAGAGCAAGGAATTGAACTCCCTATTGGAGCTGAACCAAAACTAGGACAAATGGTGTGTTGCAGGTAGTTTGAAATGCTGTCATGGGCTCAGGCTCCTTGGGCAAAACTTTCTCGAACCTCAAGTGCATGTATGAGATCCCTGCGAAGGTACACCCTAGTTCAAATTAAGATATATACTTCTATTAGAGAGTTTGTTCCTAGAGATATCCCTCTAGTTGGAGGGTTAGTTGTATGTCGTCGGGTTGGAGGGTTAGCCTTAAGGCAATGGATGGTGGATAGCAGATGACATGTGTCGGCGGGTTGGGTTAGGGTTGGTATGCTAGGTCAAAGGGTTAACATTAAAGCAATGGGTGGAAGGATAAATCAATCCAGCAAGATGGAAAGATAACAACGGTCATAGGGTTAACCACTAGCGAGATAGCTTACCTCGAAGGGATGATACTAGAATGGCACCGGTCAGAGGGATCGTGGTTAAGGCATTGGGTCAATGCTTGTTAGGCAGGTAGGATAGCAAACCTTGACACATGATAATTAAGGTGGGGGATTGGGTGAATGACAGTTGTCAAGTCGGTGAGATAGGGACTAATGTGATGAGTCAGCAAGATAGCGAGCTAAGGCAACGGGTCATCGGGATAGGAATTGTAAGGGAACACACAATCTTGCCGACTCTCTTCTGATGATTCTTCGTGGTTCTTCACAAACTGTTCTAGGTATGTGTGCATAGGGGGGCTGTTAAGGACCTAAACTACCTACCTCAAACAAAAAACATCATAACACACAAACAAGTGTTTTCTACAAGTTGGACTATCAAGCAACCAAAACCACTTCGAAATTCCACTCCAATCTTTGTTTTCAAGGGTTTTTAGTTGGATTTGACACTACAACCAGCTTAGCAATCATTCTAGCTACCTTCTTGTATAAACAAACAATAAAAAATAATAAAAAACAAGCCCAAATGCATGAAAATGGATTTATGGACAGAAAGTTAAAAAGTAAGCGTTTCTACTCTAAAATCACTCTTTCTTCACTCTTTTCCGCTCCTAATGTCCACTAATAGAGCCTAAGGACATGTGCAATGGGTTGTCTACAAGAGGAAGCTAAACAAACGCAAAAGCATACCTCGTATCTCTCCAAAAATGGTGCCAAAGATGTGGTCTAGCGGAGACACACGTGTCATGGGGATGTTGGAGGTGTCTTGAGACGGAGCTCCTCACTCCCCTGCTCCTTGTGGGAGCAATGCATAGTAAAGCCTTCACTCATGTCACTCGATTGCCTACCAGATCGTTGCTATGGGGTTTCCACCGAGAAGAAGGGGGTGAGAAAGAGAGAGGGGAGGGGGAGGGAAGAAGGGAAGGGGAGGGAAAAGGAGCAGGTGGTGAAGGGGGATCGTTGCTAACACCAAAAGCACACAAGGAGAGCAAGAAAACCTCAATCTCAACACATGAGCAAAAAGAGAGCTTTATTTCTCAAAGGTCACATACAACAATGAAGACCAAAGTCAACCACTTGGCCTTTTATACATGTCACCTTTTGAAGGGAGGCCAATCCTATTCCTTGTACCACTCTCTCACTTTTGTTACAACTACTTGGCCCATATGGTGCCAAGGCATATGCTTCTTCTCTCAACCTTGTCTCTATCTTCAAATGGCTCTTGTGTTATCCATTTACGAGATCCAAATGGCTCATGTGTTATCTTTGCCAATTTGACCGATCTCGACATCCACTTTGATAGTGAGCCATTTATGGCTCAAAACTCGTAGGGTTTGGATGTGCCACATCCATCAACATGCTCAATGGCTGTGAACAACGTCTTCATAGCAGGTAATCAATAACACTAGAAGTCACCATTGAATGCATCACAAATCAATCAATTCTAATGTTTTTTTTTCCAAAGAAAAAAAGCTTCTATTAATGCTTGAAAGATTTCATACAAGACAACAGCCCCGAAGGTGCTACATATGAAAAAATCAAAAAAGGCTGAAAGAAAAATTGGCTTAATTCTAGAGAAGCCCAGCTCACTACCTAGGGGATCTTGGGAATTGGGGCTAACAGCCAAGGGGGGGGACTTTACAACCAGTGAATCCCTTGTGGAGTGAAGATGTAGAAAACATATGCAAGCCAAGCCTTGCAGAAACGAGCACACCTCTCAATAGTCACCCTGGAGGCTGGCGTCCCACACTCCCGAGTGGACCGTAGAGTATAAATGATATCTTGCCAGATGGCAACCAAGGTAGCCAAGGGTAGAACCAGGTGCTCTCCCATCACGAGATTATATCGAGCCACCCAAATGTTCCAAGCCGTGATGCTGTGGCTACCACCTCCCAAACATTGTCTTCCCTAGGGGAAGGAGGAGCTAGGGTGTCAGGGGGGGCTACCTCGTGGAGTGCAATCCTCTGAATGCTATGACCTTGTATCCGATAGGTTGGGAAGATCTCATCAATCTGGAACGCGTGCCCTCCCTGTGTCAACCAAGCCACCATCCCCCAGGTGTAGTCTCTGTGAAGACTCTACATGCGTGTCATGATCCTGAGGGCTCTCATCCAAATCCTCACTGTGCTACAACAGCTCCATAGGCAGTGTGGGATAGTCTCCAGCAAGCCTTCGTGGGCTGCCAGCCAGAAGAAGTAAGAAATCTTTCTCGACCACACGCTAGATCACAACCGTGTCCAAAACCTGGGAGCGAACATCCTGGGGCACTCTCTAGGTCTCCCAGTGTCTCTCCCTCACGGAAGTCCATCTCAACAAATCCATCTAAAGTCTCCTACAAATCTGTGTGGTGTAGGAAAAGAAAGGCACCTCATCTATCGTCTCAGCTAGGCCGCCCCTGGAGGGCAAGAACCACTCCCAGGGTCCCACTAGACCTCCCTCAGGGGTCTACCCTCCCATAGCCAGAGGCGCCATCTAGAGGCATCTTGCTTTGAGATACTGGGAAGATCGATGTGCCACTCCTTCCCCAAGCATCCTACCACTCTGATCATCTGCGAGTGTATCCCATCAAGACTCCCATCCATCTTAGGGTCACTCCCAGTGAGGGGCCGCAATAGGCCTCTAGGTCCTACATGGAAGAAGCCAGGGTGTGTGCTGTCGCACTGCATCAAAATCCTCAAGGAAACACCAGTACGGGAAAACTGCCCTAGCCATTTGTTGTCTCTCCAAATGTGAAGTCCTTCCCACCACGACTCAGGAATGGCTAAGTCAATCTCGCCCATTTGCTGCCCTGCCCCTCTCAGATGCGCTAAGACCATCAAGCCTCATCTCTGCCTCCATAGGTAGTCTGCTCCAGTGACAAAAAGACCCTACTAGACCACTATCCAATTGTGCCCAACCAATGTGAGTCTGTTGCCCAAGCATACGTCCCTCCTGATCTCTGACCTCTGGGTGCCACATAAGGGGCTGACGCTCGAACTCCTCTCTGCATCTGGGGTGGAGCAAACCTCCTGCTAGTCTCTGCCATGAAGACTCCTCATCAGGGGGGAGCCCTTCCTCGTAAGGGGGGCCTCTGAGAAGATCCATCTATGTGAAGGCTGACACTATCCCCCAGTGCGTGGGGTGTTTCTCAGAAGCCCTCTCTGTAAGAGGAGCTTTCAAGACTCGGCACCTGGGGTGAGGCCACGAACCACTAGCTTGCCCAGAAGGGCCCTACCCTGCATCTCCAGATCAATGATACCCAAGCCTCCCACCACTGCCTGCATCATGATCACCGTCTGCCAAGCTACTTGGGCCCTAGCGTTCCTTGTGCCATCTGAACCTGCCCAGAGGCATATCTCAACAACTGTTTCACCTGAATGTGTGACAAGGCATCAACGCAAATCACCAGAAATGTTCAAATAGCCTCAAGGCATCAAACTGCAATCAATATGTTCCTCTAGCACCAACCAGGCATACCCTCTGTGACAGGGTACCTACCTATAGCCTGTGATGCCTAGAAAGAACTCCAAACAACAAAATGCAAAGCAACAAGCTTCCAAGATAGTAGAAGCAAACCAAAAGGAAGTAAGAATGTCCATACCCACTGTCCATGGAAGAGGGGCAAGCTTTTTTCTACACGTATCCTCTGCCCAAGCCTCTAAGGGTGTAGAGATGACTTCCACCCACCCAAGGGGAAAGAGAGAAAAAATGGGGATATAGATTTTGAGAGCTGAAAAGAGAGGGAAGAGTAAGGCTCACAGGTGTAGAAGCCGAAAAAAGTAGAGAGAAACTCCTCTGCAAAGAAAATGGGGATACATATTTTGAGAGCTGAAAAGAGAGGGAAGAGCAAGGCTCACGGGTGCATGCATGAGGGGTTGCCACATGGGCCCCTCATTAATGCTCTAACCCATCAAAACCAATGGAACATTGGTTTGCCCCTCACATTAAAATCCTAACCCTCTAAACCAATGAGACATTGGTTTCTCGTGGGCCTATCCACTGCATGTGCTTTTCTAACAGCTTTCTCTGAGTGAGAGAAATTCATACAAGCCAAATGTGGTCATGAAAGCTATCTTGTGCACATCCTTAGGCCGTATCCTGATATGATGGTAGCCACTCTTCAAATCTATGCAGTTAAACATTGCAGACCCCTCTAACCTATCCTAGATATCATCAAATCTTGGGTATCGTGAATATATTCTTAATGGTTATCTTATTCATATCCCTATAATCTATCCACATCCTCCATGAGCCATCCTTCTTTTGCACAAGCAAGACTGGGGAACAATATTGCAAGGAACTGGGCTGAATTAACCCCTTCTCCAGGAGATCCTTTACTTGATTCATTATCTCCTCCTATTGGGCTGCACTAACCCTATAAGGAGGTTTCTTTGGTGGCCTACTACCTAGAATTACATCTATGGCATGGTCCTCAGGTCATTCTGGGGGGGGGTAATTCTTGTGGTAGGGAGTCAGAGAAACATTCATGAAACTGAAAAAGGCAATCTATCCTTTCTTTATCCAGCTTAGAAAAATTAGAATTTTCTTCTGCTTGTTGTTTTTCAGTTGCAAAAACCAAGTATGCAAAAAGATGTTTTTTCATTGCATTTGAAATGGCTGAAGCCGATACAACTAGAATGGATTCTCCTTTCAATTTAGCATCCAAAACATGAGTCTTCCCTTGGTGAGTCAAAATTAGAGTTCTGTTTCTTGCATCCAAAAGTGCTCCCTTCCTGTGGTGCCAAGGTATACCCAGCAAAACATCACACCCATTTAGTGGCATAATGTAGAACTCCTCAGTGTCCATGTAGCTCTAAATGTGCATGCGAAGCTTCCTGATGATCGGTGTAGCTAGCTCACTGTGCCCCTAAGCAAGCCATATCTGTGTCACATAGTGGCCCCATCTCATCTGCCCTTATGCCCAATTTTCTAGCCAGCTTTGGCGATATAAAATTGGCTCTCGTGCCTAGATCAAAGAAGAATAAAGCGGTATGGTCACGTATTTTACCCCACGCTTTGCATAACTCCATGGCATCCACATCCTGTATGGCTCCAGTGGCATCTGGCAAAAGACCAGCAGTTGGTTTGGGCTTCTTACCGTGCTGGTCATCCCTCTTTTCTCCTTTATTCTCACTCTGATCCAACAAAGGAAATTTTCTCTTTTGGCATTCATGTTCTCGGTGGCCCTCTTCCTTGTATATGAAACATTTGTTGGCATCATAGAGGGCCTTCTTCTCTTCCTTTGACAATTTCTTTCGAGGTGATTCTCGCCTCTATCTACAACAAATCTAGACTTGATGGGCTGTTCAAATCTTTGAAAATGCTTGTGGCCTCCCTGCTTGCTGCCCCAAAACTTTTGTGCTTCTTGGTGGCTGCCCTTGAAGCTCGAAGTCTTCCCCTGCAATAGGGCATAAGCTGTCGTGGCATTTTCTATCAATTGGGACATATTAGAGCCTTTGGTTTTGGTGCAGTAGTCCCATATTTCCTTTGGCAGCCCACAACAATATTTCTCAATCTGTTCGGATAGCTCCACACGCTTGTAACAACTCACAGGCAGCAAAGACTTTCCCAAAAAAATATACTATACTCTTTGAGGTTCTTATAGCTTGTGGCATCCAGCTTATGCCATGCTCTCATTATATCCACTTTAAAAGTGGTGGTGAGCCAAGTAGATGAGAAAACTTGCTTGAAGTCAACCCAAGTATTAGGGGCTTTACCTTGCAAGAGCAAATTGGTCCACCATTGAAGTGCATTTCCCTTGAGGAATGTGGCTACCTTCCTGACCTTTGATGACTTCGTGGAGTTCCCACCATCATTTAGGCAGCATCAAATTGTTGCACAATGGTCAATGCTTTCAGCTAGTCATGAGTCCCAGAATGTCTCAAATTTTATAGCAACCCCATCGTCTTTGTAGTCTTTCAATTTACCCTTGGGTGCAATGTTACACCAGTGGCTGCAAATAAGGTTGTGGCATCATATGGCCCAACTCTGTGCATTATTGCTGACTCCCATAGCTGGATTGACCATTCCAGTTCCTATTCCCTGCATCTGTGGTATATTCATGGAACCACTCACATCATTCCTAACATCCCCATCTGCATTTCGGGCTACATCCTTATGTTTGCATACATCATGTTGGCATTTGCAACCGGCATACCTCCCACCATTTGTTACTGGAAATTTTGCATTCCAAGCTGAAAATTGCCCAAGTATGTACCATGCATACTAAGCCCTTCAGTGGAATGTCCCACCATTGCTTGAAAAACTAATCCTCCACCAAAATATCCTAGATGCATCATGGGCTGAGGGAGGACTTGCTGTCCTTGATTCATTGAATGAAAATTATTGGCAATACCCACTACAAGGGTGACTATGGGCATCTCTGGTGGCTATCCACTAAAAGATACATGCCGCTGAGTCTTCTTATGCTTCTTATGCTTCTTTTGAGCTGTCTTTTTCCCTCCAGAAGGAACAATGTTAGTAGGAGGAGTTTGCATAATGTCCATGAAAGTCAGTTGCAACTGTGACAAGGCTCCCATTACACTTTACATTCGCAATTGAAAAAGGGCATTGGGATCAAGCTCCTCTACCTCATCTATCTCATCCTGTGAGTCCTCAGTGGGCCTAACCTTTGGACCCCTCAATCCCTAGCATTTGGGCCTAGTAGGTGTAGGCGAAATTGGACTAAGGACTTCTAGGAAGCGAGTGCTTCCTCTAGGCCAATCCCCTTGGCCAAGGTGACCACGGAAGTAGCCAGGGGGTTAGCTACACATCAAATTTACATCCTTGTGACAAGGGCCCTAAGTCAAATGTGAGGCGTTGTGGAAAGCCTTCATTGTATGGTTCACTCCCAGTGGTGGTAACAAGTGGAGCCCAATCAATCAATTGTATGAGGTGAAACAGAAAGAGAATGAATCCCCTCGAGACTACATCGCTAGGATCAAACACCTTAATTCCTGTTGCTATAAGCTACCTGAGAGGATGAGCAACCAATGACTATTGCCATGCTTCCTCATCAGAATGGCAGACCCGAAGCTGCATGACCACTTAATGGTTATGAACCCCACTTCGTTCAACTCTATCGCAATGTAGCCATCCATATAAGAAATACCCCATTTACTCTCTCTTCTCTTCTTCTTCTTCTTCTTCTTCTCTCTCTCTCTCTCTCTCTCTCTCTCTGTGCTTGCAATTTGCCCCCTTTCCATGCACCATCTCGGGCAAGCCACATGAATGAAATTCATATCGTTTGTAGTTTTCATTATTACCTACTAGAGAGTCTTTTCTTTTCTCTCATTATATATACATGGGATTCAAAGATAATATGAGAGAATCCTGCCTCCACATGAATGTGGAGAACAAAAGGGCAAAGTGCAATTTGACTCTTTGTCCAACGTGGCTTCCACGTGGCTGTGTGCAGGCAGCAAAAGGCTGTGAATGCTGTGGTACGTTCTCTCGTCTCGCCGTCTCCTCCCGAGCCGATTTGTGTTGCAGGGGAGGCGGTTTCTGCTGAGCCGATTTGTGCAGGGGACGGGGTTCTGCTGAGCTCTTTTAAGGTGGACGTGCCATGCCCATCTTTGTCGAGAGTCCGGGAGAGAGAGAGAGAGAGAGAGGGATGAGAAGGGGTTGGCAATATGGAGAAACAAGGAGAGAGAGGAGGGAGGGGCGGACTCGTGTAGGAATGTGGGATATCTGGAAAGTTGACAGAGAGAGAGAGAGAGCACCCGGGTGGGAGGGCTTGATTGTAAGGTGAAGCTGCCAAGAGGAGGACGAGGACTATAGATAATGTGGGTTGTTGTGAACTCTTTGAATGAGAATGAGAATGAGAGAGCGAGAGAGCGAGAGAGAGCGCACAGATGATTTCGTTTGCTGTATATCATGATTCTCATACAAAATTTGGTCTCTGTGCAGATCGATCCTTCCATGGCGCTCTCTCCCCCCCCCCCTGCTTTGACATTCTTATTACCTTTGGGCGTCGATTGCAACTCATCAGCCAACTTTCCGGCTGAATCCATCTTCTCAACCCGTGAGACCCATCGGAGTTTTCAAAAAAGCGTGGGGCTTGCCATGCAACAGAAACGATCTTCCTCTCGTAGACCAGAATGTGCATACGGTTCTGTGACCATTTCCCCCGAAGCAAGCGTTCGGGATACAACTGTTGCCACTTTTGGGAGGTCTTTTTCCAACATACAAGGATCTCTACGGCGCAAGTTAGGAGTACCACTATCAATTTCTTGTAATCTCACCTTTGAGAGATGGAAATGGGAAATTCCCCCTTGTGGACACTGCGTTCCACTGCATGCATCGAGTCGTTCCATGTTTACGTCTGCAGATCACTCTAATACAGGAAATGCGGCGCTATTTTCTCTCCGCACAGCCACGAAGTACGGATTCTTTCAGGAAGTAGAAAAGGGCAGGCTATGTAAATGCAGCTCTGGTATTGGAGAGCTGGGAAGTGTAGTAGCCCTGGAATGGAAGCCTGCTCTTGACCATATTCTATTGATTTCAAGCATTGCACTTGCATATACTGCAGGTATTATCACCCCATCAGCTCCAACTACATTTGTCCGTTCTAATGGCATCACACAACGTCAAAAGAAGGCTCCATCGACCGTGGGTACAATACTTAATGAGTGAGTCAAACCTTAATCTTTTGATTGCTGAGAGAGTGTTTTTTTTTGGAAAAGTAAAGCCCACATTTTCGTGCATGCTTCTCCAAGCCTCGTACTCTTTCCATGTGCCTTGCTGCACTACTGCGAGTCTTGCCAGATAACGGAGCATCAAGTTTACTCTCCCTGAGAGTCTGTAACAGCCAGTTTGGGACTGTTTTTGCTGCATGTATGTCTGCAATTTCTTGCTGTACCACCTGTTCCACTGCCTGTGGAGGGCGTAAGACATCCTGTGGTGGAACTGAAGCATCTAGAGGTTGCTGTAAATTCTGATTTGCATCAGAAAAATCAGCAGGGGAACCCAAGGCAATGGGTAGCAACCCCTCAAAGACATCCTCTGAAGACGAAGGCATTTTAAATTCAGCCTGAGTGTGAGCTGAATTTTCAGAAAATATCACATCTCTACTTACTATGATCTTGCGTGTAGTAGGATTGTAGAGACGGTACCCCTTGCTTTCTGCACTGTATCCAACAAATATGCATTTGATGGCTTTATCTAACAATTTATGCCTAAATTCAACTAGCACATGTGCATAAGCAAGGCATCCAAAGACTCGGAAGTGATCCACTGAAGGCTTCCTGTCATTCCAGACCTCATAAGGAGTTTTTGTTTTTAAAGCCTTAGTGGGAGCCCGATTCAAAATGTAATTGGCACACATCAAACTCTCTAGCCAGAATTTATGAGGCATGTGTTTGCTTTTCAGCATACATCTGTCCATCTCCACGAGGGTTCTATTTTTCCTCTTAGCTTTGCCATTTTGCTGAGGGGTCAGCCTGACTGTGAGCTGATGCACAATACCCTTGCCTTTGAGAAAAGCATCAAATTCTGCAGATAGGTATTCCCCACCTCTATCCGTGCGCAATGTTTGTATCTTGAGTCCGGTTTCATTTTCAACCATGGCTGAAAAGTGTTTAAACACCGTGAACACTTCAGATTTCTTTTTCAGCCCATAAACCCAAGTAAAACTGGAGTAGTCATCAATAAATGTAACGAAGTACAGATGACCACCCAACGATGGAGTCCTCATGGGACCACAGACATCACTGTGTATAAGCCGTAATTTGCGGACAGCTTTAACTGAACCATCCTTCTTGAAGGGGAATCTATGCATCTTACCTAAAATGCACCCTTCACAGGCATGTGGAGGAGGTATCTCAAGAGGTGGCAATGCATCAACCATTGAAAACTTCTGAAGTGTCATCAAGCTGTTGTAATGCATGTGGCCATATCTGGCATGCCATAATTCTGCATTTTGCATGGCAGCTTTAGGGGTAGAAACTGCAAGAGCATGGGCTGCTCTTTTCTCAAAAATATCAAGCTGAAAAAGCCCACGCAGCAGAGTACCAGATAACCTTCAGGCATAGTCAGCTTCCCTATCTCGGACATCACATTTGTCATCCTCAAAGATGACCTGAAATCCCCCTCTGTTAAGAGTGGACACTGAAAGGAGATTTTTGGTTATGCCAGGCACATATAAGACATCTGAAAGTCTGAAAATTGAGCCATCAATGGCAGTGAGCTCAACCTCTCTTGTGCCACGTACTGAATATGATGAGTTGTTGGCACAAGTGACTTTCTTACCAACGGGAGGTGGATGCAAGGAAGTAAAAAGACACTTCCTAGAAGTGATGTGCTTGGATGCACCGCTGTCAAAATACCATGTGTTCAGTGTTTCATTAACACTGAAAGCAGATGCATCTGTAGAAGAGTCATAGCTGCAAGTCAAAAATGCATATGTATCATCACTGCAAGTGGCTGTACTATCCCGAGCATCTGGAACAGCCAACCTAGAATCTGAAATGCAAGATAAAAAGGCATAATCCTGTCCAACAAAGTTGGCTGCAGCATCCCCACTGTCAGATGCATGAGGAGCTGAATCTGAAACAGCCATACTTGAGCTGTTTTTCTTTTCTTTTGCAAGCCTTTTCCTGCATTCTGCTATGTGATGACCTGGCTTTTTGCAGTAGTGACAAAAACCCTTCTTCTTGGGCTTACTTGTGTTTAAACACCATGAACACTTCTGATTTGCGCTTCAGCCCAAAAACCCAAGTGAAATTAGAGTAATCATCAATAAAAGTAACAAAGTAGAGATGACCACCCAATGATGGAGTCCTCATGGGACCACTGACATCACTGTGTATAAGCTGTAATTTCCGGACAGCTTTAACTGAACCATCCTTTTTGAAGGGAAATCTATGCATCTTGCCTAAAATGCACCCTTCACAGGCATGTGGAGGAGGTATCTCAAGAGGTGGCAATGCATCAACCATCGAGTGCTTCTGAAGTGTCATCAAGCTGTTGTAATGCATGTGGCCATATCTGGCATGCCATAACTCTGCATTCTGCATGGCATCAGTAGGAGTAGAAACTGCAAGAGCATGGGCTGCTCTTTTCTCAAAAAGATCAAGCTGAAAAAGCCCACGCAGTAGAGTACCAGATAATCTCAAGGCATAATCATTTTCTCTGTCCCGGACAGCACATTTGTCATCCTCAAAGATGACCTGAAATAAATGACCTGAAATCCAGCCCTGTTAAGAGTGGACACTGAAAGGAGATTCTTGGTGATACCAGGCACATACAAGACATCTGAAAGTCTGAAAACTGAGCCATCAATGGCAGTAAGCTCAACTTCTCCTGTACCACGTACTGAATATGACGAGTTGTTGACACAAGTGACTTTCTTACCAACGGGAGGTGGATGCAAGGAAGTAAAGAGACACTTCCTAGAAGTGATATGCTTGGAGGCACCGCTGTCAAAATACCAAGTATTCAGTGTTTCATTGACATTGAAAGCTGATGCATCCGTGGAAGGATCATAACTGCAAGTCAAAAAGGCATATGTATCATCACTACAAGTGGCTGTACTATCGCGAGCATCTGGAGCAGCCAGCCTAGAATCTGAAATGCAAGATAAAAAGGCATAATCCTGTCCACAAAGTTGGCTGCAGCATCCCCACTGTCAGATGCATGAGGAGCTGAATCTGAAATAGCCATACCGGAGCTGTTTTCTTCTCTTTTGCAAGCCTTTTCCTGCATTCCGGAATGTGATGACCTGGCTTTTTGCAGTAATGACAAAAACCCTTCTTCTTGGGCTTACTTGCATCATTTTTAGCCTTTTGTGAAGGCTGTCCTGACCCACTGGAAGGCTGCTGATGTCTTTGCCTGTCCCTTTGTTTTTGACTTGAACTTTGAGAGCATGGCTTGTTCACCTGCACGTGAAGCCAAATTTTTCCTGGTTTGCTCTTCCTGAAGCAGAAGTCCTATCAATTCATGAAAAGTGAGAGGATTTGCACCCCCCCTCAATGATAAGTTCAGCGAGGTATGAACGCTGAGATAAGACTCAGGAAGAGAATTCAGAGTGGTGGTAATCATCTCTGAATCAGGAATAATCTCATCAATGTTCAATAATTGCTCTCTGAGATCCTGTAGCTTTGTGAGGTGTACTAACATGGAGTCACCCTATTCCATATGTGTATTACTTAACTCTCTTTTCAAGAAAGATACCCTTGCATCATTCCGGGCTGCATACATGCTTTCTAAGATATCCCACGCTGACTTCAAGGTCTTACATGACCGGATATGCGGAATGATAAATCTTTTAATTGAAAGAGAGATGCATGACAAAGCTAAGGCATCCCGTGAATCCCATCTCTTCTGCTCTGGAGTAGTGGCTATAGCTGCACGACCAACTTGTCCTGCAGCTGCACCCTGTGCACGACCTCTTCCACCTCCTTGCTGGGGAGGGGTATTAGCTGCTATACTTGCTGGTCGGATCTCACCCCCATTCACATAATCCCATAAATTGCGAGAAATCAGAATATTGCGTACCATAAAACTCCAGAGGGAGTAGTTGGTACCATCCAACTTGTCTTCCTGTGAAAGACCACCGAACTGGAAATCATTTTGATTTTGCTGGGCCATATCTGAGAAAGAGATTTTAGCAGATACAAAACTGAATTCCCTTACTGGGAATGAAATGCACAACTCCCAAAAAACACAGCCAAGCACTGGCTGTAAATGCAACTCAAATTTCTGCACTTGCACCGTCAGAAATCTGTCCAAGCATAAAAAACTCTCCAGAATCTGCCAAAAGTGCTGCAAAACACTTCAAGAAAGGCAGTATGAACTGAAATCTTCAAAATTGCTCTCCCAACACAAAAGCCCGAAAAGAGGCCCGAAATTGCAACCAGAAAGGGGCAAATTGATCAAAAGCCCCAAATGTTGCAAGAATTGCGCTCTGTCTGCAAAAGCCCCAAATTTCACTGCGAAATTGGAGTGTAATCACAAAATCCCCAAATTTCTACAAGAAATTGTACTGCAAAAGTGAAAGCCCCAAATTTTGAGCTTGAAATTGCAACCAGAAAGGGGCAGAAGCATAGAAAGCCCCAAATTTTGCAATTTCAGCAGAAAGCCCCAAATTTTTGGGCTAGACCTCTTAATCTGCCTGCAATGTCTGCTTCACAAGCAACTATGAACCCGACAATACCCAAATGACTGCAAAAGATTGCAAATGTCTGCACAAATACCACCAGATCTGTTGGTACGATGAGTACGGATGAGCAGGTACGGTTGTACGACAGAGTACGGATGAGCAAGTACAGATTTGCCACACGTGCAGATGAGCTTGTACTGATGTATGGACGAGCAGATCCGGGATGTACGGCGAAGTACAGGTGTACGGCGAACTGTATAGAAGCAAAACTTGTACGGAAGCAGGTACGACGACCTACTATACGGCGTGTATGCGCAGGTACGGCAACAGCAGGTACACGTTGGTATGGCAGGTACGGCGATGAATCGTATGGTCGAGGTACGGACGGCGAATCGTACGGTCGCCAGTACGGATGGCGAATCGTACGATTGCAGGTACGGACGGCGAGATTGCAGGTGTGCTGGTACGGGCGTCAACGCAGGTACGTACGTGTTGGAGTAGCAAGTCCGTACGGACCTGTACAGAATGTACGGCACTGTACGAGATGATGAGCTGCAGCAGATAGAAGGTACGGCTAGCAAAGGGAGCTCGCGGGAGCTAGAGTCCGGGAGCAGGGAGTAGGTCCAAGAGCACGATCTGCTCTAATACCAAATGTAAGATTTGGGGAGAGAGAGAGCAAGAGAGTGAGCTGAAAGCTTGAAAGCTTAGTTGCAATAGAAGAGTATGAGAGTACAACTGAAAGAGTGAGAGATAAGGTTTTGTCCTAGTGACAAAACCTTAGTAGTCACTAACCATAGTTAGTGGACTAACTGCGGTTAGGGGGGAAAACCTCTTAAAGAGGGAAAAGTGCCCCTAACTAGCTTATCAAATTACATTGGTCACTGCTGAATTATATCTATAATTCTAACATGTTGTTGCCACATCTACATCACGGTCTGCCGCATGGCCATCATAGCAGAAACTGTCATTAGGGCCTCTGCAGCTGGGTTTTGTTTTGGTGAGGCCTGGGAAGTGAATCCTACATACCTACCAGTGTTGGACATGCCACTAGTACTCATGGTGTCCTTTCCGGATCTTCTCTATACCATAAAACAGCAGGGCTATCTTTGAACTGCACAAGGAAGGGGCAGATCTGCTGCTCCCTGATGCTGGCCCGTTGTGCTGCTACTAGTGAGAACTGCGATCTGCTGCCCTAAACCCCGCTGTCTTCTAAGGCTGCTTGGTGGTATCTGATGGCGCTACAACCTGTAGGCAACATGTCACGGGTTGTGGATGCCCGTGACAATGAAGACCATCGGGTGTGATGTTCCTTTGGCAGCTCATTTTGGTTGGAAAGTACATGAATTGGATATAAAAGCAACCCCTCTTAATGGGGATTGGTAGGAAGGAAGTCTATGTGAGTTAGCTTGTTGGTTTTTGGATGCTTGGTTAGGAATTTACAATATGCAGACTCATAAGGCTGTTAATGGGCTTGGTATGAGAAAGTTCATATGCTTTTGACCAATTAGGGTCTACAGAATAGTCCAAGTGAAAGTGCTAGCCTTCGTCATGATTGAGTATGGATGCTCAAGATGTGTGGGTGTGTGGATTTGTATGTGTGAGAGCATATGTTTGTACTATGGTCTACACCCACTGTTGGGTGTTGATGACGTCAGTGGAGATGTCATAGTAGCTAGTCCCTGCTATGCGTGATGGAGTTTGTGGTTTTCAACCTTATGAGTGACTACATGAGATTGAAACTGCACTATGTTGTGCTTTTAGAGGACGAGTTTGGGCTTGTTTCTGGATTCATCTCTCTCTCTCTCTATCTATCCAGGAACAAGCCCAAACTCATCCTCTCTCTCTCTCTCTATATATATATATATATATAAATGTATTAATTCGCTAGGCGGGTTAGGTCTTCAATAGATTTGTGCTCTTTCCATATCCAAATCAAACAATATGAACAAGCACCATCATTGTGTTTCATTCCTACTCCAAGTTAGCATGGCAGCTGGTCATTTTTTACTCGATATTTTGATCTTGGTAATAATGAAAAACCTCCCAAAAGTGTCGAAATCAAGTTCGTTGATGACACCAGTTGACAGTCGTTTTGACCTGGAGGAGTCACCTTGCACTGGTACAAAATGAGGTAATAGAGTGTCCTGTCACAAGATGTATGCAGAAGTTCAAGGATCGCCTTGTAGATCAAGCAAACTTGCTGGTTGAGGGCAAATTGGCAGCAATAACTCAAATCTCTAAAGAGATGAGGGCAGTCGCAGTTCTAGGGGAGGAGAGTGTAGCAAGTGTATGTGGTCATGTAAACTGCCATTTTGACATGGCAGGTGAGAGGAAACTGATCTGCAATGTCACTAACCGGAGTTGGCATGGATGACTGATGCAGGACCATCCACTGCCGGCCGTCACCTTGCATCACCTCTCACTTAGAAGGATTGTGTATACTTGTCATTTATATGGCTTGTGGAGCCTACATGCATTTCTAATTATGATTGCCAGTTACTATTGTGAATTACTGTCCTTGTTCTAGTGCTCTCTAGATAGAAAGCAAGATCGCCACCAGACACAAGCACTTACACGTCTTATGCACATTTTTACATTCATATATCTAAATCTGAACGTGTAGTTCTATTTTATATGCCTTGAATAATTCAAGGATGAGCTTTTGACGTTTTTGTTACTTAATTTCTGCTAGTATTGTGTTAGTACTGCATCTGATGCAATCTTTCATTGGCAGTTTCCAGATATCACAGGATGCCCAGAGGGAGCATTCTGAACAAGCATCTGCTGGGGAAGAGGACATTTGGAATAGAGCTCATTCCAAGCTTTCAAAGAGTATAGTTGCAGTCGATATATTGGCCAATGATAGCTCTGTTGAGTCTTCGCGGTTTAGCCTACAGGCTATAGCTGGGGGTCCCAGATTGCGCTTGCTGCTGGCTGCACTGGAACATCTCCATAAAGAGGCAGGCATTGACTCAGAAGTGTCTAGTTGATCTCTGTCCTTCAAGTATCTGTCTGTATTGTTTTGTAATGAAGCATAATTTGGAACAGGATGAATGCAGTCTGTTTTGAGCTCAATACTTTGTGAAATGTTTATGTCTGCTATTTATATGGCATTTGAAGAGTAATTCTTGTGCACCTGCTTTGTCATTAGAGGTGCAAAGAAACCTAGTTGAAAAATGAAGAGAGAGCGGGAAGTATAAAATAAATTAACAGATACACTAACATTGAATCTTGAAATTCTGAGGGATTTTTTGCAACATGGGTACTCCTACATTTAGAGCTGTAGATATTTATGTGGTCTTGGACGTACAATGATGGGATCGCTTAATGAATGATCTGCAGGTATTGCTCCATTACGTCCCATCCGACAAGGTGACGTCCCACATTCACATGTGGGACAAGTGGGTGGTCCTTTCCTCTGCCTCACCTTCCTCCTCTCTTTGAAAAGAACCCCTAGGGCCCCTCATTCATTCATTCCAATTGTCCCATGCTTGCAGGCTTCTGCCCCTCCTCCTTGTTGGGAGATACCCTGCTCCATCTGTTCTCCTCAGTGCCTTGCCAGCCCCGCTAGGTCCTTGCATCATCATTTCCATCTTTTCCATGCAGCTGCTGCCTCTCTCTTTCCAAGTCAAAGCTCTCTTTCCTACACAGCTTCTCTTTTTTTCTCCATGTTAAAGCTTCCTTTTCCTTGTTGTGACTCCCTTTCCAATGTTGATACTTTGTTCTCCCAGCATCGAATCCAAGCCATACTAGCCTGTGTAACGAATCTCTGCTGTGAGATCGCCACATAGGACACTTAGTCCTATGTGACACCTAGGACACTTAGTCCTAGGTCTAGGTACAAGTACTTTGTACCTTTCTTTTCATTATATGACTCACAACTCAAGATTGACGTGACGGCTGTGACCTTTCGACTCTTTGTACCTTGCACTTGCTCTTTCGTCTAACGATCCTATAGTGGTATCAGAGCCAGGTTTCGACTTGTCTCCTGCCCCCGGATTTGCACCTACTCCCCGTATCTCCCTCTGTACAGTCCGTACGACTATACGGACGTTTATACAGATATGTACGGATCAGTTTATTTTGTGCCTTTTATGCCACATAGGACGCTTAGTCCTATGTGACACCTAGGACACTTAGTCCTAGGTCTAGGTACAAGTACTATGTACCTTTCTTTTCATTATACAACTCACAACTCAAGATTGACGTGATGGCTGTGACCTTTCGACTTTTTGTACCTTGCACTTGCTCTTTCGTCTAACGATCCTACAATTAGCTGACTATTGGTTGCAAGCCTCCACCATGAAAGAAGTATCTCGAAGCTGTTAAAGAGCCACTATCAAACGAGCTCATCTTGGTCTCTCCTCGGTTGTCCAGTGGAGTTGGTCCCAAAGACAACATACATCGGTCCAGTGACTCACATGGATCAGCTGACAGATTGGTAGATGACCAGGGGCTTCCCCTCATGATTCCCTTGTTTGGGGTTCTCTCTCTCTCTCTCTCTCGTCACAGTGACAGTGCCATAGATGCAATTGACTAGCAGAGGCTCACATATTGGAGTAGCATGGAGTCAAAGGACACTTGTTGTACCACTGCTAAGAAATAGGACACTGAGTCGTGCATTGACACCACGATGTGGCAATGCTAAACACCAATGATCGAGTTGGGTGCAAAAAGGGTTTATGATTGGAAGACGAGTGCCCCTACCACCACTTGTTGGAAGGTTTGTCATGAGCACTGATGACTGTCGACCTGTTCCAAGTGACTGCCGAGCTTTAAAAAAAGATAAAAGCTTAGAGACTAGTAGAACAACAAAATATCTACCCTTTTAATTTCACTAAAGGTATAGTTGGTGAAAGAGAATTGGTCGAGTCAAAAATGAAAGTTACTCGTTTGGGTTTAGAACAATTAATACTGGAGCCAACACAAGGACTAAATCTAGGATAAGATGAGGAACCATGTACAACAGGAATCAGTGCCTATGTGGTGGGTGATCAGCTTCAAGTAGTTAAAGACTTGTTCATGCAGTATAGAGATGCCTTTGCCTGGAGTTATATGACTAAAGGGGAGTTCCTCTAGAGATTCATCAGCACAGAATTCCACCCGCCCTAGATGCAAAGCCTATCAAGGAATAGAGATACAGAGTGAATCCTAATTATGCTAAATAGGTTAAAGCTGAGCTTGATAGATGGATGCTGTTACTATACCAATTCAATTTCAAGATTATTCATAAATGAGGAAAGTCTTATGCAAGAACTGATTGTTTATCCCAGTTGCCAGGCTTGGATGGTAGTAAAGGTGTTAGTGCCAAAGGACAAGCGCAGGTTGTTTGCCTTGTAATGCGTGAAAGTATAGCCTAATTGGTGGTCCATTATATCATTAGGGTGCTAATGGCATTCTATGCAGATGGGTTTTCCCACATGAGCGAGTTGAGGTTCTTAAGAGGCACACACAGGCCCTATGGGAGGTCACTTTTGTGGCAAGCTTATTACTCAAAAAGTTTTACAAGCTGGATTGTGGTGGAGTACCCTATTTAAGGATGCCCGTGTTTGGCGTGTTGAGTGTGATGGCTGTCAGCAAATTGGAAGATTGCTTCCACTAGACCACTTGCCATTGCAACCAGGGGAAGCATTCCAACGTTGAGTCCTGGATTACATGGGTTCATTAAAAAATATAGCTCGATATACTTAGAAATGAATATATCCTAGCAGCTTAAAATTATGCTATTAAATGGGCCAAGGCTAAAGCCTTAAGGGACAACTCGTCTTAGACAATAGCCAAATTCATCTTTGAGAATATTATCTGCAGATATGGATGCCCAACTGAATTTGTCAGTGATGAAGGAGCTCATTTTATGAATGAAGTATTTGAGTTATTGACAATAGAGTTTATGGTTGTACACAGAGTTGCCACAACTTATTACCCACGGTGTAACAGACATGCCAAGTCTATCAACAACACTCTAAAATTAGTGCTCATAAAGATAGTGAGTACACACCGACGGGATTGGGATACAAAGCTTGTTGCAGCATTATGGCCCTACCAGATACCTTAGAATGTCACTGCAAATTTGACTATATTCCAGATGGCTTTTGGATTAGAAGCTATTGTCAAGTTTCTAGTTCCAAGTTTGCGGGCTGCCATTGATCATCACCTTGGTGAACTAGAAGCAATCAAGAGATGATTGCAGAAGCTAGCTAAGTTGGATGATCTGCACATTTGAGCTGCATAGTCACAATAGGTGATACAAAGGAGGGGAGAAGCTTAGCATGGTCTGCATATTGTTTGGAAGAACCTAAAGAAGGGAATGCTAGTAATGCTATACAAGGCAAGATAGGACCATTGAAAACCAATCTCAAACTTGCGTAGAATGGACCATACAGGTTGATTGATGTTCAAAGCAATGGTACATTGCAATTGGATGATTTGCAAGGGGAGGTAATTCCCCAAGTTGTTCAATGGAAGCCAAGCTAAGCCATACTGAGCTGCTACAGCAAGTTTAGAGACAGCAAGAAGTTCAGAGGTGCTCAAAAGATGCCGCATGGCAGCAAATCTCTTTATCTCACCTTAGCTAAGTTTAATCATGATAGTAATAGTGAGTCTGTTTTGGTCAAGGTGTCAGATGGGACACTAAATCTAGCTACGAATCTTCTCCAACGAGCTGTTATTGCTGGATGCAAGGAATTCTGTAGATTCATACCTCACAACACAATTTCTGTTCGCTCTACCCCCGTCTTGTTTCCTCGCACTCTCTTTTTCCGTCCGTCCCCCCCCGCGCGCCCCCCCCCCCCCCCCCCCACTTTTGACATGGCCTCAAGTGATGAAGCTTGAAAGCCTCAACAAAACAGAGGCTATGACCTCTGACCTTTATCAAGGCAGCTTCAGAACGGCACCAATGTAGATTCAAATCTATTCTAAGAATGCTCTATTTGCTGGGATTTCTTGAACTAAAGCAGCTTCAAACACATCTAGATGACAATTGCAGGCAAATACACCTATTCCACAGCTAGTAGGGCCTCAACAAGAGTGCACCTGCTTTAAAATGAACTTGCAAAGCCTCTACCACGAACAAGAAGAGGAAGGGAGCGAGTGGGCAGCCCTGGCGGACCGAGCGAGAGAGAGGAAAGGCCTCGCCCGTGTGTCCTCCGATAAGCATCTGGCTAGAGCTCCCCGCATAAAGTGCAGAAACTCCTTTGACCCATCTGTCTGAGAAACCCAATCTCCGCATAGTACCCTCCAGGAAGGACCACTCTACCCTGTCGTAGGTCACGGCTGTTCTGGACAGCTCCAAATGTCTGCACACCCTTGGAAACGTGCAAAAAACTGCAAAAAGGCCCTCCAACAGCAGATAGGCTTCTGAAAAACCTTAGAATACAGTGTCTAACAGGCTCGATTGTACGGGCAGTTCTGTACAGCTGCATGCGGTCCAAGAGACCTCTAAAAACGCTACTAGCTGCGGTTCCTGGCTGGTGCAAGGTTTCCGCAGCTTTAGGCAGCCTGTCAACAGCCGCAGCAGCTCTGAAAACCTATGAACAGCTCAAAAACTCTTGAAAAGTCTGTAGGCACCATGAGAAACATGCTTAAGTCGTAGTAGGGGTGTTGGAAAGGTCACCTTCCCATTTGTAAGCCCCCAAATAAGGAGAGCATGGGGGAGGTAGACCAAGGCCTGAAGGGGCTGCCACATGGGCAGCACATGGGCCGCCATGTGGGCAGCACACAGTCAAAACATAGACTGCCACATGGGACACAGGCTGCCATGTGGGCAGCACAAAGCCATGGAACCCAGGTGCCAAGGAAGGTGGGGCCTGGCAGCAGCCCAAAAGGGCCTGGCATAGGCCCTTATATAGGGCTGGGAAGGCAACCGTAGTTAGTGAACTAACTGTGGTTAGGGGAAAAAACCTCTAAAAGGAGGGAAAAGTGCCCCTAACCTACTTATTACATTACATTGGTCACTGCTAGAATATAATAATAATTCTAACACCCCCCTGCAGTGCCAATGTCATGTACAAGGAAATGATCAATCACCAAAAGGAGATAAGTTCAGGGCACTGCGAAATGCCTCAAACTTTTCACGTGGAAGCGCTTTGGTGAAGATGCCTGCAACATTGTCATGTGTTGACACATAGATCATACTGATCTCTCCTGCATGCAAGTTCTCTCTGACATAGTGATAGTGAACCTCAATGTGCTTCGTGCGAGCATGAAACAGAGGATTCTTTGCCACTGCTATAGCACTATGACTATCAGTGAGAATTGGAGAAGGACCCTCCAATGAAAGATGAAGATCAGCAAATAAATGACGCAGCCAAACACATTCAACTGTCGCTGTGAAAGCTGCCCTGTACTCAGCTTCACATGAGGAGGTAGCCACTGTAGACTGTTTCTTGCTCAACCAAGAAATGCAAGCATGTCCTAGAAAGAAACAATTCCCACTGGTGGACTGCCTAGTATCATAGTCTCCAGCCCAATCTGAGTCATTGTAAGCATGCATCTGCAAGTCACCCCCCCTGGGAAACATCAAGCCAAAGGACTTTGTACCTTGCAAGTAACGGAAGATGCATTTTACAGCATGCCAATGCATAATCTTTGGGCTGTGCATATACTTGCTCACCTGAGAAACTGAAAACTGAATATCAGGTCGTGTATTGTAGAGATAAATGAGGCATCCAACAGCCTGACTATAGAGTGTGACATCAATTGATTCACCCACATCATGCATTGTAAGCTTCAGCCCCGGCTCCATGGGAGTGGATATAGGCTTGCAATCATGCATGTTGAATCTATCCAAGAGTTTTTGAACATACTTGGACTGAGACATAACAATGCCACGTTTCTCTTGAACAAACCGGATCCCCAAAAAGAAATGTAACAAGCCCAAGTCTGACATATCAAATGTAGCTTTCAATTGGGCTTTGAAATCTGCAATTACTTCCTCATTTGATTTGGTGAGAAGCATGTCATCTACATAAAGAATGATGACCAAAATATCCCCCCCATCCTTCTTGATATAGAGGGTGCTCTCAGTTGGACTATTGTGCAATCCCTTGCTGGTTAGAAAGTTATCAATTTTGGCATACCATGCACGTGGGGCTTGTTTCAGAAGGAAAGCTGTTTTAATGTCCAATTGATGAACATTCCATTCAAAATTTGCAGCCATTGCTATAACTGATCTGATGGTGGTCATTCTAGATGTAGAAGCAAAAGTCTTCTCATAATCTATGTCCTTTTTTTGAGCATATCCTTCTGCAACCAGCCTTGCCTTGTACCGATCACTGGACCCATCTGGCTTTCTTTTGACTTTGATAACCCAACGTGTACCTATGGCATTCTTACCTGGTGGCAAATCCACAACATCCCAAGTCTGATTTTTATGAATGGACTGCAATTCATCGTGCATGGCATTCATCCAATGCACATTATCCTTTGCTTCTTCAAATGTCTCAAGCTCCTCCTCATCAAGAAGAGTACCTGCATAAGTTGGTTCAACTGAAAGAGCCCCCCCATGTGCCTTATTGCACTACGAGTCCTGCCAGGCAATGGAGCTTCAAGCTTACTCTCCCTGAGAGTCTGAAGCAACATCTCCATTGACATAATCCCAAAGATGTCTGCCAACCAAGATATTGCGAACCATGAAACTCCACAAGGAGTAGTTGGTGCCATCCAACTTATCCTCTTGTGTGAGAACCCCGAACACCTCATTGGAGTTGTTCTGAGCCATTTATACCAGATAATATCAAAAAATACAGTAGACTGACCAAGTGAAATCCCTTTCTCGGATATAAAATGCACAAGTAAAATCTGCAGCTGTAGGAGTGACGGGTGTAGGAGCTGTATCTGGTCTGCTTCTAGCTGTAGGAGTGACGGGTGTAGTAGCTGTATCTGGTCTTGCTTCATCTCCATTGACATAATCCCAAAGATGTCTGCCAACCAAGATATTGCGAACCATGAAACTCCACAAGGAGTAGTTGGTGCCATCCAACTTATCCTCCTGTGTGAGAACCCCGAATACCTCATTGGAGTTATTTTGAGCCATTTATACCAGATAATATCAAAAAATACAGCAGATTGACCAAGTGAAATCCCTTCCTCGGATATAAAATGCACAAGTAAAATCTGCAAAGAAAAGTCTGCCCACAGTGACAAATACTGTCACAGCCTGTGAAAGGCTCAGAATGCACTTCAATTTGTCCTGCAAATGCTCTCAAAAACTTCCAAATGCCAATGACTAGGTGGGTGTAAATACCATGCTTTAGGTTTGCAAATCTCTATGATTGTTGTGGAGGAAGCACTGTGGCTTAATACCACAGCATGGCCAAATCTCAAGCCCATATTATGGAGTATGCAGATTAGAACAATAAGGAATTGGCATACTAAAGTTGTGTTTAAGTTCTAAGATGCTAATAATGTGCTATGTGTGGAAATAATAATGCCTAAGAGCTGAACTGGTAGCCTTAGTATCTAAGATGATGGAAACTCAAATCGGGGACAGGTCTTGGCAAGGATAAAATAGCCTGATGATATAACTGGGTTTTTCCGGAAAGGAATTTCTTGGCAGAAGTTGGGGGCAGGAAGCATAAAAGTAGATGTTATCAGCAGCCGCTTGTATGATTCATGCTAGGTTGCCTACAATATGATAAGAGGCTTTCACCATACAGGGTGCGGTAACCTGTCCTATTGGGACAATTTTCTACTTACTCCTAGTTAAACATGCTGGGGAATTTTAGATGACGATGAATGACATGGGTCGTCATGGTTTTTCCCGTTTTCCCCCTGGCATATGTAGAGATCTTGCGCATTTCCAAGAACTAATTTTGATCGGAACTGAATGATTAGGACTTTATTTAGAAGTTGGCATGTGTATATCATCTGAAGTTTAAGTTATTAAGACCACTTTGCGTGGCTTGATATTTTTGTATGACATTGGTTTAAATGGATTTCAATATACAAGCAGTTTATATCTCTAATTGATTCTTTGTACAGTGGTCTTAGCAGATTTGCAACCTACAATATGAAAGAAATTATTCGGAGTCTGGTTGGACACGTACTTCCATCAAATTGTTATGTGAATTGGTGGTACCCGTTTGCAGAAGTTGGGTTTCTGAGGAACGAATGAGGAAACTCAAAGATCAACCAAGTTCAACTCAGGGGGTATTGGTTGCAGCATGGGGACCACTTAAGGAACGCAGATCCAAGTCATCAGAGGTAATAGAGGAGGACATTGTCTTACAATGGGAATCAGCATTCAGCTCCCGTTTAGAACGTTATGGGGGACATAAAATTATGATGGGGAATCTCAAAGTGACTGGAAAGGCAGATTTATATGCAGATTTCCTTCATTTCCTGTGCTTTGGGTCTTCCAGGTAGCAACTGTTTAAGTATTTCAAAGATAATCATGTCATGGAGCGGATTGTTTATTTCTCATTTGAATGGATGTCTTTTTACAATGTTTGAGAACACAATCTTGTCATAGGGTTCAAGGCTTTTGCCTGGTTATGTAAGCTGTATTCATGGCTATCTAAACTTGTCGGAAATGTTCCTTCCTTTGAATTTCTGGCAAAATCAAAGGACAACAGATACTTATGACTGGTAAAAGCTTATTGTTTTGCCTAAAGTTTCGGCTTCATTTGATCTGAAAGGCTCAGACATAGAAACTAGTTCGCCAATTTTCCTCCCTTGCACTCCATTTTGCATTGTGCAGTTTATGGTCTGCAGCTTTGTGAGGGGACTTTTTCACGAATTAGAGGAACATATGTATAGGATATCAAGTTGGAAAATTAAGTATCTCACTCAATAGAAAAAGGAGAGGGAGGAATAAGACAAGGTTCTATCATTATTTATCTAATTGAAGTTTAAAGACTGAATGCCAGTCCTCCCTACTTTCCTTGTTCTCCTGTCAGTTTGATAGATTGGCATATAAAAAAGAACAAAGGCGCAATATTAAATGTATGACCCAGTTGTATATCCACACCGTAGTTGCGGGGATCCAAAGGAAACATGGAAGTTTCCAAAACATGTTTTCCCGGAAAAATGGTAGGAAAACATTAACTCAGCCTGAACAAATATCGCTCCTTATGACGTTTCGGATAGGATACATTAGAAAGAAGGGTTTGGATAGGCTTTCTGCCTCAAATTCATGAGAGCTGGTCATTAGTTTGCATATTGGGCGTCTCTTCAACATCGATTTTCTCATTGAGGTAATCCTGCCTCCTAGATCTCTCTTGTGTAGAAGACCAACTTATCCTTCATTTAATGCCATATCTTGGCTAGGAATTCCCGCGTTACAAGCTCCATAGCAATATCTTCATCAAGAAGATCTGACACACCTATCTCCCAGTATGTTGTCCATTCACACTTCCTGCAGTGTTGCAACCCTTATTGTTTCAATTGTAACAAGGTGACTAATGTTGGCATAGAGCTCCCCTTCCAATGGTAGCATGCATGTCTCTGCTAGTGGAATGGGTAAGGGAGTGAACTTTGGTTCCCAATTCTTTTATTATGAACCTCTTTTGTATCCTCTTCGCTCTCTTCCACCATTCCTTGGCAAGAATGTCTATTTGCTCTAGTGTATTTGGAATCTCAAGTGGATGCAACATACCACCGTCTCTCAGACTATTGGCCTTATCATGTGACATCTGCTTACGCTTTATCACGTGGCCTTCTTTGGCCAATAAAAATCCCTTTGTGACCAAATCTGAGGTATGATGTATGTCTAGACATCTAGCAGTTGGAACATTATGACATTCACATAAAATACGTAAAATAAAAGAGGGTGAAAAGTGTCAAATCCAACTGTACCAAGAAGATTTGAGTTAAGAGGGAGAGAATCCCAGCCAAATGGTGCTAGAGCATGTTGAAGCACCTGGAGGAAGGCCGGAATGACTGAAAAGAGTCCAGATCTGAGCTGAAAACCTCCAAAAATGCTCGAAGTCAACTTCTGACAAGTTGTACAGATTCCTGGCAGCATCACGCACCTGTTTGTACAGGTCCGTACGGCCGTATGGACGTCCATACAAATGTACGGACAAATTTTCTTCGGCTGAGATGGTGTGGGACAGGGTTGTTTGTATGTGGGCAGCGCAGAAATTTCAAAAAACGTTGAAATCGGACCTCAAAAAGTCAAAAAACAGCCGTTGGACTGTTTTTCTGCTCAAAAAACAGGTTTCTGGCGATGAAATGAGGCACCGGACGGAGCTGGAGCAAAATGGCAGGTAGGAGCAAAGTAGGAGCAAGAGAACTTGCTCTGATACCACTATTGGGTGCGGGAAGCAATGGAGTGCAAAAGGAATGCAACGAGCAGACAACAAGCAGAGGCAAAACGGAGTACTTGCAAATGGATAAAGAGAAAATACAAAGGGGTGGCCTATATGGCCCCCAAGTCAACCATATGGTTGACGAGTGAAGTCGACTCTATGAGTTGACCTGACCTACAAGGCACATACCAAATTCCTATCATTGGTTGTGTTTGTGAACTACATCCAGATATAGTGAATGGAAGTTTCCATGAGTTCTAGGATAACCCTTCTTTCTCTTTTCTTTGCTATCTTACCACTCACCCTTAGGCTTCTAATGCAGACCTAATTCTTAGATTTATTTTATCTTATTTGTTCCTTTTAATAAAATAGTAATAAAAAAGAAAGGGCAAGAACGCTTTGCTTCATGAATATCTTGTCGTTGTCCTTATAGACTTTTCTTGGACCTCATGGAAGTTCTTCTACAAAATAAACAACTGGTCTAGTCCCAAGTGACCAGCTTAGAATTACTCTTCTATGCAAAACAAAATGGTCTAGTTGCAAGTACCCAACTTAGAGCTACTCTTCTAATGGTATAGGCCCAAGTGAACTTAGAACTACTCTTCTAATGGTCTAGCGCCAAGTGATCCAGCTTGGAGCTACTCTTTTATGGAACATCGTCGAACATTGGACTCTCGTTGCCTTTGAAACTCAGCATCCACTCCTTCATCACGTTTAATTAGTAAATGCCTCGCTATGCTGTTCTCTTTGCTTAGTAATCTTATGCTTCCTTTGGGTGATCCACATGTGAGCTACGTCCCTCCTTGATTTGTAGAGCCTCTCTTTTTTGCTCGGAGAGAGGCTCTTATACCAAATGTAATGAACAAGGTCTCTGGTTCTCTTAATTCTTCATTTTCCGCTCACTTTGTTGAAAAACTAAGACTCTATGTCTGTTTCCTAGGCCCTCCTGCAGCGTCCAAGCTGTAGTAGTGCTCCCCTGATCTCTACACTGAGTATTTCTTTGCTGATCCTAATCTTTTCTTACCGTGAGATAACTAACTATGTGCATAGGACCTATCCTATGTGCTCTCTCTCTCTCTCTCTCTCTCTCTCTCTCTCTCCCCCAACCCCTTCCTCCCTCCCTACCCTCCCTACCTCCCTCCCCTCCTCCCCCGTCCACCCCTTGAGGCTCTTCCCCACTTACCTTCCTGTCATGGAGGCTTTCTAGCTGCCTCTGGAGGCCTTCTTGCTGCCGCGAGGGACCTCCTTGCTATCACCTAGGCCCAGCCTAGGTCCCGGCCCAGTTTCGCTTGTTGTAGGAGCTCCCAACAACCTGTGGGGTGTTGTAGCAGCTCGACCATGTCATCTCTTGGGACCATTGCGTTTATTCACATCTTCTATCGTGTGTTGCTTTTGCTGTTGCTTCTCCTCTTTGAGACTGCATATGTCCATACAACCTCCTGGCAGGCCCTTCTTTGAGATTCAAGCTAATCTGATGGTTTCTTGCAGGTTCGAAAGGCAACAATAGGACTTCTTGATTTCTTGGTATGTTCTTGAATCTTGGTCTCGAGTAAATCTTGAAGGGCCTAAAACAGGTCCTCTGTCTAGGGTAGTCGCGAAGGCATCCTCGTGCTTGGAGTAGTCGCGGCTACTTCTGCGCTCCCTTGGTGAGTAGTCGTGGCTGCTCATAGCAACCCAGAAACGTTGACAGCACTGCCACACTGAAGGCAACCAACAAAGCTTCTGCTCAACCAACTTCAAATTCAACACCAGCATTGGCACCAGCTTCTACATCATCACCACCAGCACCAGCTTCTACATCACCACCACCATCATCATCATCCTTGGGATCATCTTTTGCACCGTCTTTGGAGATGGCAGCTCCACCATCCTTGGGTGTAGCAATGTCAGGGGCTGCAGCAGATTTTGTTGTACCACCGTAGTGTTTGGATCAAGGGGAGTTTGTCTTGGCCCGACCCACTATGCTCCTCCCCAACAGTATACCTCATCTCTGTCACCCTTACTCGTCAGTCAGCCACCTTTCCCCTCCTCAGTCGGTCTCATTATGCCCACATTCCAGTAGCTGGGCCGTTTCAATTCTCCCTAAAACTTAGGTAAATCCTTAGACGTTAGGTGCTGGAGTTTCTAAGGTTCTTTGACACCCTCCCTACAATTTATTCTAATCCCTTTTTAACCCTAGGCAATGACTTAGAGCATAACATACCCTATTTCTTATCTATCTCACTCAATATGGCTCTGATCTTAGAGCCATCGGAACCAACATTCTTCTCTTGACGAATCCCATTGATTAGTATACTAATTTAGGCAATACTGGGTACTCACGTCATGACAAAAGCTGCCCTGTACTCAGATTCACATGATAATGTAGCCATTGTGGATTGTTTCTTGCTCAACTAAGAAATGCATGAACTGCCAAGAAAACAACAACTGCCGGCAATTGGTGGAATGTTTGATGTCATAATTACCAGTCCAATGTGAATCGATGAAAGCATGTAACTCAGAGTCACCCCCCTGGCATAGAATAAACCAAGAGATTGAGTACCCTTTAGGTATTTGAAAACACACTTTACAGCATTCCAATGCTGTGTCTTTGGGCTATGTATATACCTGCTCCACTGGGATACACTAACCTGAATATTTGGATGGGTATTGCAGACATATATGAGGCATCCAACAGACGATTGTATGTAACCGCATTAAATGGTTCACTTGCTTCATGCATGGACAGCCTCAGCCCAGGCTCCATTGGCAGCTTGGAGTCCTGAAAATTGACCTTTGTAACATTCCCAATATATACTTGGACTGTTTGAGAACAATGCCTTTTCTGATTACATAAATTGAATGCCCAGATAGTATTGCAACAGCCCCAGATACGAGTAAATTGTTGAGGAAGACCACCACAAACATTCCCCTGTATGGATAAATAAGTAATTTATCATTTGTTGGAAAGTTGCCATGGCATTGGTTAGACCAAACAACTCAACCAAAGTTCGTAAAAATTGCATCGGGTTTGGAATGCTGTTAGAGCAACATCAGTAGGTTCTATTTATATCTGATGATATCCGGATCAAAGGTCAATCTTAGTGAAGTATGCTGCATCTTGATGATCCATCAGTTCTTCCATTTTTGGATGTAGATCCTCTTTTTAAATGGCTAGATGATTTCAGTATACAAGTTTAATCCTTATAGAGTAGATAACTATCTTCTGAGGTATACTCCTCAATTATGTCCTTGTTCAACATCAACTGTATGTGCTTTGCAACTATAGACACAATTACTATGTCTTAGAAAGTGCTATTATTTTTGCCAACTTCTAGTACTTGTTTTTCAATGCCCACCATCATTGTAAACCATAGGCTGATATCATCAATAAGTGCAACCTCGATAGGGCCTCTTTCTTCTACATCTTTCCAAAATTTTAAGTAAAGATAATCTTGCTCACATTTACCTTGGACTCGAGGAACTCATGTAAAACTCGGCTTATCAACTATGGAAATCTGACTCAATGTATCGACTACAACATTATACTTTCCTTTACGATATCTCGCTAAATGTTGAACTCTTGAATCAATTCAACCCCTCTAGCCTTTTGATCTTTCAACTCAAAGTGATTGCAGCATGGAATATGGCATAGAGTTGTATATAGTTTCTCTCTCTGGATGTGACCCTTGGCATGTTTACCAAGATGCAATGGAGCCTTAAATACCCTTTTGGCTAGTGCTGATATGACAGGGACTCTTGGAGAGATTGGTTAGATTCTACACTGGGGACTAGGCCATGCATAGGGTGGTTCCACAAACATACTGTGGCAGCTTGACGATGGTGGACCATTCACTTAATATAACATTCTTGGATTGAGGATTGTAATCTTTTGAAGCTTTGATAGTTCTCTTTTGTTAGAAAAGGGAGCGGAGGTTGCTTACACACCATGGAAAGAAGTCCATGAGATGGGCCCTTTTGCTCATTGCTCAGAGCTTGTCCAGCCCTCGATTGGCAACCTGGTTATGTTCCTTATGCTGCCCAGATGGCAGCTTGCATGCTGCTTATGTGGCAGCCCTGTAAACCTTCTGAGTTTTCCCCCTGTGGCATCTCTGAGTTCATATCGGTACACCTCCCTCTTGCTCTCCTCATTTGGGGCCTCACAGGTGGGGAGGTGACCTAACTTTTTTCACTTTCAGCGATGAAATTTCAACTTTAAATGCAATCTGGCATTTAAAAATTGGGATTCACGATAGGCGATTCTTGCTGTATATGCATACTTATAGACGACGTGGTGGTGACAAACAAGGGGCTTTGCATTTTGTGGGCATACACATATTTTGAAGAAATTTAAGGTGTTTGGCAAAGGGATTTTGTAATCCAAGGTGAAATATTTCAGTCTAGAGCTCCGTGGCTTGAAAAAGGAAAGGTATAAGCAGCGAAAGACTTTCTCCAAGACATGGATCAAAGTTTGAAGCATGTTGAAGATAGACTAAGAAAGCTAAGATTGAGGTAAGAGTAATATGAATCCTCACAGAAGAAACAATGATTTAATGAGAAAGTGTATTTGAGAGTACATGAATCGTCTGAAACCTTGACTGAGGAGTCTCAAAAGTTGTCTCCAATGTATTGTTGACTATTCACAATACTTCAGAGGATTGGTGAGCTTGCTTAAAAACGTGAAATTTCAGCTTGATGATATACATGATCACTTTTGATCTCTTTGGCATAATCTCTTATTTCAAGAATAGTTCTTTCTTTTGTGAGAGCTTTGTGCATAAATTTGGCTAACATAGTCCTAACTGTTGGTATGACAGGGTCAATGCCCGACTTATGAGCCCCCATATGAGGACAAAGGGCTTAGAGATATAGAAAGCATCCAGTACTTTAAGCTAGTTTGTTGGTGATGAGCCTACTTCAAAGTGAAAGTATGGTAGGAGAGAGGATGCTTGTGGGCTTGATTTCAAACTATAGAGCTTCCACATGAGCCAGAAAGAATGCTTGATATTAAAGAAACATAGAACTTTTCAAGAATATTTAGTAAAGTGGAAAGATAGTTGAGAAGAGAATGGTATTTGGGAAAGTGTAAGCGACCCAAAAATGGATTTCCTAATACTGTTGCTGAGGATGTCAACTCTTTTTAATCCTATTTAGGAAATTAGGGGCAAGAAAGTGTGGTCATTGTTTAATTAGGAGGCTTGTAGTGCCTAGTTAGTACTGTAAATACTATTAGTACTAACCTAATGTCCTATGTGTGTCAAGATTCCTAAGGGAACTAGCATCCGTTTAGTAAGGTGACCGAGCTTAGGGATAGCAGCTAGTGCATTTGGAATGTAACAGTCATGGAGTCCAGCTGAGAGTGTTGGCTGGGTGAATGCAAATGCATACGCTTGCTAATGTACACTTGTTATGTTTTCTATTGGAGGTCAACTGTATTCATATCCCTTGACTGGTGGACAAGCCTAACAAGAATTGAAGAGGCAATAGTTGTAGTGGAGACATTTAATATAATTAATTGATTCCTACACCATGATGCATAACTAATTAGCTTCATAGATTTGCATCAAGAAATTTATGAATATCTTAAGACAAAGTAGGGTTTAATCAAATAGCTGAAGTAACACAAAGTTTTCTATATAAAAGAGAGAGTGAACTAAACTGAAGTGTGATGTATTGAATTGAGGGGCCAGGTTTGAGGTTCCCTTAGTTATTAAGGCCAATCACATATGTAGTTTCAAGGACTTTTGTTGAGCTAAGTGTAAAAGTAATATGAGCTTTGTTGACTAGCAGTGTGGCATTATTGTTCTTTTCATTGGAGCTTACCTTACCTGATGTCTCTTTATTGGAATGATTTGCTGCAGGTCTACGAATTGCTGCAGCTTGAAAACGTTGAGCAGTCATAGGGAAGCTATTTTGGAGGATTTAGTGGTTGCCCTTGCTGATGGAGCAGCAGCTTTATACTTGGAACTCGTTTCTGCAGACATTTTGTCTGGCGAAAGTGGATGGTCAGATGTGATTGCACCTTCAATTTCTTCAACGAGGATGCTTGAAAGGTTCAGGAATGAGGTAGCCATCAATAAAACACTCTAGAAGAAGGATTTTATAAGGAACTTATTTGATGGCAAGAGTATTATGTAAGTGTGTGTGCACTTTTCTTTTTAGATAGGCCATTAAGACATTAGGGTATTTTCATCGATCCTTAGACTGGTTTTCTCCTGTTCTAGCTCAACCCATAAATTTGTTTATATGGCAATCTGATGATTACACGATACTGACAGATAAAAGAATGTTGAGAGTTGTCTTTCGAAAAGAATTGTTTATTTATATCTCATTCATATCATAGCGTCCTTTCTTAATAGACTTTTTAAATTGTTAAGTATTAGTCTAAAACTACCAATAGTGGAGTTGGACTACCTAGTCATTTTCCAATTGAGACCTATAATCCTTGGTCAAAAGAACTCACAAATGAAATCGAAACACTCGCTAGCTTTAATTATTTTCTATACTTTCCCTTCATTATATTTAATGGCATTAAAAACTTCCAAGCATTTGTATACGATTGGAGATTTTTTGCTATCAAGACAAGATTTGTAAAAAATTGATCTAACTTACATCACTGGACACTGATTACTTCAACGGGCTGCACGGTTAGTGGCTAGCTATGTGATCTAACAAGAATTTTTTGCTATCAAGACAAGATTGTAACAATATGGTTAGTGGCTAGCTATGTGGCCTCTAGATTATATAAAGGGCGGGTCTCGGATCTTTGTATAGAAAGGACATATTCGAGCTCGGATGGTTCGCCAAACAAAGGTCTGATATTGTACCGTAACGTTCTCTAGTTGTACTCATTAGCCTCATGGTTATCTGTATGTGTGGAAGCTAGTCAGCCCAAAAACGCTATTGTTATCTCTAATCGTAAGCTTGCGAGTGGAGTTTAAGAAGATAATGAAACGTTCAATTGATTGCAGAAAGAGAGGAAAAGGAAAATAAGGTAGAGGAAGCTGGGCATATAGACCACCAGCATGACTGCTAGCTCCTGTTTCGGACTCTCTATAGGTGATGAGCCGTGAGATCTGGAAACGGATGGTTGTTATTGTAGCTGGCAACCAGCTCTTTGTTGTATGGTTTTTTTAAGCATTAATAGAATTTACTTCTTCTTGCAAAAAAAAAAAGATATCATCTACCTCATGCTGGAATGGGTGGGTTTTGGATGGGGGAAATGGCAACAAAAGGGGATTGGGAGAGGCGATGTGTCATGTGCTACCAATGGGTCAACAATGACATTACCAAGGTCACTATTTTGACCAACTTGGGTTGCCTCATGTAGCACTTCAAATACAATGAGCAATACACTCAAGCTTGCCCATGCCAATAGAACACCACGACACAATTAAGCCAGCTGAAGTGGTCAAGAAGGCGCATGGTTATATGCACATGATTGTGTTACTAAATCCCAGCGAGGAAAGAAAGTGATGCAACATCGATGTTGAAGAACAGGAAGAATGTAAGTGCCCAAACAAAACACTTTTTTCGTGGACGAATGTAAGTGCCATGTTTAGAATCGCCTCGTATAGCTTCCTCTAGGGGAAGAAAACTATTGTGGAGCATGAGGACTTTGCAGAGACTGGAAACCTGTGATTAATGCAGTATAGTTTCAGCTTTGAGGCACTGAACTTCACACTTGGTCAGATTATAAAGCAGCTCCTTCTAGCGTCCTGTCATGGATTAGTCATCATCTAGGGTGGTTAGATGGGTGTGATTGTGGATTCTTGCTCCTACAATGATTTCTGGTTTCATTAGAGGTTGGTTTTCGCTGTTGGATTGGAGATACTAATGCTATTAATGGGTGGCGGTGCTTGCGTAGGGGAATTACTTCAGTTCCTTGAGGTTCATCATTTCAGCCACCATCTTTGGTTGAGTTTTTGGCATCTTGTATGGTTCTTGAAGAGATATTTATCCGTTGTCTCTAGTGGGGCATTTTAATAAAAGTACACGTACTTAGTTCTGAATAATATTTTCACTCCGAAAGGAGTCTGTCATAAACGTGTCATTATCTGTTTAGTAAGTCCTAGATTTATAGGTTTCATCTGAACTTCTGATATTTTTATTGCAATCAAAGCCAAGTGTTATTGAAATAGAGAAACATTTCATAGTTCTCTCTCTTAAAGGGGTTGATGAGCGATTTCACCATTTGTGCAATGCGCTTCAGTGGAAGCAATCTTTAACCAGGAATTGTTCACACAAAAGAGAGAGAGAGAGAAAGAACATACAATATAGATATGAATATGTACAGCTCAATCAGGCTAAAAACTGAAGCTCCACCATAGGTACAATATTTAGAAACCACGCTCTCATCTACAGGACGTGAGTGGCCTTCCTTTGTGTAGATAAAAAGTCAAAGAAGTGATGGATCCACAAGCCTCGTGTGCCTTTTTTGGCAAGTGATGGGGGTTCCCAGTCTTGGATGAAAACTCATCGTCTTTGTGAGCTTGTGTCTCCATGACTTTCTTTAGGCGTTCCCTGTGATGCTCTAGTTGCATGTGTGTAAGGGTGGATTTGTGTTTTCCCAATGCAAACTTATTTGGCATATCTTGGAGAATACAAGCCACCTTCGTCTTTTCTTCTTAAATTGGATGATCAGAGGTTTCTCCTTTGAGGCATGCTTCGTGACTCTCCATGCATGTTGACAGATTTTTGGCCACCCTGAATTTCTCCTGCGTCTTGGGTGTGTCCAAGGTTGCATCTTCCTTAACTTCAATCACCTTGTGGTAAAGGGCTTTATTCTTTTAACAGACGGTGGTAATGATGTGTCACCCCTTTTGGAAGACCATCTATGGTTTATGTCCCTTGACCATCTCGGCTTGTTTAGTGCGTGCCTTCTTTTGGCCTCCATTTTTGCTTCCATCTTTTTAAACTCTTCCATAAATTTCCAGGCATGTCTTAAGTGCAGGAATTATCATCCCTTAGAGCTCCCAAGACATTGGAGTCTTCCGCCCGTGGTTCCTTGTTTGAGTTCTTGCAATTCAAATTCAAGCACCTTGATAGTGAAGGCTTGCCCTTCCACTCATTTTTTCAAGACATCATTCTCCTTCTTGATGAAATCAAGTACATCACATTGGCTGTCCAATTTGTCCATGCATGCTTTCAGACATTTACAACTTTTTCCTAAAGTCACGAACTAAGTTGGGTTCTTATTTGATGGGGGCAGTTTATTGAAGGTATCTTCCATTGCCTTCGTGGGCCCTCCCCACTGTGCAAGTCTCATCATCCTGTAGGCAAATTTTGTAGTCTGTGAGCTTGCTGCCGACAGGCAGCCAATGTGCTGCCCACGTGGCAGCCCCCTCCTATCTTGGTCCACCTCCCCCATGCTTTCCTCATATGGGGGCTTACAGATGAGTAGGTGACTTCCAACACTTTGGGAAGAGACTCGTAGTCTTTGTCCCTATCCAGTACAACTTGTAGAGACTCAGTTTTTTTGCCGAAAAAACAGTGCTGGTTATATTACTTCGAGAACAAGATACAAGAGGTCAGCTTATAGCTGACGGCTGCGTTCACAAATCGGACGCAGCCCTAAAAGGTAGCAAAATAAACCATCCTCTCACGGAATAGAGACTCAGTTTTGCCCTGCTTTGTTTCCACAATACGGATTCAGAGACCATTTGCAGGAGAGAAAGCCTCCAAACGGAAGGCATTGCGCTTCATATTTAAAGTCTCTAACAAAGCTTTATACTTACCATGTTAAGAGAAGAAAGCTCACCCTCGGTGGGGAGATTTGCGATGAGGCACTTGGCTTAAGATTAGCTTCAGAAGGATGAGCTTCTTGCTACTTGGCTTGACGTTTCTGTGGTGCCTGGTGGAGCTTAACCGTTTCCATCTTGGGAAACAATTTTCTAATCCACGGGTTTCCTCACTGCCTTCAAACATTCCTCGACATGGTCCATAGAGTTCAAGGCCAAGGTTGAGGGAGCCCGCGTGGGAAATTCGAATAATCAGGTGGAAGCGTGTCTTAAGAGAGTGGTGAAATGGGTGGTGAAACTATTCCAAATAGTGGTTCCACAAGACACAGCAGTAAAAATTGTAGCAGCAAGGGTGTTTTGTACGAAGTTGTGTACAACAGGTGAGGGAAAGGCTGGGAAGTCTCTGTGGGTAGGGTAAGGGGACTTCGTTTGGGGGGGGGAGAGAGAGAGAGAGAGAGTTTATTAAAATCTTCGGAAGATCGATGGGTATATGAGACTGTGAAAAACTTGGTACAAACGAGCTGTGGTAGTGGAGCTACTAAACGAGCATCCACACCAATGCAAAATGCAAAAAATGCAGAATGGTAGTACGAAGTCCTAAGTACGACATAGTCATGTCGATGGTCGACTATATATCAATCTCAGCATCATCATCATCATCAGCAGCAGCAGGACATTAGGGTGGACGAGGCAATAGGGGCATGAAATGGGCAATAGAGTGCTGTTGGCCACTCAAAGGTGCAGTCCTGTTACATCTCCTGGTTGTAGCTCTGCGTCTAACCAAGGCTACTGTGAACCCCGTCGGTCGGGTTCGACTCTAAACAGGGAGGGGATGTCCCCAAGTGTGATCTGTGTGTCAACCCTCTGTCTGAGCTGTCGGGTCACATGCTCCAGGTCATGGTCATGTCGAGGCTTGGTCTCATGGGGGTCCATGTGATCTGGCTGAAAAAACTTCGTGATAGAGCTCTAAGAGGGATCAGCCAAGGAAAAGTATGCTTTTGTCTCCGTGCTCGGAGTATCCCTCGCGGTGTCTGAGTACCCATGAATGAAACCTGCCAAACATCGCTGGTTTGGGTAGCAGAGGAATTGGGCCAAAATCCCATAGCTATCTTTGAAGAGGCAGTAGAAACGCCCTCGGATCTCATAGTAAACAGGACACCTGAAGATGAAGTGCTCCTCTGTCTCAACCTCCTGCATGTCACACAATGTGCATATGCGCCTCTCCCTGGGTAGTTGCTCTGCTCTGCCGCTCTTGATACGAAGTTTGTGTGAAGAGACCTGGAACTGCCCAAGAGAGATCCTCAGTGAGTGGAGTAGGTAAATTTGCGTGTATCCTGGTGGGTCAATGAAACCCTCTGCTGTGATGTGTAAGAAGTCATCTCTGTAGAAGCTAAGCTTCACTGGGAGTTCACTCGGTCCCAACCAGGTCCGAAATGTGTGTAGCTGTAATAGACCCTCACGGATAACCTAGTTGACCTCGTGTGATAGGAGGGGAGAAAACGGAGCATCCATGCTGTACTGGAAGGGAGGTAGTCTATCCATGTGGAGCCCCAGTCGCTCAAACCATATCTTTGTGCGTGCATACCAGCACCTATGGTCCCCTCTTGCTGTAAGTGCCATAGAAGAGGACAGAGCTAGCCATGGTAGCCTACTACGCCCAGAGGTGTAATCCCCATACTCCCTGACTCAGTACATATAGGTGATGACCTGAAATGTAGCATCTAGCTGTAAAGGGGGTGACCCAAACTCAGCCTGAATGATCTGGTGAGGAACGGATGACTTACCTCGAATCATTCGTGATAACATGAGAACCTGTAGCTGCTCCACACTAGCCCACTCTGTATCCGACAAGTCTGGTCCCCAACATGGACTGTCGTACATCCCCGTTGGACAGACCAAGGAGTCAAAAAGCAACCCTTTGGTCCGTGGATCCTAAAAGTGCGAGCCGAAGCACTGCCTCTCTAGTCTGGCCAATGAAGCATATCCTCTGCTCAAGCGTGCCTGCATTGCGGGTCTCATGTAAAGATGGATCTGGAAAAGACAATCCCAAGATAAGTGTATGATGAAACTATCTCAACAGGTGACCCGATCAAATGTTAACTGCTTTTGGTGCATGACGGCTCGAGATGTATTGAAGATCATGACCTTGGTTTTATCGAGGTTGACCTTTAAATCATGAGACTCACCAAAGGACTGTAGTGCGTCAAGGTGTCTCTGGAGCCCCTCTAATGAGGAAGACAAGAGAGCCACGTCATGAGAGGGGAACGAAACAGGAAGAAGAGCAAAGGAGGAGAGAGTGAGTGAGGGAGAGAAGACTCAAGTGTGCGGGTGTGAAGTGATGAGCCACACCACAAACTCATTAGTTTTTATTAGGATTAGGTTTTACCCTATGACTGTCTTAAGACAGTCATAGATGTCTTATCTTTAATAAAGGGGTGGCAATGTGCCTTTACCCCAACAACCTCCCACCTAAAGGCCAATGTGCCTAAGGGGGAGAAAAGAATAAAAAATTACAGCAATATACAGTTACTGTATACAAGACCATAAAATAAGAATGGTCTCATCCTAATCCCATGATGTGGCGGCAATGTGCAAACCGCTCAGTAGGCAAGCTCTTAGTGAGCAAATCTGCAGGATTATCATCAGTATGCACCTTCACAAGCTCAAGTCGCTTGTCTTCCAGTACCTCCCTGATGAAATGATATTTCACATCTATGTGCTTGGTCTTCTGATGAAAGACCGGATTCTTTGCCAACATGATAGCACTCTGACTATCACAATGCAAAACTGGCATATCTCCTGTAATGCCCAAGTCTCCCACCAGCCGAGTAAGCCATATTGCTTCCTTGCAAGCCTCAGTGGCTGCAACATATTCAGCTTCAGTAGTTGACAGTGCAATGCATTTCTGCAACCGAGACACCCATGATATAGCACCTCCTGCAAATGTGAAAATATAACCGGTAGTAGACTTCCGGTTATCTGCATTCCCTGCATAGTCTGAGTCTGTAAAACCATGCACCAATGCATCCTGCCTACCATAGCATATGCACAAGTCTTTGGTACCCTTGAGATACCTCAAGACACCTTTCACTGCTTCCCAGTGCCGCTTGCCTGGATTTGCCATATACCTGCTGATGACTCTCACCGCAAAAGCAATATCTGGACGAGTGGCAACCATGGCATACATCAAAGATCCAACTGCAGATGCATACGGAACCTTGGCCATTTCAGCCTTATCATCATCTGATCTGGGGCTGTCCTTACTGCTGAGTTTTAAATGTGGAGGCAACGGGGTACTAATAGACTTCCCCCCCTCCATTTTAAAGCGCTGCAGTACTTTGTCAATGTACTCCTTCTGTGACAGAAACAAAAGTCCCTTGGACCTGTCACGAGTAATCCGCATGCCAAGAATATGATTTGCATCACCCAAGTCTTTCATGTCAAAAGACTTATGCAGTTGTTTCTTCAAAGCACTAATCTCATGCTGAGATTTACTGGCAATAAGCATGTCATCCACATATAGAATGAGTAGCATCAAACTGCCATCCTTTGCCCGTTTGGTGTACAAGCAATGATCGGTCTCACACCTATGATACCCTTGGGACTGCATGAAGGCATCAAACTTCTTGTACCATTCTCTTGGCGCCTGCTTGAGTCCATACAAGCTCCTCTTGAGCTTACACACAAGCTGCTCTTTCCCTTTAACAGCATATCCCTCTGGCTGACTCATATAGATCTCATCATGGAGATCTCCGTGAAGAAAGGCTGTCTTCACATCCATCTGACATAAATCCATGTCGTCATGAGCAACAAGAGCTAACACTGCTCTCAAAGTAGTCATCTTGACTACAGGGGAAAAGATCTCATCAAAGTCAATGCCCTTCTCCTGCTTAAATCCCTTGGCAACCAATCTGGCCTTATACCTCGGTAAAGCATTTGAATCCACTTTGACTTTGTAAACCCACTTGCATGGCAAAACCTTTCTGCCTGCAGGTAGCTGCACCAAGTCCCATGTATCATTTTGAAGTAGGGAGTCCATTTCTGACTGCATGGCTTTCTCCCACTTCTTTTTCTCTGTTCTTCCCATAGCTTCCTTGAAGCTGGAAGGCTCACCACAATCTGTCAGCATGATAAAATCAGCCACATTATTGGCTCCTGGAACAAACCTGGCAGGAGGCCGTTGTACACGGGTGCTCCTCCTAACAAAATGTTCCGGATTAGGCTGCTGTCCAGCCTGTTCGTCATGCATGACGGGTGGCTGGACCACCATATCTGGCTGTTCTACAGCCCCATCTGCTGGCATATCCAGTGGTGCATCATTGGCAAAATTATCTGGCTGATTTTCAGCCTGTATACCCTCTTGAACAGGGTTATCTGCAGCAGCTAAATGGGCATTCTTTGCTGTCCAACATCATCATAAATAACCCTCCTGTATTCCACAGGTTGCACGGGTTCCTTGTGTACACTATCCTCTTTAAAGATGACATCATTGCTGCGTATAATCTTCCGTTTAACGGGATCCCATAACCTGTACCCCATTTCACCTTCGTCACCATAACCCATAAAGATGCATCTGATAGACTTTGGATCTAGTTTGGTGCGAAGTTCTTTGCGTACATGAGCAAAGCACTCGCAGCCAAATACACGTAAGTGCTTATATGAAGGTGGCTTGCCAGACCACACCTCCTCTGGCACTTTCAACTCCAAAGCCTTGTTTGGCGACCTGTTAATAATGTGAACTGCTGTTTGCACGGTTTCTGCCCAAAAGCCATGGGGTAATGCAGCATAAGACAACATACATCGAACCTTCTCCTGAATAGTTCGATTCATCCGCTCACTTGCACCATTTTGAGATGCATTATGAGGGGCTGTGAGTTCCTGTTTGATGCCCTTAGCTTGGCAAAACTGCACAAAAGCATGTGACACATACTCACCCCCATTATCGGATCTGAGGCATTTCAGCCTACGACCTGTCCGATTCTCAACCTGAGCGACAAACCTCTTGAAAGCATCTAAGGCATTGCCCTTATGCTTCAAGAAATAGACCCACACTTTGCGTGTGGCATCATCAATGAAAGTAATAAAATATTTTGCACCCCCTAGTGATAACTGTGGCATCTCACACAAATCAGTGTGCACTAGATCAAGCGGTGCTCTATTCTGGGGAGTTCTCCTCTTATGAGGAGTCACAGAATGCTTGCCAAATATGCAATGATCACAAGTAGGCAAATCTGAAAAAGAAAGAGACGGCAGATAACCCAAACGTGACAGTTCTTGCATTCCTTTAACAGACATGTGTCCCAACCGGCTATGCCACAATGAAACCTTTGGCAGCTCGGTTATGGCAACAACATGATTACCCACACTGGAAACATAAAGAGGGTACAAGGTATCACTCTTAAAATCCTCAGCCACTACAGCCTGGCCATCAGTAATCACCCATTTGGAATCCCCAAATGTGGTGTGGTAACCACTGTCATCCAATAAGCCAGTGCTAATCAGATTTTTATTGATTTGCGGCACATGGCGAACACCATCAAGCATAAATATGCGTCCATCAGGGAATACTATCTGTATACTGCCAATCCCTGCAATCTGACATGCATAGTTGTTCCCAAGATGAACAACTCCATAAGTACCTGTGTAGGAAGTAAACCACTCCCTATGAGGAGTAACATGAAAAGAAGCACCTGAGTCCAAGAGCCAGGTGTGCATGTCATGGCCATCAATAACCAAAGCATGTGCTATTACAGCAGAAGAGCATAAAACATCATGTATGTCACTGTCACTGTCCTCTGCTGCAACATTCACTGCATCCAAGTCATCTGCCTTGGCCTTGCCTTTGCCTTTGCTTCCATTGCCTGCATCCTTTGTTTCAGCCTTCTTGGCTTTCTGATCCCGTATGAACTTGAAGCACTTAGACTTCACATGTCCCTTCTTGCCACAATAAAAGCATTCAATATCCTTTTTGCCACGGGACTGACTGCGGGATTTGGACTTACTAGCAGATCTCCCCTTCTGCTGAGTCCTGCCTCTATCCTGTACGTGCAAGGCATTTGAAGACTTGCTGCTCGCATTATTCTTCCTGCTCATCTCCTCCATAAGGAGAGAGCTCTCTACATCAGCATACATAAGAGTGACATTCGAATTTGACAGGGTGGTCTTGAAAGTGTCCCAACTCTCAGGGAGGGTACACAGCAAGAAAGTAGCCTTGAACTCCTCATCAAGGTTCAATCCCTGTGCAATCAGCTGTGTAAAGATGGCATTGAACTCACTCAAGTGTGAGGTCATAGCTGTACCTTCCTTCATGCGAAGATCAACCAGCTTCTTCAACCAATAAACCTTACTGGCTGAGCTCTTTTGGGCATACAATTCTTCTAGCCTCTGCCATAGGCCATAAGAGGTCTTTTCAGCCTGAACATTGAACACAAGAGTATCAGAAATAGTAAGCATGATAGCTGCCCTTGCGGACAAATCAAGCTCTTCCCAGTCATCAGCTGCCATGTCAGATGGCTTGACACCCTTCACCCTTATGGGCTTAGAAATCTTCTTTAACAGAAGTACATTCAAGCACTGTTCTGCCCATAATGCATAATTGTGTGCTCCTTCCAGTTTCTTTATGTTCAGAATTGAAGATTCACTTCCCCCTGATGCCATATCAGATAAGGAAAGTACCTGTAGTTCAGAAAGACTGAATAAAATTCTGATTTCTCAGAAAAAACCTGCTCTATAAAGAGCCAGGAGCACTCACAATAGTGCTGTTTTTTTTTTTTTAAAACTGTCAGAAAATCTGCAGCAAAACAGAAAATTCCCCCAGTTACTGTACCTTCTGAAACACTGTACCGTGCTCAAAGAGGCATAAAAACAGTAATTTCAGAATGCTGCAGCTGCTCAACAAGTGCTTTAACAGTGCATAATCAGCTGACAAAACACAAACACTGCTGTACTGGCTGTACTGATCACTTCTCCCACCTCAGATGAGGTATTGCACTGAGTTAATATGCATAAACCACTTGGCATACACCCCAAAAAAAAAAGACACTTCAGCCTGTCACAAAACATGCAACAGAAAATGGGATAAATCCCAAGCAATCACCCTTCTGCCAAGGGGATAAAATGCATCTGAAGATCTCTGTCGGTAACCCAAGTGCTATCAAACAAAATCTGGGCAAAAGCCCCTTGATCTGACACTTGAACCAAGTGAAGAACACCTCAACACTGAGGTAGCATGCAATGTGAAAATCTCTCTGACAAAATAAACCAACAGTGTAATGCAAATACTGCCCTGTGTAGAAAAGCCATACACAGATCCCAACGTACAAACACTCAATGAGGAACCTTTTGAGCACTGTCAACGATGGACAGTTAGGGACCGAGTAAACTCGATGTGCCCTGGCCAAGCGTGGCTCAACTGAGGTTCTCTGAATGTTGCACAAGAAATGTGACCTTCAAGAAAATGTCACCTCCACACTGCGGAAATCGAGGCAAATGTGTGCTCTCTGGCACCACACTACCTCAAGGCATACAAAGCATCAACTGCCAGGCAAAAGCCCTATGATCTGCTCACCCGGAAACTGAGATTCAAGCCCAGTAAAAGCATAAAAGTCCTCTGCAAAATCAAGGCATTTCCTTCACGAAAACAGATAACTGTGCAATCAACCACACACTGTGGTTCTCTTCACCTCAAGCACGAGGTAAATGAAGGTACTTGCTGTACTTTCAAGAAAACACAGTTTTAGAAGTGAAAGATTATCCTGAATGAAGAGCAGAGAGCTCTTTCTCCTTCTCTTCTTCAAAAAAAAATCTGCGCCTACTGTACTTCCTGTACCTGCGCAGTGTACGGAATCCCAGAAGAGGGGAAAAAAAAAATTTCGAAAGTTTTCCCCTGATGCAGCTCCCTGCAGGTACGGCGGCGTCCGTACTGTACGGACGCCCGTACGGCCGTGTACCTGCACGAACCTGTGCGACGAACGGAAGAAGCCCGAGGGCTCAACAGCTAGCAGCTGCTGGCGTGACGCGGCGCCGCCGCCCTGCTGCAGCTAGCAGTTGCGCTACTGCCCGCGCCCTACTCCGTGCCCGCGCCCGCGCCCGCGCCTGCGCCCTGCTCACGCTGCCGCCTGATGGCTCGCGCTGCCGCCTGCTGGCCTGCGCTGCCGCCTGCTGGCCCGTTGGCCCTTGTGGAGGCTAGGTAGAGGTCGAGGGGGGTGGGTAGGCTAGGGTAGAGGGAGAGGAGGCTCTGATACCAGTTGAGAGGGGAAGGAAACAGGAAGAAGAGCAAAGGAGGAGAGAGTGAGTGAGGGAGAGAAGACTCAAGTGTGCGGGTGTGAAGTGATGAGCCACACCACAAACTCATTAGTTTTTATTAGGATTAGGTTTTACCCTATGACTGTCTTAAGATAGTCATAGATGTCTTATCTTTAATAAAGGGGTGGCAATGTGCCTTTACCCCAACACGTCATCTGCGTAAAGCAATATCCGGATCAACGTGCCCGCAAGAGAGTAACCTACCCCTCTGTGTCTGCATCACTGTCTCAAGTGCGTCAATGTAGAAGCCAAACAAGGTAGGTGATAATGGACACCCTTGTTTGACTTCGATAGTGCTCATGATCTCGTCTGTCCACCTAGATCTTGTCCGGAGTCTGCCTGAAACTCTCTCGTAAAGTACCACAACAGCCCAAATGATCTCTTGGTCATAACCCAAATCCTGTAGGTGCCGTATGAGGTGGGCTCTCGGAATCATGTCAAATGCCTTGCTGAAATCCACAAAGCAACAATAAATCCTCTGCTTCCGTGCCCTCACCTCCTCACATCTGAGCGTGAGAATGTGGTCCATTGTTCCATGATCACGCCGGAATCCGGCCTGTCCTGCTGCTCTAAGTCCTCGACATTGTGCAAATCTGTTGACCTCGGAATCAATTATTGATGCATAAGCCTTAGACATGACATGCCCAATCCTAATGGTCCTGTAGTTCTTCGGGCTCATGGGATCCCCTGCCTTGTGGATGGGTGAGATAGTGTTAATGGTCCAGGTGCGTGGAAACGCCAAACAGACAGCTTCATTAAAGAGATTTGCTAAGATCGGGGCTAGTAGGAGGTTAATCCCATATGCAATGAACTCAGTGCATAACCCCTCATGATCCTTCGCTCGGCCATTATGAAGTTTCATTACGGCATCCTTTAGCCCCCCCCTAGTGAAGAGGGTGCAGGATGTGGGGCGTGGAAATGTGAGAGGTTAGGGACTTGCTGATTTGGGATGTCATAAAGTGTGCGTGCATAATCAAACCAGATTTGAGTGCTAGTGAGTGGTGAGGGGGACCGTCCCCCTAGAAATCTCTGCCAAAAGTCCTTAAACAAAATGTTCGGTAGCTCCTCCTCGTTCCGGCAAACGAAGTCTAGTTTCTTTCTACGCACCAGTCTACGGTACTCGCTTAGCGTCTCTAGTTCACTCAGAAGACTGTTTTTGGTTTTGAATCTGAGCTGACGGCGTAAAGCCTTACACTCATAATTTTACTAGCTATTATAGGGTATGGTTCAGGGGGTAGTGGAGGGTGGAGCGGGTGGTGTGGGGAAAAGCGTGAAGGGCAGCCTCGTGTAGTGAGCGGGTGATCAAGGCAGGACAATTGTCTAAAAGGGGTATGAAGTCAATAAGCGAGAAGTATGTACAGACGGTTGGAGTAAGTAGGTGAGTGATCGCGGTCAAAGCGTATATCATGGTAGGTGGAGTAAGAACTCAGTGGGGTGGAAGGTGCTGTGCGACAAGGAGTGGAAATGCTAAAGAAAAGATAGGTATGATCAGCTCGTGGAGGGAGAGGTGCTATGGTGAAGTCAATGATGCGAGATGTGAAGGTAGGGGATCCCATAATGTAATCAACGCCGCTGGAGCCTCCCCCTTGTGGACAACACATGAAACCACCTGAGGTGGGCCATCTGTCAAGACCATTATAGATAATGAGATCATGTATCCTGTGGAGCTCTAATAGGGCCTGTCCATAAGATGTGAATGAACCTCGTTTGTCAGCCGAAACCCGTAGCATACCTACCTCCTCAAGGTCAATGTCTGGCAGTAGAGTGGAATCATCCATGAAGTCGAGGAGTGGCACTTCACGGGTGCCTGTCCTTGTGTTGAAGTCCCCCACTAGGAGGACTTCTCTGCGGCTAGAGAAGTGAACAATGGATTGATAAAGAGCAGCAAATGGAGATGTCTCATCCTACCTCGAATATCTCTGGCAAAGTGGGAGGTCTCGGGGGGAAGTAACAAACTGCAACAAACAGATCCCGATTGTCCATGTGCCGAATCCGGATCCAAAGAAACGTGGAATGTGCATCTCTCTGCTCTACTGAAATGGTCCCCAAAAGTGTGGATTTGAAAAGGTCTGCGACTCCACCTGACCCTCGAACTCCCCCTGCATCCCTCATCTCATCTCTATAGGCAGACTCCCATGTATACCTGCTGACTACTGGAAGTGGGCGCTCTGGACTCTGATGTGTCTTTGTATAAAAGACTATGTTGTGACCTGTATAGGATTCTGAGAAGTTCCCTGGTTTTGACCATAAGGTACCATTACAGTTCCAAATGGTGCAGGATAGGGTCTCGGATATCTGAGTCTCATAGACCCTGCTTCCTATGTAGGGGAGGGGACTGGTGTCCTACGGGGGCATGTAAGAAGTCGTTGTTGAGAGCCTTACTGGCTCTCTGCTGTTGCTCCATGAGGGTAGCCGAAACAGTTACCCTTGCGGGTTCCCGTTTGGCCACGTCAACCCATCAGGATGTCTTCTCAATAACAGGTTGCATGCTCGCAATCTGTGCCTCGACAACCGGGGTACTCCTTGAGATTGTGTGTATGGTTGTGACCTCCTGTCGGAGCTGCGAGATATCTTGTCTGAGTCCTTGAATGAGACCACCTTGCGCTTGAATGGCCTGAGCCTGCTCCTGTTGGGTTGTCTCATGCTATGGTGGTGGAGGGGGACGTAGTCTCCTTGATCTTTGCACCCACTGAGCTATGTCCAGAGTGATCCCTCGTCTCGGACGGTCTTCTCTCAGGAAAGCTGTGATAGGTTGGACCTCAATAGAGTGCTTTGGTTGCTCTCCGTGTCGTGGGTGGCCTCTGCAACTCTCTATCGGTAATCCATACTGCGCGCATATCAGTTATCTCCTTCCCCTCCACCCCACTGTGTCCTGGAGCTGACTCAAATGCATAGATATCTGACTCGCCGCTGTGCCTGGTCAGCCTCTGTATCCTGTGGTCTAGTCGTCTCCTGCTACTTTCTGATCTGTTGTAGTAGGGTCTTCCTGTGTCGAGCCCAATCCAAACCTGGTCATGGAAGTGGATCGATTGTGATAATGGGCCGAAGCCTCTCCCATCCTGATAGAGACAGTGGTATCGCCCCCATATCTTGTAGTAGGTTGGGTAGGCGTAGAGAAAGTGCTCCTTTGTCTCAATCCCTCCCAATGTGCGTAGCATGCAAATCCGCTGCTCTCTGGGTTTTTCAATAATCTGTAGTTTAGATTGTGTAGCTTTGCTTGCTTGTCCTTATTTTTGTTGAAGATTTATATCGAGTGCTAGGTTGTATACGTGCTGCTCTCCCTGTCTCGATCCTCAGCTGATGGGATGAAATCCGTATCTGTCCAATAGCGATCCTCAGTGCATGTGAGACTCCTCTGTCCTCGAGATGCTGGGGTTTGATGATGAATCCCTCCTCTGAGACGCTTAGGAAGTGGTCGCGGTAGAACTGGTTCTTGGTGGGGAGTCCGAGACGTGTGGAGCTGGAGGAGATCTAACCTTATGATACAGTTAATCTCATCTCGTGGGATCGACTCATGGGGTGCATCCATAATGTAATGAAAGGGAGGGAGCCTATCCATCTGGATCCCGTGTCTGGAAAACCATGTGGATAAACGTGCATACCATGTGTCCTCCGTGCTCTCAACTAGTTGTCTGGATGACTCCAGGGCCAGCCTCGGTAGTCTCCAGTGGGGTAAGTCCTAGACCCTATGAATGAATGCCACTGCTTGGAAGATGGCATCAGTATGCAGTGGTGTCATGGCGAACTCTACGTGTACTATCTCATGCGAGACTAAGGGCTTGCTTCGAATCATCCTAGATCCCATAGTTACTCGTAGCTGCTCAAATCTCCTCCACTCTGTTGTCGGTAGATCTCAACCCAGAAGGGTGCTGCATACATGGTAGTCAGTTGTAGTAGCGTGTCAAAGACCCAACACTTCGTGAGTGGATCCTAAAAGTGTGCCTGGAAGCACTCTCTCTCCAATCGTGCCAAGGTACCTCACCCCTATGTGAGTCGTGCATGGGCTGCATGTGTCATAGTGAAAAGGGGTCTTGTGAAGACTGCTCCCAAATATGTGTAGGACTGCACTATTTCCACTGGCTCGTCTCGATAGGTAAAACTGAGTCGACGAAGCACTGCATGTGAGGTGTTGAAGACCATAACCTTGGTCTTCCCAAGGTTGATTGTCAGGTCTCTCTCTCTGCAGAATACTTCTAGGTCCTCCAAATGTCTCTGCGGTCCCTGCGTTGAGGATGAGATAAGGACTATATCATCAGCATATAGCAATATCTGTATCATGAGATCGGCCAATGATGATCCTTTGCCTCCTAGGCAGTCTATGAAGGAAGTGATCTCATCAATGTAAAGGCCAAAAAGGGTCGGTGAGAGGGGACAGCCCTGCTTCACTGCGATCATACTCTCGACCCAATCCAATAGACCAACTGGGGCACGAACTCTGCCGCTAACTGATTCATATAGGCTCATCACTCCCCATATCAGTGTCTCTGGAATCTGTAGCTCCTATAGTCTCTTGATCATGCGGGATCGTGGGACAGTGTCAAAAGCCTTCTGAAAGTCTACAAAACATGTGTAGACCTTCTGTTGTCTATATCTCGCCTCCTCAATGATAGCCCTCAAAGTGAAGACGTGATCTAGGGTAGAATGTTGTCTCTGGAATCTTGCCTGTCCTAGTGCCCGCTGCCCCCGAGCCTCTGTAGACAGCTGAGCTCCCTCTCTAAGACTGATCCATAAATCTTGGCCAGAGTATGGCCAATCATGAGGGTATTGTAGTTCCTAGTCTCCATAGAGAGAGAGAGAGAGAGAGAGAGAGAGAGTCTAAAACAGCATGCATTTTAATATTTCTTCATGCAAAATGCAGGTTGCTTTACATAGCTGGCTAAATGAGAATTTTCAGTCAGTTACTGCTATGTTTGAAGATCGGTTTGATCTCTGCATTGTAAAGGCTTGTAACATGAACAACACTCATCTTAAACGGAAGAGCAAGAATTGTGCTCGAAGCCTGGCACATGCAGAAGGTCCACCCAGGCTGGTCCTTGATCGCCTAAAGCTTCCCGCGAGGCGAGTCAGAGAACTAAGGACTTTATCAGGCTGGTAAATTTCCACCGATCTGCCTTTTTTTAAAAGTTGAATTTATTGTCTTTTTGGTATTGCCTCCTATTTCAAGGGGGAGGAGGAAAGAAAGGTGTGAGAGAAGCTGTTTATCTTACTGATGCGATCATACATATCATACAGAGTTGTTCATCCAGCAAGTTCTTGACAGCAGACCTCTGTATTAAATTAATGAATGCTAAGAGAACATGGAAATTGATTCTCTAATGGTGTAGTATGTGACTGTTAATGCTGGTTATAGTTTTTCTCTGTGTATGGATACCCAATTTGAATCAGATACCTAATTAATTCATTAACAATGTTCTGCTTAAAATTAGCCAGATGGATATGGCTCAGAGCTGTGGGTCATACCACTTTGTTTTGTCTATGCATTACCGCAACTTTCTAATAGAAATAGGAGAACCAGATCAGACTAACTTATGCCCTGACTTTACTGGAAGTTATTCATGCATGTTGATTGAATCACTTCTCAATTCTATTTAGTGAGTGCTTTGAGAGTTAATGATGAGTTGTCAATGTTTTGAATTAACAACAATTCTCTGCTGATGGTAGGTGTGTTAGCATCCAAATTTTCGCTCTAATCTCGGGTTCACCTGCAGTTTTCATCGAAAACAGAAAACTTAGGAAAACCTTGATTAAATTTTTGGCATTTTGTGAGCAATCTTCAGAGAATGTTAATTTCTGGGTAATCAAACTAGTTTTCATTAAAGTGCAGCCTTTTACCTTGTATTGAGATGCCTGGACGTTGCAATGAATTTGGATGATGTTGGAAGCACTTAATTATGGGGAACTATGTAGTTTTAACTTTTTGCTCTTTATGGGATGAAGTGGTTATTGATGTTATTCGCTGCAGGAGATACTTTTACAGCTTGTATTTGGAGTTCTCAGACGTGGTGGGTCCTCTATTGAAAGCTATTGTGACAAAACTTGGAGAGGGAATTTCCTTCCTGCTTGTTATTTTGATTGGCAGATCACTGGGTCTCATCTATCGGGGTATCAGGCAGAGCATTCAATGGACTTCAAAGTAGAGAGTCTCGACTTGTGTTTTGTGGAAAATGAAGCAGCATGGGACTCCCGCATGGTAGCAAATTAAAAATCGAGCTTAATGCTGGATACCCTCAACATTTTCCACCTGCTGTTATTGCTTTCCTCGGTTTTTGTCATTCTCAATCATGGCCATTCAAGAAATTCATTATTTGAGCTAGGGTGAACATGCGCCTGGTGCTTCTACAACAGGTATGTTTCAAGAGAGATTGCCAGTGGCTAGAAACCATAGCGTCACAAGACAAAATAACCTCAGTAGATTTGAGGAGACCTCATTATACAGAGGGATTTTTCAGGGTATCATCACTTCTTGTTTATTAGAGCTCTTCAATTTTTGGCAGAACCATCTGCAGAGCTTCTCTGTTGTGTACATCTCGTGGTAAATTGTCAAGCTCATTCTGAGCTGCTTTGAGGAATGAAAGAGAATCATAGTTTTTATTTCAACTAAATAGGCAGTTTGTGGCTTACTAGGGACTGCTTTGGCGAGCTAACAGATTGCCAAGTTTCATGATTAATGGAGGTCTATTTCGTTTGTTGTTTCGGGATGGAGATTTAAAGGCTAATGGACATCAGGTATACATATTCTGATTGTTTTTGAAGCAAGAACTGTGTTTGTATTCATCTCATAACAAGTAAACTCGTGATGCCAGCCATGCAAGAGGGAAGAATTTCAGAAACTAACGCTAATGTGGTTTTGAAAAACTTATCTTCTTTCCACAATTTCAAGCTAATAAATAATCCATAAGCAGGAAAGGCTTTATGTGGCATCCTTGCAGAAGAAATGTGTAGTGACTAGCTGATTCTGTCTTCTGAGGGAAATATACGGAAGTATTAACATGGACACACAGTTTTTTCATCACTCTGGGGTGAGTACAGAGGCTGTTTCTTAGAAGGCACATCTGATGTTGAAGCTCTGCGTTTATTATGTGTGAGAAGCTTGGGATCTCTATCTCTGGGTATTGCAGACTACCTTTGTCAAGGATTCACTTGTCTGATGGATGCAGTCAATGAGCAAAACTGATGTTTTCTTTAGTTAATGCAAAGAAGTGATCTGGTTGTTTGTACCTTCCCCCTTGGAAAAAGAATTCGTAAAAGAAACCTATTGGTAAGTTCCCCATTGATTGTCAAAGTTCTTTTTTTATGCTGCTGGCGTTCTTCCCCATTGATTGTCAAAGCTTTTTTTTGAATGCTCTTTCTTGGTAAATTTCAATTGATTGGTTAGAGGTATTTGTCCGTGTCTGCCTGCTGTTACCAGATGTATCTTCTTCTTTTTATGGGTTCGAGACCATATAAATGCCCTAATGAGTTTATCAAATTTTTGCCAATGGGCCTTTTGTAGGACAACAGTGACAGTTAATACATGCTTAACAATGCAGCTTCTCATCAAGTATTAAGATTTTCAATGTGTCACTATTTCAACATAACCAAAATTTTATCATGCAATCATTGAAACCTTAACCTCAATGGCACTCTCCCACGGAGCACTGTGCAGTAGTATGAGCTTGTCGTCTTTGAGCACTTGTTTCTTGATATGATGGCCATGCCATGCCTTTTCCGTTGGATTACGACAAGCATGCTTTAGCTATACAGACACATAGACATGGCATCGTTGATCTATGTAGGGAAGGGACTCATTAGTGTTAGCGTCTTTAGTCCTTTTTTTAAGAATCTAAGAATGGCTTTTCTTTTTGTATTAATCTTTCCATCTTTAACATGACCTTCATCAGTTTTTGAAAACTTAGATCAAGACTCATGAGATTGGTTAAGAAGATCAAGTGGGCTGCTGATTTTATCGTGCTTGGTTTTTTCATTGGATATCCACTTTATGGGAGAGAACCACCTAGTTTGGAATAATATGCTAGAGGATCATCTTTGTCACAGGTTTGCAGTGGTTGCATCAGCTTCTTTATCGGATAGTGGTTGGTTGGCAGTAGCAACCATGGTAGGTAAAGTTGATTGTCACTATTGATATCATGTGTCTTGTAATCCCATTCTTCTTGTTTAAGATAATCTTATTTGATTGTAAGACACTGTGTTGCTTGGATGGAGTGCTTTGCATTTGTTCAAGACTTGGAAGTTGTCAGGCATATAACTATTCATGACAAGCTCTTAAGGTTAGCTATTCCATGCATGCTACATCTTAATTGAGATAATCTTATTTGATTGACATTGTGTTGCTTGGATGGAGTGCTTTGTATTTGTTCAAGGCTTGGGCGCTGTTAGGTGTATAGTTATTCATGACCAGCTTCCATATGGATATTGCAAAGACAATGGTAAAACTCTTCAAGGTTAGCTACGATTCCATGCTTGCTATAATCATTCTTTTTAATGTGTTTCTTTATGTGTGGTTGGCAAATGTCACCTTGCATGTGGTATGCATGCTATGTTATTATGCTAAAATCTTCTTTTTTGGGATCTTAGCTATGTTTTTATGCTAAAATCTTCTTTTTTGGGGCTTTTTGTATGCTTGGTTGGCAAGTGTACTCTTTCATGTTGTAATGCACTAGCTAAAGTCATTCTTCTGTATGGGTTTCTCTATGCGTGGTTTACAGATGCAATCTTCTATGTTGGTCCTAGTACGTAGAGTTAAGAAGAATCCTTCAGTTTTTTTGTATGAGAGAGTACCATTATTTCACAAACTTCCATACATCATTGGATGATTTGTGGACTCACTATGTACCTCTCATGGAGAGGATAACCATGCCAATTTCTTCTCAGATGGCACGTGGTGGAGTTAAGAGATGTTTGTTTTTATGTGCCTTTTGTCTCTCTCGTGTATTCCAGGTGGACTAGTTTTGGAGATGGGTTGTGGAACAACTCCTCTCATGTGGCTTATTAGGCTACTAGTAGGCCGTGTTTCTTATTTGATTTAGATAGCAATATTGTGCCTAACATTGTTGAGCTACTTGTGATGGAGATGAGGATGAAGATAGAGTGGATTTCATCACAAATCCACATGATAATTTGTATGTTGCTTAACTTAGATCTTTTGTTATAACATTTAGATATTATTGGATTGTTGTTATTGTGGATTTTCACAATGTTGTTGAATGTCTTTTATTTTGGATGAATGTGACTTTAATGGGTACCTCTGGAGCATTGAACTCGACTTTGTTATACTTTGCTTATTGTCAATCATTTTTAGTTGGAAAAACAGTTCGTGATTGTTATTAGTAGCTAGAACAATTTCTCAACAAGATATTGGCATGGGAATATTGAGCAGACATGCAGTGAGTTAAAGCTTTTTTCATATGCATGTAGTTGAATAATATAGTAGCTATTGATATAGCAAAATCATATCTATGCAAGTCATTTTGTCTTTAACATTTTGACTTATATCGATTTCAAATATATGTTTGATTGTAGTACATTTTCATGCTATGTCGTAGAAATGGCAAGATTCATGTCAACCAAAGGAGGTATGATGAGGGGTGTTTAGATAGGCCATGAGCTCGCAATTGCATTTTTTTATGATCAATGTAGAGAGGAGTAGGATATGGTTTAGAACACCATTTTATTGATAATTTGGTGGTAGTTATGATAAGTAAGACCCATTTTGAATGTGGAAATATTGTTCTATTTATGATGCAATCCCATGCAATATCACTAGCTATAAATTTATAAGAACTGTTGTTGTTTGACTTTGATATCACATGTGATAATAAGACCGATTTTTGAGTGTGGAACAATTGTCATATATGTGATACAATCCTATTTTTTGAAGTGTCACTTCGTTTCTTTCAATTAATAAGAACTGTTGTTGTTTGACTTTGATATCACATGTGATAATAAGACCGATTTTTGAGTGTGGAACAATTGTCATATATGTGATACAATCCTATGTTTTGAAGTGTCACTTCGTTTCTTTCAATTACTAAACCCACATATGAGCATTGAAAAATGAGTATGGCTTGAATTGAAAGTTAAGCTAGAGTATAAGTTTCAATGTTATATAGTTATTGTACCCACGTATTAGCATAGTAAGTTAAGTTTCATTTTGGAGATCTTCTCAAATAGTGGTACCACAAAGCTATATTAAAAACCTCTACAAGGGGATTTTAGAAAAAATCATTTGCTGTTTTAGGCCTACTCGCTTTTGCTTGCTTGTTCTATCGATCGCCTTCCAATGTATAGCGTAGGGTCATTGTATTCTGCAAATCCTCCCACTACACAGAATGTGCTTTTTGATGAGACTATGAGAATCCTAGTGCAAGCACTAGGAATGGGGGCCATGCCTCCAACATTTACAAGGAGGGAATCTAATCTTTAAAGGATAAATCGATTACAATCTCCAAGCTAATCACTAAATTCTTAGGTGAAGGAGATCCAATATCCCATGTGGGAGTATTTGAATAGATCTATGGAACGTTCAGTGATATTAGAGACCTGGATATGGCTAATTTTTTAGTTTAAGCTTGGATGGCAAGGCCAAACAATGGTTTAGGGACTTGGATCCGAGGAAGAAAATTAATTGGGACTCATTGTGTAAGTCGTTTATGGTGCGATTTGTTCCCAATGGACCCAAGTGGAGCCCAATCAATCAATTGTATGAGGTTAAATAGAAAGAGACGAAATACCTCAGTGACTACATTAGAATAAAGAATATGAAATCATGATGTAAACCCACTCAATTGTTGCCACACTTCCTCTTAGTTTTATGGGATTCTAGGCTACATAACCATTTATTTTGCAATGAGTCCCACATCGTTAGAGTTGTATAGTAAAATTGTGATACGTCTAAGTGATAATATGAAAGAGAAAGCTCAAGGAGAAAATTCATCATCCACCTTGTTTAATGTGTCACAAACCCTAAAGCACACAAGTTCACGTGAAACCGTGATCTCTAAGATAATGAACATGGAAGTATTGGCTACCAACTTGTTAAACTAGCTGAGCCAACAGTGGAAAGGTGGAGCAGCAAAGGAAGCTCCTAGTAACCCTCATCTACATCCAACGCATGACAATGTGTGGTATGGGACTTGCATAGGGAATTTCTCCACTAATGAGTGCCCTCATCTTAGGGCTAGGCCGACACTATATTCTGCCAAAATGCCAGTACCCCAATGTAATTTTCCAACCCATGTATCAACAAAGGAAATCATGACTTTGCTTGCATCTCTCAATTCATACTGATATACACCGAATTCCACGGTCCAAGACCACAAAATACTCTTTGAGAAAGTCAAAAGGATAGAAAAAGAAGGCAAAAATCAAGGTTTTGATGGACCCGCTAAGGTCAAATAAGTGTATCTATCAAAAGACGACGAAGACCCTAAACCAGTCTACATTGCAGATGACCTTACACTAGAATAAGAGGGAGAACTCATGTCACTCCTTCATGAATATGAATACTATTTTTCTTAGAAATATTCTAATATGAAAGGTGTGCTACCAAAAGTTATGCAACACACCATTCTGATGGTAGGCAACACAAAACCAGTCCTATGGAGGCCATATCCTATGAATCCTAAGTAGGCCACCATCGTGAGAGAAGAAATTTTTAAACTAATCAATGTAGAATTCATTTATGAGTTGAAAATACAAATTGGGTGTCTTCGATAGTGATTTGTAATTAAAAATGATGGCAAGATCATAGTACTTGTCGACCTTAAAAAGGTTAACGATGCCACTCATCATGATCACCATCCCTTACCTTTCACTGAGCACCTATTGGAAAGAGTACCTAGCAAGGAGGTATTCACATGCAGGGTGATGCATTTTGGGCTCTCCAATGCTCTAGCAACATTCCAATGGTTGATGAGTACAGCTTTTAAAGAATATTTAAGGGAATTCTTAGAAGTTTTCCTAGATTACCTATCCATCCATTCAAAGTGGGATGAGCATCTTCAATATTGGAGTCTAGTTTTTGCAAGGTGTCGACTACATTAAATATCCTTAAATGCCAATCTTGGGTTAAGCATAGAGTAATCCTAGGACAAGTTGTGTCCAAGAATGAAATCTCGACATATTACAACAAGATCAAGCTCACGTTGGAGTTACCATATGCCATTAACCCAAAGGGTGTACAACACTTTACAAGGCACATGTGCTATTATAGAAGGCTTATATTCTACTAGCTAGAGATTTCTCATCCCTTGTATAAGATTTTAGTAGAGTTAATCTAGATAGAGGAGTAGTGTGTGATAATAAAAAATGATATTTTGTTTTGAAACTTGTGGGAGGATTTGTGGGGCCCGCGAGGTGACAAAAGCTAGCCATGGAGATAAAGCACCAAGAAGCGTGACGGAGAAGTTGGTGGTGGGAGACGGCTCTTTACAGCTACTCTAGTTGCGGCTTGTCAATCTTTTGATGTCGACTACTTTATTTCATGTAATCATTAATGTGGGTTTGACACTAATTAGAATAATTAGTGAAAATGATTGCAGATGTGATTATGAGTGGAGTGCATCATTGTAAATACCACGGGTATGAATTATAAATACCTTAGTATAGGGATAGAATGGTTTGAGAGATATATTATTTGCTTGGTAATTGGGAAAATAGAAATGAGTCATGTATTTTGAGTGGGCTAGATCACTGCCTGGCCTCCATAATGTACTAAAATAATATGGAGAGCACATGCCAAGCACATGGAGGGCATGTGGAGGAGTGTGGAAGAGTGTAAAGTCAAGAGGAATCCTTCTAGAATTCCAAGGTGGTATATGGAGGATGTTGACATATGGAAAAGAGAGGGTCCCTATGGGCTCCAAGGGGAAAGACTCTTGACTTTCTCAATTTTTAAAGAGTCATGAGGATCTTGTGATGGGACACTTGTCAAAATGTGCCCAAAAGGACATTTGATGGTGACCCATGTCCTTATGTCACCATGGGGTGAAGGAATCTATTGGCTGAAAATGTAACAAGGTGAAGGAGGGTGAGAATTGCTCTATAAAAGAGACCTCTCTCCTCCCTCTCCATCATCCGGTTCTTCCCTTTGTAGTTATGCCATCACTTGTATCTACCTTTGCCTATCTTTTCCCTTCTCCCTAGAGCATTAGGCTCCTACTTTGCTTTTCCTCATCCTTCTTCCAGCTCCTCTCTCCTCGCTCTAAAGCTTAGTGTACCCACATGAGTGAGTTGAAGGGAAAAGTGGCAAATAGTAAATGAACAATGCTCAAGAAAGTAGAAACACAAGATATGTATTGTCACAAAGAGGGACCAAGACCGTATACAAAATGTGTGCATTATGTGCCACAATCTAGCAGGAGGGTGCCACCTAGATATGGACCCTTGTGTCTCCAAGACTATTATCCTACCCCCTTGTGGAACCTTCAAAACACTTTTAGCTTTCATGCTCTCCTAGAGCTTCAATGGGTTCCATAGTGATGCCCTACAAACATGCCTTCTTGCTACTCCAATTGTAAGGCAAAGTTTGTTCCTTGATCCTTGACCCCTCCTTGCTACTTCCATTTGCACCCAATGGTGAGACATAAGCCTCCCTTGATTCCTATCCTCTTTATTATTGGCGTAGGTAGCCTGGTATGAGGACGTATGTTGGGTTTTGTAGGACCTCCTTGGTGTTGCTGGGTAGGCAACCCAAAGTGAGGCACTTGGAACCCTATAGAATGAATATGGAATGTCCCCTTTGGGGCCCTTTGTATAAGGCTTGAATATGGAACCCTATAGAATTAATATGGAATGCCCCCCTTGGGGCCATTTATATAGGGCTCTAAGCCCTAGAAAATAGCCCAACTAATTAACAAACTCATTGACCAATGTGCAGACTAATCGCAACTTCGTCCTATAGACAAAAGTCTACCCAAACTATGCAACCTACTACTGCCACTTGGCAATGCTCCATGCTATGCAACTTATAATGCATGCTCCTACCATCTAACATGGACCTAGAAGCCAGCCTTACTGCCCTTCTAGTGTATGCTTTTCTCCAAGCAAGTGCTGACTCAATTGCCATATTCTCTCAAAGCTCTCCATGTTGTCTATGCTACCCACATACACCTTCAAATCTTCCCTTGTGGTAGCCCTTTACCTATCCACATGGTCTCAAAATACTTGTTGGTACTTCTCCCCATATCCTCATTTGGAGGCTCATAGGCAAAGAGGTGACCTAGGTAACCCCAATGCACGAAACCTTTCTAGACACAATTGAGAGCTTGCGCATGTCCCTTGAATACAATGTACCCATCAAGTTTTCATGCACATCCTACAACCAATTATTTTATGATTGTATAATTTTTAAAATAATTGAAACATCATATAACTAAAAGAACAAAGGAGTAACAAAGAGTGAAGAAGAAAGACAAAAGAATATAATTAACCACAGAAAGCTAAGTGTGTAGTTGACTCCTAACCTCAGTACAGTACCATACCATTGTACTTGGGCCCTTCAATTACCCTTCCATGGGAATACAATAACTTATGGGACCATATTGTTCGAAGATGGGAAAGATGCTTTAAGACTGTGGCATGAAAGGTTCAATCACATTGAATACACTAGCAATCGTGAGGTCTGTTGTGTGTGCAGAGGGTAAGAAACATTGGGATCCATTCTTGATAATCACCATGAGTTGGACATGGAATCACTCCAAATGGCGCACTCCAACATTTGTGGGCCCATGCCTAGGAGATCCTTTGTCAGATTTGTGTACTTTCTAGTTGATATGAAAGGGATAATTAAGCAATAGAAAAAATAGCATCAATTCATACAAACATAAAAATCCATTAACAAGAAGAAGGCAAGAGACAAGCATGGGGTACAATCTCTCCCCCCTAGGTGTGTGGCTCTCACTTCCACACCTAGAATATTTATAGATATGGCATTATGCTTAGAGCCATGAATACAAAAGATGCATAGTGTCTTCTTGATCCCTCCTTTTCCATACTTTTCTCTCATCCATCCTTTTCCATAATTTTCCTTCCATACATACTTTTCCTCTCATTCATCCTTTTTCATACTTTTCCAAAAATAAGTGGATACGTGCTCAAAAGGTATGGTAGGCATTTTAAGTCCTCTACCAATTTACAAAATCATTTTTACATCCTCTACCATTTTACATAGTCATTTGAGCACTATTACAAAAATGAGACATATATCCTTGCATACAAAACTAGAAGGAATATTTTCCTATTCATTCCATGTTTGTGTCATGGGGATGTTGGAAGTGTGCCGATGGAGCTTCTTACTCTCATGCTACTCCTTGTGGGAGCATTGCGTAGTAAAGCCTTCACTTGTGTCACTCAAGTGCCTATCGGATCGTTGCAATGGGGTTTCCACCAAGAATAAGGGGGTGAGAAAGAGAGAGGGGAGGGGGAGGGAAGAAAGGAAGGGGAGTGAGAAGGAGAAGAAGGTGAAGGGGGATCGTGGCAAACACCAAAGGCACACAAGGAGAGCAAGCAAACCTCAAGCTCAACACATGAGCAAGAAGAGATCTTGTATTTCTCAAAGGCTGCATACAACAATGAAGACCAAAATCAACCACTTGGCCTTTTATACATGTCACCTTTTGAAGGGAATGCCAACCCTATTCCTTGTACCACTCTCTCTCTTTTGTTACAACTACTTGGCCCATATGGCACTAAGGCATATGCTAATTCTCTCAACCTTCTCTCTGTCTTCAAATGGCTCTTGTGTTATCGATATACGATATCCAAATTGCTTTGGTGTTATCTTTGCCAATTTGGCCAACCTCGGTGTCCACTTCGATACTGAGCCATTTGTGGCTCAAAAGCCGTAGGGTTTGGATGAGGAAGAGATGGAGAGGATGTGTTGCAAGGTTGGAGGAGAGGGGAGGAGGAGTTGCAAGGCCCATTAGGGGAGAATGGGGGTCTCAAAAGGACAGCATCAAACCCGATAGCGTGCCCTTTGGCCTATTTGTGTTTTGAAGCGTTTTAGGCCACATTGCACTTGTTTGGGATATCCAATTTTGCTGAGTATCGTCAAAGGGGGGAAACCGCCCTTCTTGCTCCTTTCCAAAAGGGGGCTGGTTCCTCCCTTTAGGTTCCTTTTCCTTGTAGGCAGGCTCGGGGCATCCAAAAAAGCAAGAATATCATTAGCCAGCCCACTCTCCAAGAGCTCCTTGTCCTCTCTCAGGATACGCTGCACACAATTTTGTTTCATCTAGCTGTTCGAGATTGATTAAGCATTCTGCAAAAACATTTTTGGTGAGCCGTTCCTTGACTGTGATGAGAGGCTGGGCACTACATACTCCATTGGCATAACCGCCTCCACCTCGAAGTCTAAGTTAAAGGGGGTGTAGTCATTTGCCACTTTGTAAGACGTTTGGTAGGCCCACAATGTTGCGATCGGTTTTTGCTCTCAGTCGGTATGACTGGCTTCAACTGTGCAAGTTATAATCATGCAACACGTTTTGTTCGAGATTTTAGCTAGGTCATTTGCTATGGGATAATACAACATAGATTTACTATGTATGATCGTGAATTTGCTAGTCAGGATCGCTATTGTTTCATTGAGGAAATGAGTTCCTTGATTGCTAACTAGTTCCAAGGGACACCCAAACTGTGTGGATAGTTGTTCGTATAAAGACCTAGCTATGGACTACACATCAGCTTTCCTTGTGGCTTGGCCCTCCACCCATTTGGTGAAGTAATCTGTAGCTAGGATAATGTATCTAGCCCCTATTTCTTTAGCTTTCGGGCTTATAGGGCCAATAAAATATATGCCCCATTTCTCAAAAGGCTAATCGGTTCATATTCCTATTAGGGGCATCATATCCACTTTATGTGGAAGTTTTACCCTTTGGAAGGGATTGCATCACATGATTAACTTGGCTACATCTCCAAAGAGGGTTGGCCACTAGAGGCCTTCTTGTAACACCGTACTTGCCATAATGTGTACGGCAAAGTGACTGCCTGCTACCCTAGAATGTGCTTCTTCGAGCACATCCACATATTTGTGTTTGCACATGCACCTGCGCATGATGCCATCCTTACCCATGCAATAGAGTTGGCGTGCATCTTTAATGAGTTTGCAGACTTTGTCCTTCTTGAGGACTTTATCCATAGGTAACCCATTTTCTAAGTAGTGTCCTATTTTAGTCGCCCATGCCAGAATTATGTTAATGAGAAATAAGGGAGCATTTGGAAGGTCATCCTCGACTCCTCTTGGAGCTTCTCCATTGACAATCCTTGAGAGGTGGTTAGCTAGGATGTGGGTCTTTCCGTTATGCACCATGACTATCAAGACAAACTCTAGGAGGACTAACATCCACCTTGTTATGCATCTCGTCGTGCAGGACTTATTAACTAGATATAGTAGTGCCTGGTGATCAACAAAAGACACGAACTTGTTGGCTAGCAAGTAATGCCTAACTTCTTAGTTGCATAAACCATGGCTAAACCTTCCCTCTCTATTGTAGTGTAATTAACCTCGCCATCATTTAATTACTGGCAGTTGGCAAAGTACACAGGGTAGTCCAAGTTATACTCCCCTTGTTGAACCAAAACACATCTGATGGCAAAGTTTGAGGCATCTATGTGGACATGGAATATTACTACTAGCAACTTGTATGATGGCTAGGCTATGTCTGCGTAGAATAGGATGAATCTTCGATAGTAACCCATATGGCCTATAAATTATTGCATTCCCTTGGAATTCATGAAGGAGTAGCTCTAGAATGAGCTTAATCTTATTGTTATCCATGGAGATCCTATTCTTGGACACTATGTGATCGAGAATCACTCCATGCTTGACCCAAAATTGACACTTGAGAGGACTTAGGGATATTTGGTACAACGTACACCTCTCAAGGATTAGCATAAGGTACTTTGGATGATCATCCCATCTCGAATTCATGCATAGGTCGTCCAAGAAGACGTGTATGAAGGTGATAATCATCAGCCCGCTAAAATGTGGCAGGCACATTGGTGAGTCCAAATATCATCACATTGGCCATATACACACCCCGTTCAGTTGTAAAGATGGTTTTATGTTGATCTTCTAGGGCGATGGACACCTGATTGTACCCAAAAAACCCATCTAGGAAGCTATAAGCTTCCTTCTTGGGCGGCTACTATTTCTAAAACATGTTCCATTAAGGTCAAGGGGTAGTGGTCATGCCTTGTGGCATCATTGACCTTTTTCAAGTCCACACATACCCAGATTATTTCATTCTTCTTTAGGAATATCACAATAGGTGACACCCAGTCTGTATGCTCTATCTTATAGATGAATCCTGCATCTATGAGTTTTTGGATCTCCTCCCTTACTATGAGTGCATATTTGGGATTCATAGGATAGGGAAGTTGTTGCACAGGCCTGATGTCATCTATCATGGGTATAGTGTGCTTCACGACTTCAGCGGGCACACCCTTCATGTCTGTATAGTTCCAAGCCATGCAGTCCTTGTATTCTTGAAGGAGGGCAATTAAGGGGCATGCTCCTTGATGGGGTGAGGTCATTTGCTATGTATATCGGTTGTGGTTCCACCCCTTCTAGTGCTGGGTTTACTTAACTTTGGGTGGGCCATCGTATCCTTGGAAGTAAACCTTCTTCTTGGGTTCTCTTGGCCTGCTGGAATAAGATTTTGTGGTCTTCTATCATGTAGGCTTTATAATGAGGAGAAACTTGTCACATGTCATCTTTTTCTAATCCCCCATCTCCTCCACTTTTTGGGTGGCTTCTCCCTTGTCCTTGGTGGGAGCTTTCGGGCTTTTAGAGCTTTGGAGCTTCGGATCTCAAGGGGGCTCTTCCATGGCACTGATGGAGAAGATTGGCAAGGTAACTCTACTCAATAGAGATCCCCAATTGGAGGAAAACTCATGGTGAGTAGTAGTGGCCCCCACATATGTCATCTAATGGAGGCTTGATTTGACCCTCACTTCCCCCTAGCTCACACTCGGAGGGGCACCACTGCATTCAACTCTTCATACTCAGGGGTTGTTATTTGGAACCCTATTCTTTCTAGGATGTCAATATTTGCCAGAATGTGCATCCAAATTTGAGAGAATTCTGGCTCAAGGAGAGGGGAATACCAAAACTCATCTGCCTCCTTCCCATCGCATTCTCTCTCACACGTTTGGAACATTTTTATCGCTTTCTCTCTCACACGTTTGGAACATTTTTAGGGATGCAGTCCTATCCGTTGTGTCAGATTCTGTGGTAAATAGGTGTCTTGATAGTGGGTGGGCCATGTAGTAGGTGCATAGGTCCACTCGCACGATTTGCTCCTCATGGCTTAAATAGATGTTGTTTGTGCGCCAATCATGTATGAGTCTGGACATTCGCAGGAAGGGCCTACCTAGGGTGGCTTCATATTCGTGCTGCTAGGTGGAGTCCATCACCACAAATTGGACAGGGTATGTGAAGCCAAACAACTTAATGTTAATACCCATGATAACTCCTAGGGGTTCAGCAGTTCCGTAGTCAGCTAGCTTCACTACCATATGGGCTTGCTCGAGGGAAGGTTTCCCCCACCTTTCCCAACATTCTTTGGTTCATACACTTACACCTGCTCCCCCATCTAGTATGGCATCGGCCTTTTTGTTCTGGTGGGTTATGGGGATAGCTACATTAGTGTCATCACCTTCAAAGTATTGGCCTAATTTATTGATGGGACCCTTATGCAGATCCCGGCCCTCCTCCTATGGTTGGTTTTCTTTGAGGTTTGTAGGACCTTGGGCTAGGATTTGCCCATTCATCCAGCTTGAGAGGTCTCACTAGAGGGTAGGATTCCCCCTTAACAAGGATGCAATTGGCATCTTGACCTCTATGGAGAGGAAAGCCGCTAACCCAATGATATCATGTGGTTCTTGAGAGGTCTCCCTTCCCACTGAGGGTGGGTCCTCGAAGTTGTAGATGTCTTCCTCCTCTCTTAGGTTTTGCCACACTGGGTCCTCGTGAAACTACTATTGCATCAAGTTTGGGACCTCTGAGTTATCATAGCTAGGTGGTTCCTCTTCTTCCACTCTCTCTGGCACCTTTTAAGAAGTGTAGTCCTTGGCATTTAAAGCATGATATGGGAGGGACCTTGGCATGTATAGCATTGGATCAGGGGCCTTCGTGTCAGGGCATTCATGTCTCTTGCCCTTGAGGCCATGCGTGTTGTCTGATACATAGGGACATGGTGATCCTTATGTAAAGGGTAGTGACTTATGATGCCACTCCCTTCCTCATAAGGATGATAGTTAGGGTGGCTGTGATCATTCTCAGGCTCTTCCCAATCACTAGGTAGCTCCTGCACTAATACTTGGTTGACTGGAGTTATGCTAGGTGGGGGCAGTTGCATACCTAGTATGGGTGGTAGTAATGGAGCATGTTGTGCCTTGGCTAGAGGGTCTCCTTGCACATTCATCGGGTTCGATGGGGCGGCCATCATGATCAATTGCTAGCAAATCGGTGGGGAAGGACCTTCAAAAATTGGCACTGAGAGGTGTCGTGGTTCCCCCATCTATAGTAGTGTGCACAATAGAGGACTTGCCTTGCTCTGAGGCGGGGACAATCACTTACGGGGTGATTGCCATTGCATACCCCATACCAAACATTGTCTCTTCTTGGGAATAAGTGGGGGTTACACGATGTTTCCTTGGAGGTTCTTGCCTTCCACTACTAGCCCAGTTGATTTAGTAAACTAAAGGCCAACTCGCCAATATCTAAACCCTTAGACTCTTTATCCTCTTTCTTGGTAGGCACTGTACCAGAAGACCTTCTAGATTGTGATACCTCGGACGGAGTCATAGTTTTGTTATTGAGCTAAAGAATTTATTTTAGGATCCCTTGATAGCCACGTGACACATCCAAGAACCAGCCACATGCCAATGAAGCGCAGTTAAAGCAAGGCAAAAAAAACAGAGTAGCCAAGGCTAGGGCCGTAGAGGAGGCCAAAGAAAAGCATGCCTACAGAGCCCATTTGGAAACATCTTAAGGACAAAGAAGACAAAAAAGGTATAAGACTACACGCAGCACAAGCAAAGCAACAATAGCAGGAGCAAGAGCATGCAAAGTTAATGCCAAGATCCTAGGAGCCATCCATTTTATACAAATAGAAGACATCATTCATAGGGCTTGCCCATTTTGAACGTTATTGTCATTCATTTGTCGTTTTATGTTGATGGTTGTAAAGAGAAGTGAGTGCTCTGACCAATGGATGAAGTTAATCCCTGTGCACCTATTACGATTGGTTTTATTTGTCCAAGCGTGGTCGATTTTGGAATTGTGGACTGTAGTATTCGTGTCAATGAGTTGACACATGTTTTTGCACATGAACTGGTTCATGATTCTGTTTGTTTAAGTCGATGTTAAAGTCTTCAATGATGTAAGTAGTGCTGCCTTGTGGCATTAATGACATGATCAATTGTAGTCCGTATTGCAGCTCTTGTTATGGGATGTTTGTAGACATTGACTACAACTATTTTTTCCAGTGAATTTGTTTCGAATAGTATCAGTAGGCATTGAGCCCCTTCTTGGATGTAATATTCTTATTTCATAACTATTAGTTTTGGTTTATAGTATGTTGTGATCCCTACGCCATCGTCTTTTGCAATGTGTTTAAATCCTCATATGGTATGGACATTTGGATGTGGCACGTGTGTCTCTTGGAGACAGAGTATTGTAGCACACAAGATGCTTGTTCAACTTTGAATGTCTTCTTTGTGACTTTGTATCGATCTTGTGTTAAGTGATTGAATGACAAATTTGTTCTAGCGTCCATAATGACTCGTTTCGTTAGCTGATTTATCTCATTTAATACTACTGTGTCAACCTTGATGTGTTTTCCCTCTATATTATGTAGTAGGAAAAGGTTCTTTTTGACTCGTGATAGTGCTGTGAACATAGAATCATGATATGTAAGAGAGCAATACACGTGCAAGCAATGTAAAATCCATGACAAAAACAACTCCTTCACAAGGAACAAAACTGCCATGTGTGTATCGTATCAAAATGCATCTTCTAGGTAAGATGCAGTCATCAATACCACCAATGAAGAACTGAAACAACTAACAAACCAATCTACATGGAAGTCATGTAGCTGTCATCAATGCAGCTAATGCAGGCGAGTGAAAAAAACTGTGGAAGGGACTAAGACACCACTGCTGCTTCTCGCTGAGGGTAAAAAGCAATCACATAGCTCGAACTGTTGATGGTAAAACTACCACTGGGCTTCAAGTCCAGTAGCATCGAGTGAACCATAAGAATATTTTCCTCATATAGCGCCAAGAAGATTGTTTGCAATGACAAGGTAGCATCCATGTATGGCCCCACGATTTGAACCAGAACATCTGATCCATCTTCTAACAAAAACCTCCCTCTCAGTGTAGGGACCTACATAGCCTCCTGAATGGTGTCGCAACAACTGTAGCACTATAGATAGCTAGGACCTCAACTAACACGATCACCCCCACATGAACCATACAAGTAATCTACAAGTTGCCCATTAACATTCATGAAGTGCAATATGCCATACACCTACAACACGTTTTTTAACGTAAGTAGTTGGTCTCCAATGCTTTCACTTTCATCAAATCAAAGAAACATACAATTACCTATGTTCCATAGCCAAGCTCAACTATCTGTGTTGTGAATGCATGCTTCAAGTCTTCTCGCATGTTTCCCTCGGGCACATCTGCTAGTATTATAAAGTCGTAAACACATAATGTATTGCACATATGCATGTATGAAACATTTTGCAATGTGTACATGATGATCGCATTCTCATTGAACTCCTGGATTACGCGAGTCTGAATACTCTTGCGTTCATTCACAAATGACAATTGCTCCAATGAACAATCTCAGTTAGCATCTTGTATTAGCTCATACCATATGAAGTAAATGTGCATAAATTTTGATAATGGACTCACCGCGGATCTATCCTCATTGTGAGGCCCATCTACAATGATTACTTGGTCATTTGTGCCTCCAACAGTGTCCACTTTGATTATCACAAATGCTATCATGCCCATCACCAAAGATATGGTATGTCTACCCAACTTGACCATCGATGAAGCCCATGGAACATAACATGCAATGCTAGTTTCTGGAACAAGAGTGAAGGCACCTTCAAAAGGCATTGGTGGCATTTACGTGCAATGAGGAATTGCATGTACCCCCCTCCCCTGTGGCCTTTTTGAGCTACAGTAGCACCCTTAATGCAGTAGAAAGAGTCTATCTCTAAGTAATCGTTGTAATGTTGCACAAAGCCATGGGGGACGACTAACGTGACTGTGTCATGATTCTTGTGGTTGGTAAAATCAACACTAGAATAGTAGGGTAAGGAATGTCCTTCGCCTCATGAAAACCCTTCACAAGCACTATGAACAACAAATATTCCTTTGAATGTCTTAAGGTTTTGACATAATTTTGCATTTCCTTTCCTATGTGTCCGTAACAAGAAATCCTATACTGTCATTGTACTTGAAGCAACAAATTTAATTAATGGGAACACAGGTCTCAATGTAAGAAAAAAAATGAATGCATGCAACAAATGTTTTGAAAAACTATAAGAACTTCCAAAATTATTCAAAGCAATAAACACACCATGAGCTCTGCCCACATAGTATAATTTCATCGACATTCCTATGTTGAAGAAGTGAAAGGAAAGCATGAAGCTGAACACGAAATGAGAATGCTTGCTTGCTTATGGAATGAAGAAAGGTGAGGTCCATATGTAGGCACCTCTTACATGAGCCACCAAGCTCCACAATCATCTCCTCAATCAGCTCCTAGACTCTCTCAATCATCCTATGTGGCATCTACCACCACCTAACAGTGCTTATGGGCACCTAACTATGCCTCTAGCACACACACATAGAACCCAAGGTATGCCTGGGGCATATACCTTGAGATATCCCATCAAACTCCCCCTCAAGGGAATGCCTCAGGCTATGTCAAGGATACATCTAGTCTCATAGTTTCTCATGCCATCTCATGGTGGTCAAGGATAAATCTATGGCTAGGATCTCATGCTAGCAAGGCTTCCCAAGTGTGTGAAGTCAACAAAGGGATACATAAGACCTTCCAATGGTTATCTCCCCTGCATGTACATGCACACAATGTCTGTAGGAGGTACCATGGAGCAAAAGCACATACACATGGCCTACATCATATGGTGACCAGAGGTGTTTACAAAACACACAATAGTTTATTCCATTCATTTTGGAGGACTATCCAGGTAGAGTACCTTGACTCAACATAAAAGAGAGATCTGGAGCATATATGGAGATGGTTCAAAAAGCATAATCTTCATAGGAGGCCTTATCTTGTGGAGGCACATCAACTGAAAGTAAATTGGCAGTTTCCGGTTTTGTAGTTGCTTCCTTTTTTGCCTTACAAAACTTTTCATGGTGATTATTTTTGCCACAATATTTGCAAGGATTGATCTTGAAGCAATCTTTTGAGAGGTGATTAGTCTTCCCACAATGTTTGCAAGGTTGAAACTTGCCCTTTTGAGTTTTTATGGCAAAGGCTGTGTCATTGCCTCTCCGGAGTTCCATGTGCCTTTCTTCTTCTTGAAGAGCAGTAATAAGACCTTCAAGAGTAGGATTAGGAAGATTTTTCAATGTGGTAACAACATGATCATAATCTTCAGGCATACTTTTGAGCAATACTGCCATTGCATCATTTGTAGTGATTGGAGAGTTGATAGAAGCAAGTTGAGTCATGAGACTCCGCATGTGATTGACATGGGCAGCCAAGGGAGTGCCACTAGCCATCTTCAATTCAAAGAAAGCAATCTTAAGTGACAATTTTGAGATGTGAGAGCTAGCACCAAAAATAATATCAAGCTTCTACCAAGCTTCAGAAGGAGACTCCAAATCAGAAATGTGATGAATATAGTCATCTCCTAAGTCAAGAGCAATAATGCCATAGGCTTTCTCCTCTCTAGCAGGATCTCGTGCCGGGCGTGTAGGAGCTGAGGATTCTCCAACATTAGAGGCTGTTGAAGAAGAAGTTGAAGCAGGTTTGACAAGCCCCCAGAGGTTTTCCCTCATCAATGCAAACTTAACTTTCATATGCCATGTGTGAAAGCCTTTACCTTTGAACTTATCCATATTCAAGAAGGTAGCCATGAGAGGGTCTAACCCAAAATGGGCAGTGTCTACTCTCTTAGAAGGCTAGAAAGAGTTGAAAAGTTTCAAAGTACAAGCATTTAGTGTAGCAAAGACTTGTAACCAAATTCCATACTACAAATCATAATGGAAATGATGCTTCAAATTGCATGCTTCATAGAGGTGGCTAAATGAAAGTATTCCAAGCAAATCCAGGTATAGCAACCTAGAGGAAAGTTGTAGCCACAATTGTACTGATGCTATTCAACACTTTAAAACATCAGAAATGCTAAAGTAGCATCTAATGTAGCATCAAACTCACAACATTATCAAAACTGTCCAAAACAGAGGCCTGAACTTGGAGGGCTTGTATCTCACTCTTCAAAGCAAACAAAAGAGGGCTTTCTAGGTAGAAATAAAGCTAGTATACCAGAGAAGAGCCACTGAAGAAGAGAGGTGAAATGCCGCGTCATGTCGCCATAGCCAGCAGCTTGAAAGTCGACTGGTTTTTTGGCTGTTTCTCCCTCCCTGGTGGACCATTTCCCTTCAAACCTAGACAAGAGCTAGCTCATACTGTTGTGCAAGCTTGGCTCATAGGAATTTTGGAATGGTTGCTCTAGCAAGTGGAATTGAACAAAGTGGCATCAAGAAGAAGGCGACAATTGTGCGGTTTTGTGGGCACCATTATCTAATTCCTCTAACGTGGAAGTTTGCCCATATGAAGGGTCTCTCTAGCTAGAAGGACCCTGGGAATGGCTGCTTGTAGGTAGAGAACTCAGCCCTCCAAGTGGTTGGGCAGAAAGGGGCAAAGTGGAGAGGAATCTAAAGAAGAAGAAGAAGAAGATGACATGGCACAAATGGGATCAAGGAGGATCATAGTGCTCTGATACCATGTTGAAGAAGTGAAAGGAAAGCATGAAGTTGAACACGAAATGAGAATGCTTGCTTGCGTATGGAATGAAGAAAGGTGAGGTCCATATGTAGGCACCTCTTACAGGAGCCACCAAGCTCCACAATCATCTCCTCAATCATCTCCTCAATCAGCTCCTAGAATCTCTCAATCATCCTATGTGGTAGCTACCACCACCTAATAGTGCTTATGGGCACCTAACTGTGCCTCTAGCACATACACATAGAACCCAAGGTATGCCTGGGGCATATATCTTGAGATATCCCATCATCCTATTCTCAAAGAATCGACAATTCATAACGGCAACCCACAAATGTGGTGCAGTATGTACACAATCTACGGTTTCCAAAGAAATATCCTACAGAGTGTGTATGTGGGTAAGACCGTTGAGGTGCATAACAAAAGGACAAGCAAATTTCGAAACCGACGATGTGGCAGGTAGATAGAAATAAAGCTTACTAACCTTCCGCATAAGCCTCCTTAGCTGCTTCATGGAAAGCATCCTTCAAGGTCTTGTGAGGTCTTTTAATAGGGGAGCTATCCACCTGTATACCCTCTCCTTTCTCTAAAGCCCTTTTACTACATCACTTCACCCCGCTCGCACTCATAGTACTTGAATGCAAAGAGCAAACCAAATTGAAATACAATCGACAGGTGAACTATCTTTGGAAGGAGGAACATCCATCGCACTTGGTATACCAGTTTCAGTCAGGTTGTCATGAACTATGCTTCGGGCCCAAGTTACTAGCAAGATCGAGCACATCATATTTCCAATGCGGGGAGGAGCAACTGTTGAACATTGGCCACGATCAAACACACTGTCTGAAATTGACGACACCAAGATGCCTTAGACATCTCAAACATGGAGCAATCCTACTATTCTAATTCATTTTTTATGGACTCCACCTCAACGTCAACTGCATGACCCACACAATTACATTAATGTGCTAACTTTGGAAATGAAGGATCATGGGGGGAAGGGCTACTGCTCTCAATAACTTCTACAGTTGTGTTTACAGTAGGAGCCTTGTCCCGCTTCCTCCTGAACTTGTTCTCCAATTCTACAATAGAATGACAGTGAATCAAACGAAGGAAAAAACAGAGAATGGAACGAAGAAATACAAAATAAGAAGTTGAAGGAATAAGAAGAAGTAAGTTCAAAAAATCAATAAAGTGTGATCTCATTGGAAAGTCCTTCTAGAATGCATCGAATCAGAGATAGGGTGGGAGGCCATGCTGATGAACTACTGATATGATGGAAGTGAAGAGAATATAATCAAGGGGTGAAGGACAGGCAGATCATTTAACAGATCCTGGAATAAAGCTGCATTTTTATAGGATTTTTATAGACAATGGTAACTGACTTCTAGCAGACGACAAGTGTGGGCAGTGTGACTCCTCAAGAGCATCAAAGGCCGTAGGAACACTCAAGATTTTTGTGCGTACGAAGACACTGCCTCAACCAAACAACGAAAAACTTGATTAAAAAAGAAACGTTCTTACATGGTGAGTACGCCGCAAAGCCACGAAATGACTCGGGAGGCACAACCTCCTCTCCTTAGCGTTGGTGTAGAGATTTTTGGATTCTATGTGGCCAGCCCACAAAACCATCATGCATACTGCATGCATGATGGCAACAAGCTAGTAAAACCAAGGGGGAATTTTTGAGTGAATTTCTTGGCACCAAGTTTGCAGGACCATTGCTGTGTTCGGACTTTCAACATGGTGGTCTTGGCCTCCTCGATTCAAGTTAAGGCATGGCTCTGCAAACTTTTCCATAATGCTGGCATAATAAAAACAAAAGCTTCACATTGATTCTCTAACCAGGTACTAGCAAGGACATGATCACAGAAGCCCTTCAACCTCTACGAGGGCAAACCACGACTTGCAATGGAGGACCGAGATAGATTTTGGGAAGCCATGCACAAATGGATGCAGTGGACCAATCGCAAGTACAAAAATAGGGTGGCAAAACCAGTAGAAAGACCCATGCACTAATAAAAATAGGGCCATCCACCAATGGAAATTAGGGAAATTCAAATTAAATAAAAAACGTGAGTTTTAGCTTTGTCAAATGAAACCCGTCACTATACCCTACCTTCCCTTGGGGCACACCAAAAAAGTGGACATAAAAATAAGTAAATAAGTTATTTTTCTCTTTGAAAGGCAAACAATTACTAAGGCGTACCCGTTAGGGGCAGGCCAAAAAGTGTAACAAGAGATCAATGTATAGCAATACTTAAATGTCAATTCCAACCTTTATCATTTGAGAACAAGAGAAGCCACACTACCTTTTATTTTCAATTGTTGATTATCTTGAGTTTTCCCTCTTGTAGACTTAAACATGGCTTCTTGTTAGCCTTTTGGTAGAGATGCCCATAGCACAAAAAGAGGGGGTTCAAGGAGAAAAGCCTCAATTATTTTATTAAAAGGAATATAAGTATATATAGTTGCATGTATATAGAGAAACTTTGTTTCAAAGTAGTAAATATAGGTGCTTTTGGCAAGTTATAGTAGATGTTAATTCATGGAGTAAGGTGAACCAAATTTTTGTAGCATAAGAATCGTCCTTTCAACTTGAAAACTGTACATTCTAGACTACATGAAGAGTTTTGTAGTTTCTTCTCTTTTTGGATCCCAAAATCGGTTCCTATGCAAATCCAAACTCACATCAGTTTGACAAGCCAATATCCATGAGAGTGTTCAACTACTACATTGTATTTTCCCCCACTAGTTTTATTTTGCAAAAAACCAATGTTTATTAAAAGTAAAAGAAAGGATACAAAAAAATATAGCTAAAAAATATTAACGTGCTCCTAAAGAGCTTGTTGCAATACCATACCAGTGAAAGAGAACTTCTTCATGGCTAGCAACGTAAATAAGGAGGTCTAGAATTTCACTTTAGACTTGTTGTTGAAAGTCCAAAGGCAATTTGGCACAATGAAAAACAATGCGATTCCTAATCCTCCATATGTTCTGAATAATTACAGTTGCCAAGTGCTAAAGCTTAGCTTGGTGGTCTTTATCCCCAAGCAACACACGTGGACGGGTGTGCATGAACATAGTCTATAAACACCCTAAATTTCCATAAATGCCACCTTTTTTTGTGTTGCACCTTTGACGATGCAAAATGATAAATCCTTGCTGGTGCGATGCTAGGCTGACACATTGTGAGAGATTGGTAGTGAAAATTCAAATGGAAATAAAACAAGCGAGTTTTGACTCTGTTGTCATGATTCTTCTCCACTCTATGTCCTTTCATGCAATGCGAGAGTTTTTGTGGGATTTGGCACTATCAAACCAGGGATGTCATCACTCTTGTCACTCCCTTGAAGATCCAATGCCTTTTCCTTGATTTGTGATGGTGCATCGGGTCTCTACTCTAAAGTTGTAGCGGTACTTTATGTTGCCGATTCCTTGTTTTTCCACCTTTGGCAATGCCTTTAGCCACTTCACCTTTGGACACTTTAGAAGCCACAACAGGAGCACTACTAGATTTTTGAGGTGGAAGAGGTTAGAGGCAAATACCATCAGAGGCTCTAAAGTATTGGATGATGTTTGGAGAGGAGAATTGTAAGAAAAATAGCCACATTAATGGCCATGATAGCACACATCTAGGAAGTTGCTACAATTAATTGCAATAACCAATTCCCACCCATTCAGAGTAGTGAGCACAAGTTGGGTAGGAGGCTCTTCATGTCTGTTCCATAGAATGCAAAACTGAGGAGAAGCTCTTTTTGCTTGAACTAGTGGGAGATACAAGACATGCCAAGGGTACCTGCAATGGCTTCAATCTCATCAACCAACAATTCACTAATGTTTTAAAAGTGGATCCATACTAGGCAACCATGGAGAAGAACTTCCATGATAAAAAAAGTTGCATTCTAGGGAATGGAGTAAACCAAGTTGCCTGGGTTGATGTACAATTGGTTGTAGCCAATCATGGAACTATTTTTGGGGCAATTTCAGGGCCGTGTCATGATGCGCTAGTGGGCAATATTTTGAATTTAGGGCAGACTTGAGCTCTTGTCAAATTGTTCCTAGCATAATGATTGCCTTACAGGTGTACTAATGAGATGCAATCTATCAAAACTTGTTGTTCTAAACACCCCGCAGAGCTTGACGCACATTAGGCTATCTCTAGTTTGTCCTATCATCTATCCACTCCTCACCACTTGTCATCTATCCGCAACTCACCACTTGTCATCTACCCACATCTCACCACCTGTCATCTACGTGCAGCTCTCCCATGCTCATCTAGATTTGCAACTACACTACAATGACATTGGCTTGGTATGACCACTGCATTGGTTCTTAGAGGTGGCTATAGCTACTTCTAATTAAACCAAAGAAAATGTATTTATGTTAATTTGCTGGGTCACGTGAGACCCATGTTGGAGTCCCACAATTGTTCATATTTTGCATTGAGTTTAAAACAAGAGATTAAAAGTTAATATTAAATGAAGAAAAATGTATTTCCTTGTGCCACTACCATGATGGTTCTATTTTAGTGCGAGTTGTAGTTAATCCTAAACTAAGGAAAATGTATTTTCTTGCAACAACCATGATGGTTCTATTTTAGTGCGGTGGTTGCATAAAGTTAAACATTTTCCTTCGTTTTAAAGCTAGTCCTAAATGAGGGAAATACATTTTTCTTCGTTTTAAAGTTAATACTAAACAAAGGAAAATGTGTTTCCTTGTGCAACCACCATGCTGGTTCTATTTTAGTGGGGGTTGCAGTTAATTCTAAACCTAGGAAACATTGGTTCTTACACTAGCTCTTGGAAGTATTTTAGTGATGCTTGTAGTTAATTCTAAAACCAAGGAAATGTATTTTTGTGTGCAACCACTGTGTTGGTTGTACTTTAGTGTGGGTCATAGTTAATCCTAAACCAAGGAAAATGTATTTTCTTGCAAGCACCACGTTGGTCTTAGAACTATTTTAGTGTTTCTCAGAGTTAATCCTAAAACCAAGGAAAAAGTGTTTCCTTGTGCATCAATTGCTTGTGCAACAACTACAATTAGCAATGATTGCGATAATAGTATTGTTTATATTAAAGTTAAAACTTAAGAGAGATTACACTCGATGAGTATACAACTCAGCCATTATTGAGAGTAAAAGTTTAACAAAAAGATTACATCCAAAGACAACAACTTAGCAATTGCGGAGAGCCTCATTGAGCAAAAATTGAAGAAAAGAGATTACATCTACATCCAAAGACAGTTTATAAAAATTAATAACTCAGTTATTGTTGAGAGCCTCATGGAGCAAAAAATTGAACAAAAGAGATTACATTTATAAAAAATCAACAATTGTTGAGAGCCTTAGAGCCCAAAATATAACATCCGATGAGGATAACCACTCAATCATTGTAAAGTGGTTATGAACCTCATTCAGCAAAAGTTACAAAGAGGATATTTGAACAACTCAGTATTGCCGATTGTTGATAGACCACTGTACAGTAAAATTCACAGAGGTTGGCCCAACTTGCTGCATTCAAATTTTTGGGGAGCCGATGGAGGAGAAAATGAAGAGTCATTCTGGGTTTATGCATGTTGGAGGTAGACTAGAAATGGTTGAATCAATAGCTCCTCTAGAGTGATTGGTTATACCACTTAGAGGGATGGCATATATGTTAAACAACCTCAACGGCATTGTGCTTGCTTAACGTTATACGCCATGGGCTCAAGTGAATCTTTCTTCTCTTGGCTTAAGGTGTACTCTAGGTTTGCTTCACTGACTCAACTAGTGTTTGGTGTCGGGTTTGCTTTGTTCCCTTGGCTGAGACTAGACCAAAAGACAAAGCTTGTGATTGGGGGAGGAAGTTTCAAAGCTCCCCCAACCAACTCACCAACCTAGGGCGTTTAATGGTTTTCAAAGTTAAACATAATACACTCGTTACATTCAATTTTACTTTCTAGACTCTGATCATCACAATTTTTGGGTCCACAATGAATAGCTCGAAAGGTGACAGAAGAAACCCATGAGGGGGTTCATGTTCTTAATCTTCTAATTTGTAAAACCTAAAATGATCTAGAAAGTCCCATTTCAAGTTTGGTGAGAAAATCACCAAACCGCAAAAAAACACAACTTTAGGTTGAGGAACGGGGTTTTGATATAGATAGAATAATCATTTCGTTTCTCACGAAGGTCATATTCGTGCTCAGCGAGAAAGCTTCCCCGAATCCCTTTGAATCCATTCAAAATTTTGATATCATTTTTGTAGTGCAATTTTTCGCCACACCTCCAATGATAGGTTGTACTTGTCGAAACAACCTAACCAACTCTCCCAATAATTTGCATATAATTCCTAAAGTTGTTCCGAAAGTCAGTGCATCGTAGCGAAATTCTTAATATGTTCATCGATACTAGACCCACGTACAATCCTGTCAGTTCTATTATTGAGACATCCCACGGAGTCACCCTTTTCCCTATCATTACTCCCTAATTAGGAAATTTTGAAGGTTCTCTCCCTTCTTTTGGATAATAACCATGCTTTGGAGCATCGTTGCATGGATAATTCCCATCTTCCATAGCATCATCCCGATTCCCATTCTCCTTCCATCCCTCCTGGACGAAAAGTGACGGGGTGGACCATCGGAGGGAGAATAACTTGTATCATCACCAAATTTTAGAAAATTCAAGAAGTAGTCCAAGAAGGGCTTTTCCCAAAGACGTTGCTTGTAGGAAATCTGACTCAAGTTTCACCAAGAAAAATGGGATTCGAACCCACAACATGTAGTGTGACAGACTAGCACTCTAACCAAACTAAGCTATTTTCCCAAACATCATGAATCATTATAGATTCTTCATCAGGGTTCTTTCCACTTGGCATGGCTATGCCAGTAGAGATCTGAAGGTTGAAACTATATCTTTTGCCTGAATGAGGCTTTCGAGGAAAATGAAGTGAGTGGCTACAATGGCGGGCCCGTGTAATGTCGAGCGGGAACTAGGACTTTTTGCACCTCTTTCCTCTCTTATAATTGTTTTCTCCCCTCTTGCTTTGCCCTCTCCTATAGCTACTCTTTTCCCTTCTACAGTTCTTTGCTCTACCCTCTCCTATACCTACTCTTTCGCCTCTTACATCTGTTCTATTATCCTCTCTACCTGTGGGTTGTAGCCTCTATATTGGAGCTTTTCTTGCATTAGAGCTTTTCTATCCCTCAAAGATGCACCCTATCTACCCGCCTTCTATTGGAGGTCCATTCTTGCTATGGTGACATTTTTTCCTTTGTCTCCTCCCTATTACAAGGTCTTCATGACCCCTATAGGCATGATGAGGAGAAAATTTGTACAAGTAGGTAATATTATGAGCTCCCAGGGTATTCCAAGACACAAAAAATGCATTCAAGGATGAGTGGATGCCTTGCACTTATAGTGAGAATGAGAAAAGGGTCAGATAAGGGTCCACATAATATTCCCGAGAGCAAGAGAGGTGATGTTTTACATGAGTTATAGGGCCGCATCTTGAAGTTTGGGTTTGTAGAGGAAGGACGTCTTACCAAGTTACAACATGCCTATAGTGCAAAGGGCATGTGCCTTCTTTCTACGATAAAATCACATTGTAAGTCATTCTTCATGTGTATCTTCTTTGTCTACCTTCTTTATCTATGAGTGTCAATAGTCTCTTTGAGACTTTATGTTGATGATAGGTAAGTTCAATGCCATTCACAAGGATTTAGATATTACTAGCAATGGACTCTCTAGGTGATGTGCACATGGAGAATGGTATGTAAGAGTCCAAATTTACCTAAAATCTAGGCAAGCATCTAGAGAGGTGCATAAACAATACCAATTTCATCCCTCATGCGACATGAAACATTGTGTTTGACAAGTGTAGGCTCTGCATAAATTCTATGTTGTGCATTTTGGCATTTTCATAGCTTTGCTTCATGACTTGGAGAACATTAAAAATAGTGTCACAATTTATTTTGATGGTTTTATCGTGTGCTTTCATGTCTGAACTTTTTAGATAATATGTAGTATTTTTTTTTAAATTAATATTTAGGTTTTGGGTATATAAAGGGATAAGAGAGGCGCTTTCACTTGATTTTTCTTCTAGAAACGATCATATTGCTTTGATTGCCTCATCTAAAGGTCAATGAACATTGGAAGATAAGAAAATTTTTAAATATTAATCATTATTAAAAGAGAGGAATGAATAAAAGAAGACAATGCTATGAGGGTATGAAATGATTTTTGTTTTAATGGACTTTTAATGTAATGTGTTTTGTGGGTCTTTTAATGTGTTCTAATCTAATGTGTTTTGTGGGTCTTCTAATGTAATATTTGTTGAATTGTTTTAGGAGGCATTTGAGGTTCATGAGTTATCTCCCCGGCGGGACCAACTTTCATAGCACATTTTGTTGTGACCACTCATTCGTGCACTACATTAGTCGAGCAAGAGGGCACGTTGTGGTCTTACACATCAAATTTCACAAGGGCCTATAGAACTACTAATGTGCATCTAAATACTAACAATATCATTTTGATCCATCACATGGCTTCCCTTAATGCATTTCTATATAATTAGCAATGATGGAATAAACTATGTGCTTGGCTACAAGAGAGGAGAGGGCTATTTGTATTGGGAATTTACCCTGAACTTACTTGGGGATTTCAAAAGCTTCTAATTTTTATATATTAGAGGTACTAAAGAAGTGATACATGCTATGAAGAGTCTTTTTATTTGAATGTCCAAAAATTATAATACAAACATGAACTTTTTATCACATTCTCATCCTTGCAAGGTGACATGTCATAAGAAAATTGTCTCATTCATCTATGAATAAATTTTCAATGTGTTAATTTTCAAATAAGGTAATTCCACTTTGAATTATAGAGTATTAATTACACCACATCCAAGTTTGTTGTGTAGAGTGGCGGTGAACCTTTTGTATGCAAACTTGTCCCTTTTCCTTCATTTGGATCCAAAGTAGTTACAAAATTACGACCACCTGAACTTGTGATTGATTTTTAAGGGTCTTCTACATTCACCTTGAATTTCATCTTGAATATTTAAAATTAGATCATATTTTTGAATCAAATTTTATAGAGCTACTCGTGCTCTTGATTTTGAACTAAAAAGCTCTGCAGCCCAAGTTATTGCTATTTTACTATTCTCTTCATATTCCATGCAATTAATCACCATCAATATTATGTATATTATTTTAAATTCAATTTAAGGAAATATCATAAATATCCAAGTCAATAAAATACTCTTGGCCAATATTGGCCAATCTAATAACCATGTTCTAGTAAGCTATAGAAAAAATTCAACCACTTGGACACCCTTAAATGGACAAATTCATGCATTGGGGTTTTGCACAGTGGTGGCATGTAATTAATCACCAGTCACAGTGGTGGCATGTGATTGCATGTCGAGCTTGCATGCGATTTTTTTGGGGGCAAAATATTTTTAGTGTAGTTAATTACCAGTCACCGCACTAGATGTGATTTTGATTAATTTATGGTAGCTTATTAAGATGGCTCATGATTATTTGGATGGCACAACTAGGCCTCTAGTCACCGTGGTGGCTCAAATTTTGATTAATTTAAGGTATATTTAACCGTGGTCCCAAACATGATTTGGCTACTTTGCTCTCATCCACTCCTTCCTTTGCTCTTTTGCTATGGTCTCTCTACCCCAAACCTTATCTCACCATCCTCTTTTCCTAGTTACCTCTCCTTCCTACAGATCATGGCCTACTACCCAAGAACCTTCCAACAACTATTCTATTGTCTAAGGTGCCTTCTAGATGAGCAAAGGCAAGAACCTAATCCCATGAAGAGGGACTACAAGGAGAACACGTCATATCTTTGGTTGTTTGATATGAACTTCGTGGAGAGAGTGAATATTCTACCCTTTTTCCTAGCTTCATGAATCATGTCAACCTGGCCATAAGCTAGCTTATGATATAAGTTTTTGTGTAGGACATGGCATGGGCTCAAAGGTTTATTGAGAGAGAAGGCAAAGATAAGGAAAGTAAGAAGCATAAGGAGGCATTACTGTGCACCTATAGGGATGAAAAAATTTGTAAGAAGCTGGTGGTGAGACTATGTAAGGAGGTTTGCAAAATTGCAGGAGACGAGCCATGAGACTTTCATCGGCCTAGATTACAGAGGTTGCTGGAATAGTTAGGAGTTTAGAATTCCCCTGATATGTGGGATGCTAACTCAAAGAGAGGTAAGATTTGTTGCTACCATGTTTTCTCGACTTAGGGTGGATTGGCCTATGAGCAATGTGGTATACTGACCTTTGGACTTACATGGGTGGATCACTAATTTAGGGATTGATCTCTCTTAGTTGGCTCAACTTGCCAGTACAATTGATGTGCTTCCTCATATTCCTAGGGCACCTCTCTAGGCTACCTTTGGCTAGTCATTTGGGCCATAACAACAAATCGGAGGTAGTTCACCCTTGGGATATCATTTTCGCTTTTAGCCCCTCCATCTCTTGTGCCTTAGGGAGGGGACGGTCAATTCCAAAAGATTTTCCTTCCTTTGCCTAAGATTTGGGCATTCTCCATTTTTCCAATTTCTTGTTTTGGAAATGGGGGTACTTGTTGGTTCCCTAACAGGAACCCCAACAACTCAGCACTTTATATCTGGAGAAGTGCTTTTGCATGCTTCGCTTCAAGGGTTATCTCTTTTTGGAGCACGTTTCGTGCCCCGCATGCCATTTCTCTCGAGAATCAGGGAAGGGAATCTTGCAGCCCATCTTCTTCAACCAAAAGCCAAGCCACTTATCCACCACTTCGCTCTAACTAAAAGGTCGAGGGATGGATGCACTTCAATTGCGCAGCGACTCAGGGCACAAAGCGATGAATTACCAATAGGGATATGTAGTAAGATAAAGTGTTGAGTGATCAATGGAAGGACAACATCGAGAAATGCACCACTCATGGTGTGCTCTTTGTTGATAGTTGATGATCTGGTAATTCCAAGCAAGAGGGTCGAGGGCCTTGCCGAAGGGGGGACTCGATATGGGGGTCGGTAGGCACCGTAGAAGAAAAGGGAGGGCTTTGAGCCCCCTGTAGAGGGCAATTAGTGCAGTTGTTAGAGTGCCTCATTTACACAGAAAGAGTCAATATTCGATACATTATTACCCAAGGATGATTTTCCAAACCAAACACTATAATTATGAATCTGGCATATGGTTTTCAAATCCATAATGAATTCCTTTCGCGTATTTAATCTAATTGGTAATTATGAATTGAATCTGGCATATGGGTTTCAAATCCACTAATTTGATTCATGGTGGTACAACCACAAGAATCTTGGAGGGGGCAGGAGTGATCTTAATTTGTCCACATGGCGAAGAAGAAAAAGTTGGATAATATTTGAAAAAAACATTATCACAATTGCATGAGATGGAGAAAAGTGGCAAGCAGCCATCCACTTTGTGTCATGGATGGCTACCCACCACTTTCTTCTCACAAAGCTTCACTACAGCTCCATTGGCTACACGAGCACAACACATGCTTTGTGTAACCATCCACACCTGCGATTTCTCCTTCAAAGTGCATTGCATATGTGGAACGACTAAACGCTTGACAGATGGAGGCAAGGTTTATAGGGCACGTGAAAAATGAGCAATTCTTTCTTTCTTGGAAACTGAAGAAAAAGAAGGTGCACTGCCAAGCAAACACATGGCATTTTCTTGGTTTATGGTATAATTAGAACTACTATATGGTCATGAAATATGTGGACCTTACAATTCAATTAAAAAGTGTTGGGCAAGCGACAAGGCGTGGCTCCACTTGGTTGTTGCATATAGCGAGTAAAGGCCGGGCGGTGACTGGCTTTGCCCAAAAATCAATGCGAACTTGCATATTGTGCCATTACTACTATGAGGACCTCAAAATGCGACAAGACCATGGGTTGACCAACCTTCCTACTGCCACCACCTTATAGCAGAGGTAGAGAAAGAGGGCATAGAGTAGGAGGGGTCAGAGCAAGAGAGGAAAGAGCATAGAGTAGGAGGAGGCACAAAGTATGAGGGGTTAGTAGAGCAAGAGAGAAAAGAGCATGCAAGGATGGAGATAGAGCTAGAAGAGGCAAAGTGGAGCGGGAAGAGTAGCATGGAGGAGACCAACTATAGGAGGTGTCGCAACCAAAATTTTGAGAAGTGGAAGGAGTGAACAATTGGATTAGAGTAGAGGAGAAGAGAAAAGAGTTAGACCTATACTAGACTAGAGGAGAAGAGAAGGGGTGACTAGTTGGACCAAAGTAGAGGAGCTGAGAAAGAGGGGGGATGCCTACAATAGACTAGAGGAGAAGGGAAATTCACCAAAAAGATGCCACAATGGAGGGAGAGGATAGTTGTACTAGAAAAATAGAGCAAAGAAAGAGGAGGCAAACCTATAGTAGACCAGAGGAGAATATAATTTTGTACAAAAGCTCCCACAAAGACTTAAATGAGTTTTGGGGCTGATGTGGGGTAGGTGCACATGAAAGGAGGATCAAGCATCACTCAATGGAAGGAAGGATGGTTTGGGTGGTCCCTAGTGTAAGATGAATAGCTAGTAGGGGGTCTCTACGTGCTTGCCATCCCTCCACCTCAACATACCATTGCTCCACACAAAGGAACACTCTCATTGGTACAACTCAAACCCCTCTCTAATCACTTGAAGTTAGGAAATTGTAAATCAAGGCCCTTTTGAGACCCCGTTTCTCCCCTAATGATAGCCTCAATCTCACCAAAAAGCTATGCCTAGATATCTTAGCTACACTATGGCATCATCAAACTTAGTAGTCATTGCACCATACCTTGATTCATCACACTAGCTAAAGTTCATATCAATTCACAATATTGGTCTTAGGTTTTTGTAAAACTATTTGATTGTAGATTTAAAACCCAAATGGACAGAGAAGGTTGATTAGTTTTTGGCCAGACTAAGTGGGTTTCTACAAGATAGAGCCCTTAGCAAAGAAAGAGCACAGAAAATAGTCAAGGATGCTTCGCCATATCAACTGGTTACTAGACAACTATATCAAAAGGGGAAAAATGGCATCATTCGTTCGCTATGTCTAAGAAGAGTTTCTAGATGTGCTAGAGAAAGTTGCATCTCCACACCTTCTCCTTCTCTACACTCCTTTACTCATGGCACCATTTGAGGACGTCTCCAACAAGTACCAGGCTCACTTAGAGTTGGAGGCTGAATATGCACACGTAGTCTAGGATTGAGGGGAGCTTCGAAAATCCACGGTCTTTGTTCATAAAGGAAAGAAGCATCTCGACCTTTGTGTAGAAGGATCCTTGTATCCTTTAGATCCTGCTAACCAAAAGAGCCCTCCTTTCCATACAATGCATGAGCTAGTTTGGTTTGTTGCAAATGGATATGCGGGGTTGCTTGGTTATTGCAATCGGTTAAACAATGCTCAGTCAATGGCTATGCAAGAAAGTTAGATGCACAAAGCCCAAGTAGAGATGCTAGCACATTTAGGAAATAGCACCATTGTTGCAATGCATAACTCTGCAGGATCTTCAAAGGAAGATTCTGGAATCGCAAGTGGTCTTTTTGCAGGCAAAATCACTGCTCTCAAGGTATAACAAGAAAGCCTATGGTGGCCCACTATTTTTGCGGATGCAATTGAATTTGTTAATGTTGTGACCCCTGCCAAAGAGAAGCTATACCTTGACTATATGCCCCTTACTGGGGTGAACTTACCAATCAACCCTTTTAGAAATGGGGAATTAACTTCATTGTCCCAATAAGTCCAGCGGCCAAAGGTACACAGGCATGATATATTATTGTCGCAATGATGACTGATTTTTTACCAAGTGGGCCAAAGCTAAGAAAACACGGAAAGATAATGCTAAAATGACATCTAAATTCTTATATGACAATGTTACATCATGCTTTGGGTGTCCCTTAGAAATTGTTACTAATTGAGAGATTCACTTCATTAATGATTTGAGAAAATATCATGAGTGAGTTCTTGATTATCCATGGAAAATTGACACCCTACTATCCTAGAGTGAATGGCCAATATGAGAGCTCAAATAAACTCTGTGCAATACTATGATATGCGATGCCGGCCAATAGAAATGATTGGGAATATGGCTTCACCACTGCAGCACTCTGGGCATATTGCACAACGTACAAAGTTGTAACAAATTGCACCCCATTCTGCCTTGCCTTTGGAGTAGAGGCGGTAATGCCCATGGAATTTCAAGTGCCAATCCTTAGGATAGCATTAAAAGAGAGGCCAGTAGAGGAGGCATAATCAAAAAGACTTGTTGAGCTTGAGAAACTTGATGAAACTAGGTTAAGGGTAGCCTATGGCATGAAGGTGGAAAGACTATGACACAAGATGGTTTGATCGAAGGTTGAAGAATAACAACCTCAATGAAGGCAATCTTGCATTATCGTATAGCCTAAGAAATACTAAATGTAAGTTAAAATATCGAGGCACAGGTCCTTATAGACTAGTGGAGATTGCTCCACAAGGGTCAATATCTATTGCAACCTTGGATGGGGTTGAGATGGATGGTTCTATCCATGGTAGCAAACTTAAACACTACTACAGGTCATTCACCCTTTAAGCCATTCATTGAGATAAAATGAACTACAAGAAAAGCTTGAACTTTTAAAGAAACAAGCTCAAGAGGAAGCTAAGATAAGGAATGCAGGGTTTTGGCAAAAGATGACCATGACAATCTAAAAAGAAACACTCTAAGGTGACAGCACCCATGAGGAGCTAACAATAGATCCTGCAAAGTTACTTGTGTAGCTATAGGCTTGAGAAAAACATGGATCAAGGCATGTGTGTTGTGGACCTCGGTGCTAGTCATAGCTTCCTTGCACAAGAGGTCTGGGAGAATCTTTCATAGGTACCCCTTACACCTACTCCTACAACTATTAGGGATATTAACAATCAAACTATACAAGTTATGTACATAAGTCTTAAAATATATGTGAATAACCATGAAGCTAAAAATAAATTCTTCATCATGCCCTCTAGCACAAGCAAAGAATAGGTCACCTTGGGGAGAGTATGGAGTTGGAGCATCACTGCCAAATCAATTGGCAAGAGAGAATGACCATATTGACAAGTGGTGGCGGCCGTACATGTGTAATCTCTCTTTGCCTAGAGGCTAAGAGTGGCCTACCAAGTTCAGTAGTTCAAAAGCAATTTCCTTGCCATCTACCACTACTATTCACACCAACATAAATGACCACAAATGAAGGAAATATGGATGAGAAAGGGTATGCTATATGATTGACATATGTTGAATAAAACACAACATTTGTTGATTCCAAAAGAGTCTCCTAACGTGCATATTCATTCTAAGGGGACTCACTCAACAAAGAGAACAAAAACTAGGCAAAGACAGTAGCCGTGTTGGGTTCCCAAGGCCTTATTACAAGCCCAAGGATATTACGAGGGCAAATCACAACTATGGATATCGAAGCTTCATGCATGTTGTACACAGCCACCTTCCACCTATCCCAAGAATGTCCATGCACATTGATGACCCCAAGAGCAGGAATGGAAATCCAAAAATCCTCAGGGTCTAGCAATCCCAGCACCAAGGGTGCCAGTAATAGTTACACAAAAACCTACTCATAAAAATGAAGTATTGCCACAAGAACTTGCTGCAAGGTTTGCCTAAACCTAACCATCCATGGTCCTGCAAGCTCCCATGAAATCAATACCCAACCAAGCTACCATCCAAGGACTCCCAAGGACAAGGTTTCAAAGTGACATTTTGTCCATGCCCATGATAGTAGTATCACAAGAACCTATTGAGTTGGATGAATTGACACATCTTGAGGCAACATTGCTACTACTAAAGAGGAATGTTACACCAATAAAGATGACTCAATGGCACATCTTTCTAGTAAACCAAGATTATTGTTAACAGTCAGCCTAACCAACACATTTACTTTATATTTTTAATAGCTATCAATGCACTATGACAATCCTAAACATTTATTACAGTTTGATCTAATGGATTCGTAGGCACTCACATGCATTCATCACTTTTAATTCAAGATGAGTCAAATGTTAAGCATATGCCCATGGAGTGCATGCACTAGCCCCTCATAGTGTCTTTTTTTTAAATGTCTATTTTTCGTCACAGTGCATGTCACACCCTACTCCCATTACATATTTTCACAAATTAAGTGAATAGGGAAGAAAGACATCAACATGATGAATTAAGCCAAACTCAAAGACATTAGTTTTTATTGCACAAAGTTAGGTCATAGGGTCTCCTAACTCAATCCTCACACATTTTTTAATTAGGGAGACTTCATAAATTCATAGTCAGCCCCAAGTCAACAAACTCAGACCCACACATTGCATCAAAATAGGTCCATCAAGTCATCATGTATGGGTCATTGAAGGGAGTTTCATACTTGAAGGGGACAAAAACACCTTCAAGGTATTAGGGCATTTGGGAATTTTCAAATAGTTTGGGAATGCCCAATATGTGTAAGATTTGTCCATGTGGTCAAATCCTAAGCCCTTACTTGAAAGTGGTATCCATCCTAAACACTATACTAGGGAATCCTCCCAAGTACCACTTTCAAATAAGGGATCAAGATTTAGCCACATGGTCAAATCTTAACCCCTTGTTTGAAACTGGGACTTGGGAGATTTCCAAATTCTCTAATATAATGTTATGAGGGGCATTCAACTTTCCCATCTTCAAGAGCCCTTTGTGAATTATTGACAACTAGAGAGGAAGTTGCAAGGCATCATGGACTTCTCATCCTGCAAACATAAGAGCGAAATTCCTTTCAAGGACATCAAGGACCCGACTAACCTTCTTGAGTGTGCTTAGGTTTCTTGCGATAGTGGAGCTGGTAGACCATCATAATGTACTTTCAAATCTCAATTATGGCTCCACAATTCCTAATAGCACCCCATGAATTGGGCAAATTATTTCTTCATAGAGCTATGAATTGAGTACACCCAACATGGTAAAAAAGTACATAATCCCATTCTCTTGATGTTGGTAATTTACCACATGGCAAAATGGCCATGTCGCTCACCAATAACTATGGGTTTGCATCTAAATTTTGAATAGGGATCCCAAAGAGCATGCAACTTGCAAAGACATAGAAGGCCAAGGTAAATCAAGCCAAACCATGGCAATGTGAGACATAGAAGAAAAGGCAAAGGCTAAAGCAAATATCAAATGATGGCCATTATGTAGGAACATAACAAATGGAAATCCAAAGCAACTGGTTGACAAAGCAAGGAGCAAGAGGAGGAAGCTACTTGAAAAGAGAAAGAACAAGATGACCGGGCTCAAAGCCCATTGTCCAAGAGCCCCCAAGCAGGATGGGATTCCACCACCAAGCATGGACACTCAATAAGTGACCACATTGATTATGATAGTAAAAGGCAAGGGTATAATTCTCAAATTAACCATGGAATAGGTCCAAGATCAAGGATATCCCCTGGGCATACCACTTATGTGCCTGTGTGGGTAGCCCACACTAGAGAGCCCCAAGAGCATGCCAACCCGTGCGTGCACTGTAAGAAAAGAAGGGGGTAGGGTTCTCTGAGGTCTTCGATGGTGGCCAACGCCACTCCCCTGGGTCCCACTCCACCTCTGACAAGGAATGGCCCTCCCATATCCAGAGTCTCCAATTCTGGTCCTGCATAATCAGGGGGTCTATATGCCAAGTCTTCCCTTGTAGCCCTAGAATGCAAAGGCGCTGCCAGGGAAGCTGGGGGTCAATCACGGCCTCTCTGCTCTGTAGGCGACTGTCATTAGTGATGGAGAAGAAGTGTACACTGAAGAGTCTGAGAAGAGGCCTGCCACCACCAAAGGAATGCCTCGTGGAGTGAACTGTCCTAGCCACCTCTCATCTCCCGGGAAGAGTTGTCCGGTGCCTGCGGGAATCCTCCAACCTGCAGGGATGGTAGCATCAATCTTTGCTCGTCGATCCTGGATCCCACGTGCCATGCCTACTACTACTGCCAGCTCACCTGGGCTCATCTGACTGTAGATGTCCCTTCAAACCCGAAAGGAGCACGTTGGCCCACGCGCCCAGAGCGTCCAAGGGATATGGGGTCTCTCTCCAAGCTGGTGACCTGTATCATCTGTCACCGGACTGCTCCAGATCAAGGGCTGTCTATCTGTCTCCTCTCAGCAGCTAGGGGGAACCTGGGAGAGGCTGTGTCGCAGCTTCCTCCAGACCGAAATAAGGCTATGGAGGAAGGGGGAACGGGGCTAAGTCAAAGGAGCTGAAGTGAAGATCCATCGGATAGAAGGCTGCCAACAAACACCCCCTCTCTGGGGAGTACACCCATTGAGACCATACTGTAGCAAGAGCTTCCACGTCTGTCCTCCTGGGGTCAGACCATGGATGACTAGCTCCCCAAGAAGTGACTGACTCTGCAGCTCTGGATCTATGATGCCGAGGCCGTCCTCTATCTAGGGGAGGATGACCGTCTGCCAGGCGACCCTAGCTTTGGTGGTGCCAGAACCATCTGAACCAGACCATAGGAAGTTCCGCACCAGTCTCCTTAGCTGGGCTACACAAGACCTCGAGAAACACCAGCAAGAGGCCACATACCAAGCAGTGGCAAGAAGGACCTGGTTGACCACAAGGGTCCTTCCTGCCAAGGAAAGCCGAACCATCGGAGAGGTCGGATCATCGGACCCATCCTCTAAAACCTTCAGCAGAGGGAAAAGCCCTTCGTCCCATGGTGGTAAGCTCTCTCTAACCAGCTCGACGCCTCTGCCAAGGAAATGCTGTAGAAGCCTGTAACCTCTGAAGTCCTCTAGGGGCGAAGCCCTTCCGCATAGGCTCACTCCAGTGGTGGTCTAATAATGACCAGGAGTCGAAAATGTTTGGCGCTGTGCACTAACGCAGACGAACATCACCTTCCTGCCACTGCTGCTGAAGAAGCTCCGTTGCTCTGCTACCAATCCAGTTTTGCACCTGCTCCTGGGTCTGGTCTCGTATCGTCTCCCAAATATTTTCATTCATCCATTGCTCATTCCCTTCACTGGAGATAGTGAATGAATAGCTAGGACCATCGTGTGGAGCCAGAATGGACACCTTACCCTCCGCCCCCTTGCGGAGGAAGAAGATGTTGATGTCTAGGCATGCGGGAAAGGAGCCAATACCCGCTACATCCAAGTAGTCCCAAGGACCTGCTCGGTAAAACTCCAATGGAAGAGCTCTAGGAGCAGCCCTTGGGCTTGGGGACGACGATGAGGAGTCTGAACCAGAGGGAGGGGTTCTGGCCACCTGTGGGGAAGGGCCTATCCCCGCCGTCGGGCCCAGGGGGTAGATGAGGGTGAGGTTTGTGCTGGCTTCGGAGCTGTAGGTGGCGCAGGTGGAGGGGGGGATTCCTTCTGTACCATGCTCGAGGAAGAGAGTGGTGCGGAAACCACTGGTGCGGGGGGGGATCCTAGAGGGGGTGGGGGTCGAAGAGTCAAGGAGGAGGGGAGAGGGGGGGGAGGGCGGGATGAGGGATGAGGGGGAGGCTGGCTGACCTTCTCCTTTCCCTTCTCCTTCCCCTTATCGGGCTGCTGATGAGTAGGGGTCATCTGAGGGGGCTCTTGCTGTGGTTGGGAACGTTTTTTGGGGCCTACTTTGTTGCCCTTCCATTTTCGTTTGACTTCCATCCAGCCTTCCCCTTCGAGAGGGGATGTCGCTGATTGGAGTGGAGCATCCTGAGATGCCTGAACGGGGGTCTTCTGAGGTTTTGTACACGTGAAGCAAGGACATGAGTGAGCCTGGTGCCCGAAGCTGTGGCATCTCAGACATTGGTTTGGGCAACCAGTGACCAGAATGCACTGCATCATCACCACATCCGTATCTGTCTCTATCTCGAACTCCGATGGGATGCTCCGTGGATCAAGGGCTGCCACTTTGACACGTGGCACCCCTTGGGTTGCCGCCGCATCAATGTAGGTGTCCTGCATAGGCCAACCAAAGTGCGCCCCCAGGTCCTTGATGATTGGGCGAAGCTCAGTTATGAGACCTGGGAAGATAAGGGTAACTGGGTGTCGAGGAATATGAAAGCGGGCATCGAAGTCCACTACACTTAATCGCCTGTACCAAGGGACCATGAGGATGATCTTCCCACCCACAAAAGTAGGGGATCGCCTGACCATGTCGCTTGCAGCTTGTGCTGAGGAGAGCTTAAGCTAGAAAATGCCACATCCCATGAGTGCAACCTCCTCAATGTGATTGTCCTCGAGGTAGAGGGTGGACAGTCCCTGATGTCTACTCGTGAAGGGGAGTAGCCAATGACCCTCCCATAAAGTGATGTCTGGGAGAAGTCCGTGGCAGCCTGCTTCACCAAGGAGACCTAGTGCTCTGTCAATGTGACCTGATAGGCTGATGGAGGGGGGGGTCCGTTTGGGCCACTGGTTTCGGGCACGTAGCTGCCATATTGCTTGACTAACTGCGAACTCCCAAGGTGGGGAAGGGGAAGGAAAAAGAAGGGGTGAAAGGGAAGCAGGGGAAAAAGGAGGAGAAAGAGAGGGGGAGGAGAGGTGAGTGGAGCGGAGCAAGGTGGGGGGGTGAGGTGAGGTGGGCAGGGCAGAGCGGTGTGAGGCAGGGTTAGTAGAGCGGAGCAGAGCGAGGTGGGGTGAGGTGAGTGGAGTGGAGATGGGGTGAGGTGAGTGGAGAGGGGGTGCGGTGAGTGGAGCGGGTGTGTGGCATGGAGTGGAGTGGGCGAGGCGGAGTGGGGTAGGTGAGCGGAGTGGGGGTGAGGTGAGCGAGCGGGCAGGTGGCGAGGAGTAGAGCGGGATGGGCCGGTGGGTTAGGTGAGCAAAGCAGGTGGAGAGGAGTGAGGCAGGGCGGGGTGAAGGAGCATGGCGAAGCGAGGGGGAGGAGTGATGAGCAGAGGAGAGAGGATGAGGAGAGGGGGAGGGGAGCGTGACAGAGAGGAGGAGGAGCGTGGTGGAGAGGGGGCGACTAGCTGCGCGGCAGCAGCTAGCAGAGGGAGAGGGAGGGGCTGCGCAGCATGCGAGGGGGGGGTAGACGGGGCACGAAGGGGAGGGAGGGAGCTCGCAGGAGCTTTTACTCCTATCATCTCATGTGGGAAGCTTTATATTTTATATGCAAGACCGATTTTATTCTCTGAGAAGAATAGTGGTTGATTGCATATACCCTATCATTTTGGGTCATTGACTCTTTGCTTAAAAGCTAACAATTGTTATCAGAGTATTTTTTTCCTCTACCATCTTGAATCTAGTGGTGAGGATCCCTATGGGAGGTCATAATGGAAAATTGATCTAAGACATCCACATCAAAATTTCAATTACCAAAAACTTTGATCGTACAGTTTGCCAAAAAGCACTTTCCATCCTTGCAATTGTTTGTACAACTATTGCTCATGGAGAAAGGCCTCTGAGGGGTCATTCCAGGCTGAAAAAAGAAACTTGCAAATGATCAAGGAGAAAATAAGATACATGACTAGGAATTGAAGAATGAGAGAGGCCTAGGTCTATTAGGGAGAGCAATTGCAGTTGACTATTTTCATCATATTGATGTTTCCAAAATAGCTACATAGAATTGGCATATACTAGAGAGACATTATTTGGGTCCAAAGTCTAAAATTTTATGATTTTTTTGAAGTAGGAATCATTTGGACTCTGTATGGAGGACAATGATTTGCTGGGAGCTAACATGAACTGGATGCAATCATTGTTGAAGTAACTATAGGCATTGGGAGCACGTGTAGAGGATGATGATGCAATAGCCATTCTATTGACCATCCTTCCACCTAGATTCTCTAATCTTGTGACTATTCTAAGGATAAATTCATACTCTCTTGACTTCCATGTTGTGGTCTCAATGTTGCTTAGTGAAGAGAAAAGGATTGAGTCAGTACGGCATGGGGGAGAACCAACATATACGATCAAGGACATTAGATACTCTAATATTGCGACTATTCTAAGGATGAATTCATACTCTCTTGATTTCCATGGTGTGGTATCAATGATGATGAGCGAAGAGAAAAGGATTGAGTTAATATGGCATGGGGAGAACCAGCATATACGATCAAGGACAAAGGGAAAGGTAAGAAATTTGTGACTACTGTGGGAGAGAAGGGCACATTGCGAAGTCCTACTATAAACATGCCTTTGACATCAAGCAAAAGGACTCAAACAAGAAATCTTGTCTCATGGAAGGAGGACTTGAAGAAGATTTGGGAGCACTTGCTTAGACAAAGATTCCAATTTTTGTTTAGACAAAGATGCGAATTGTTGACTTGGTGAAAGATAATGATTATGCCTTCTGCTTGGGTCAAGGTTTTGTTTTGTGGATGGCAATAGTTTTGGTTGTGGAGTTTTTCTTGCCAATATTTCTGTCCCCCACTCGGCTTATGGGAAGTTGTTAGCAATATTTGGTCTCGTAAGCCTTGTGGGGGGGGCAGTTTGGTCTCCTTTATGGCAAACTCTCTTTATAACAAGCCATGAGGCTGAGTACCAAGTTTTGATCTTATTGTAGGAGTTTTTTTGGTCTTAGAATTTAGTCACCATCCCTTAGATTTTTGGTTACTAGTATCATCTCATATGGGAAGCTTTATCTTTTATGTGCAAGATCTATTTCATTCTCTAAGAAGAATATGCAGTTGGCTGCATATAAGTTATCACTTCACGTATTTGACTTGTTTCTTGAAATCCAACATCTCCATCTCCTATTCATCGAGCAGATGTTCTTTTTTCTTTGCTCATTTGGTGTGGAGAGGGTCAAACTATAGCCTACAATTAGCCTACCACTAGACCCTCAATGGACCAAGGCAATAGTTTTGACAAATGCCCTAAATCATGTATCCACTACCAATTTGTCTCTTGGACTTGCCATAGACATTCCATGTCGGGAGTTTGGGGTACTGCTTCCACCACAGCTCTGTGGACTGGGGTCCAGCATCTATTGATTGATCAAAACTCCTTTGTTGCTAGAGGAGCTCTAGTCTGAGCCATGCTTCAAGTATTGTATTGTAGGTTTGGTTACCTTGGGCATATTTGTTTGACATGTAGCCTTGTGGATGTGAATTTCCATACTTTGATCTTAGAAAGATTAATGTGGATCAAATAAATCTAAAATGGTAATTGATGCCGCAATTGTAAAAACTATCATAACCCCCCCTTAGTCCGGAATCACCAAGTTGGGGCAATATGAGCTCTAGAGTAGAATTGGCCTTGAACACTTCTTGATCACCAAAGTGTTGCTCTTGTAGGATGATAGATCCATCTTCTCATTCTTATTGCCCCCATTCTTTCATTTGGATCCATCTTTCCAAGCACTTATTTCTTAGTCCAAAATCACTATTATCAGTCTTGAATTTTCATTTTTGATGCATCTTGCCTATTCTTCAATGCCTTCCTTGGTCTTGGAGCTTAATTAGATTTCTTGAATCTGCAAGATCACTAGTGTCGAAGGGCTAAAATGTCTTAAAAATCATGCAGGGATAAAACTAGTTGGATGTGGTCAGACTAATTTCCAAAATGGCAAATGCAAAACTATTGTCCATGATTGATTGGAAAGAAACACAATCTACTCTCTTAATGAAAAAAACGTTGCTACTCATTCATCTTTAATGCATCGTCAATGATTCAAAAAAACAAAGTCAATGAATACTAAGAAATAGTATTCAGTCATGCATCACAAAAGTATAGATTCTAAAAGATTGTATATCATCAACAACATGTGCATTGCATTATAAGAGATAATTATGATCTCCAAAAAGTCTAAACCCCAAAGTCATAGAAGTGAGAATTCAAAAGGTGCACCTCCTAATAGGGGACTCTTCATATGCTATTGGATATATTTTGGGACTTAATTACATTTGATGATTGAAATTTGGATTAAATAAATGTCTATTTATCACTCCTTTTTGTAATCCTTCACAAAATGTCCTTGCTACTTGTAGTAGAAGAGTTTCCTCTTCTTCTTGCCTCCATTGGAAGAAGAGGATTCCTCCTCATTAGTTTTGTCATTTCTTTTGTTGTTGGGATTGCCATTGCCAAGATTACCCTTCCCTATGCCCTTGCTCATCTTGTGCAATAAAGGCTTTATCATTGGATCCATCCTACTCTCTCCCTAGGCTTCTTCCATAGAAGTAGACTCACTATCTCCTCAAAAGTCATCGGTGCCAACCATTGTCCAACAACCATGGTCGTTACAAACCCTTTATAGGTCCTTGGGAGCATGCCAAGAAAAAGCTTGAGAATCTGTGTTGAGTCTGTATACTAACCAACTATTGATAGTTGATCTCTCACCACCTTCATCTTGGCTATGTGATCACCCATTGTGTCCCCCTCCTCCATCTTCATGTTGTAGAGTTCCATTTCCCAGTCAATGAACTTGGCCACCTTGTTGATTTCATAGATATTGTTCAATATGGTCCATGCTAAAAACACTAGTCGGCTAGTTGAATGTGAGGGAGGTCCGAGTCTGCAATTCTGCTAATAATAGTATCATGGTCTTGTGTCTTATAGTAACAAATCCATGATTGCGACTAAATCTACTACTACCCTAGTTGCATTTTGGACATCCTGTGGCCTTAGCTCCCACTCCTGTTGTTATCTTCTAGATCATCAAAACCACTAGGTTGTTTGGATGCTCATCTTCAAGAGAGGGTATTTGCTTCCATGGAGCTTACCTAATTCCTCAAATCTTGGAATGGGTAGTCTATTAACTATGGTGAGGATATGAAGGACTTAGGAGGAGTACACCAGTCTAAATCTAGATCACCCTTCTTCTTGCAACAATGAGTATACCTATCCTTCAAGCATAGAAGTTGATTTCTATAGGTTGAACTGAGATCTACTTCTACAAGGTTCTCCCCCTCAAGCTTCTAGCACCTGTGAGTCTTTCTCAGTGCTTATCCCAAGTTAGAAGCCAAATTTGGAGGTCGGTTGCTATAGCCAATGCTCCCCTTAGAGTGGAAGACAATGAAATGTATACTAAGGAACCAATGCCAATTCGCATGACACTTATGTACTAGTGTAGAAGGAAAATGATGCAAATAGTAAATGAACAATGCTCAAGAGAGTAGAAACACAAGATATGTACTATTGCAAACATGGACCAAGACTGTATACAAAATGTGTGCATATTGTGCCACAATCTAGCAAGAGGGTGCTACCTAGATATGGACCCTTGTGACTCCAAGACTATTCTCCTACCCCCTTGTGGCACCTTCAAGACACTTTCAGCTTGCATGCTCTCCTAGAGCTTCAATGGGTTCCATAGTGATGCCCTACAAACATGCCTTGCTACTCCAATTGTGAGGCAGAGTTTGTTGCTTGATCCTTGACCCCTCCTTGTTGCTTCCATTTGCACCCAATGGTGAGACACAAGCCTCCCTTGATTCCTTTTCTCCTTGTTGCTAGTGTAGGCAGCCTAGTATGAGGACCTACCTTGGGTTTTGTAGGACCTCCTTGGTGCTACCGAGTGGGCAACCCAAAGTGAGGCACTTGGAACCCTATAGACTGAATATGAAATGTCCCCCTTGGGGCCCTTTAGGCTATTTATATAGGGATTTAAGTCCTAGAAAATAGCCCAACTAGTCAACAAACTCATCGACCTATGTGCAGACTAACACAACTTGGCCTTGCAGATAAAAGTCTACCCAAACTATGCAACCTACTATTACCACTTGGTAGTGCTCCATGCTATGAAACCTACCAATGCATGCTCCTACCATCTAACATGGACCTAGAAGCCAGTCTTACTGTCCTTACAATGAATGCTTTTCTCCAAGTTGGTGCTGACTCAATTGCCATATTCTCTCAAAGCTCTCCATGCTGTCTATGCTACCCACATACACCTTCATATCTTCCCTTGTGGTCTCTATCCATATGGTCTCTAAATACTTGTTGGTACTTCTACCCCATATCCTCATTTGGAGGCTCACAGGTAAAGAGGTGACCCAGGTAACCCCAATGCATGAAGCCTTTCTACACACAATTGAGAGCTTGCACATGTCCCTTGAATACAATCTACCTATCAAGTTTTCATGCACATCCTACAACCAATTATTTTATGACTGTATATTGTTTTGATAATTGAAACAACATATAACTAAAAGAACAAAGGAGTAACAAAGAGTGAAGAAGGAAGACAAATGCATATAATTAACCATGGAAAGTTAAGTGTGTAGTTGACTAACCTCAGTACAATACCATACCATTGTAATTGGGCCCTTCAATTACCCTTCCATGGGACTACAATAACTTATGGGAGAAACCCAAAATTATAGTAACGTATGGGAGATACTTAAACTCATACCATCATAATTGGGCCCTTCAATTACCCTTCCATGGAACTATAGTAATGTATGGGAGTAATCAGTACGCCAAAAAAAAGTGGTTTTACTATCTTCCTTAATAATTTGTGAGGTATTTCTTCGCTATGCTTGTTTTGAGCTAGAAAGATGTGTCTTGGCAAAGGATTTTGGTGAATGTGCTTGCTACATTGCCCATAGATGGACAATCAATGGCATCGATGTAATACATGCATTTTGCCATGGTGATGCAGTTCTGGCTATCACAATAAATTAGAGTAGCTATATCTTGTCGAGAATGATGAAGATCATGCTGGACAAGTGAGTAAGGAGGGGAATAAAGGAGTGCAAAACAAACTCATTGACAAAGGATAGTATGGACATATACGTACATATAAACCCTAATTGTGGATGCACGATATCATTCACACATCGCTTCTCAAATTGTACTTTTTAGCTAGAGGATGTAGCACATTTTTCTTTTCTCTTATTTTGGAAATGAAAAAGCATAAAAGTTCATAGAGTTGAGCTATGAGCTACTATGATCTTTGTAGGCATAATGTACAACCACATAACTAGTGTGTTTTGACACATCAAAGTTATTTTATACAAAATTAGAATAAGTGGTTTAGTCAAGATGTCAACAACGTGTTGAGTTGGACAAATTTAAGGATCAATTTTCTACTTGAAAATTTTCTTTGATGAGGTAGTATTGTACATCTATGTACTTTGACCTAGGATGTAACTAGATTCTTTGTTAGTTGAATATTGTTGTATTAGAGAATATCCAAATAAATTTAGATATGTTGACTCTATGATATCTTAGTCTATAATCCTATGCCCCTTTCAAGGACCTATAAACACCTTTTAATGCATAAATATGTGTGTTCTTGAGCTTTCTTAACTGAGACCACCAAGTGGTGCATATGATATACTATGCCTCACAATAGTCAAAATAATGAGACTTTGACCATAGTGATGAGGACCATTTCAAATATTTTGTCATGTGTTTAAAATTTGAGATTTCACTCCACTAGTGTTAAGAGTGGGTTAGTGATATGCAAGGTGGACCTATTTGTGGCATGGGTAACAGAGATATATTCTTAGATATTCTATGCTGCCAGTGACTTAGATTAGTACATGGATGATAGTCCATGTACTATAGATTATTACATGGATGATAGTCCTTATAAGTACATGACAAAGGCCTAAGAGTGGTTCTAGACACTTACTAGAGCTATCTTTGGATCCAATATCACTATGGGTGACCACTAGAGATTCCCATCAATGGAATCGAGTTCATGCTTTTTAAGGCCATCAAGGTAGGGAGCTGGAAGTATTGTATATTTTGAGAAGTACTATACATTTTAGACCTATGTAAGAACCTACTCTTAATTAATCAACTTGCATGAAATCGAATGCTGGTGGTTTTGAACAAAGTTAACATCATGTCAGGTCTAAGGCCATAGGGACAATTATTGCCCAAGGGGTAAAGAAATAATGTCTCAAAACAATCAGTGTTATATTGCTTGAAGATGGCAAAGATGCTTTAAGACTATGGCATGAAAGGTTCAACCACACTGGATACACTAATAATCATGAGGTTTGTTGTGTGTGCATGGAGGGTAAGCAACATTGGGATCCATTCTCGATAATCACCATGAGCTAGACATGGAATCCCTCCAAATGGTGCACTCCAACATTTGTGAGCCCATGCCTAACAGATCCTTTATTAGATTTGTGTACTTCCTAGTTGTTACAAAAGTGAAATTTAAGCAATAGCAAATATAGCATCAACTCATACACAGGCATAAAAATCCATGAGCAAGACGAAGACAAGAGACAAGAATTGGATACAATCTGTGTGGATCTCGCTTCCATACCTAGAGTATTTATATATATGGCATTAAGCTTAGGGCCATGAATACAAAAGGGCGTAGTGTCTTCTTGATCCCTCCTTTTCCATACTTTTCTCGCATCCATCCTTTCCCTTTAATCCATACTTTTCCTCTCATTCACCCTTTTTCATACTTTTCAAAAAATAAAGTGAATACGTGCTTAAAAGATATGGTAGGCATTTTAAGTCCTCTACCATTTTACAAAATCATTTGAGCACTATTACAAAAATGAGGCATATAGCCTTGCATACAAAATTGGAAGGAATATTTCCCTTAGCTCCTTCACTTACATTCATTCCACGTCTGTGTTGTCTGGCAGAGACACATGTGTCATGGGGATGTTGGAAGTGTGCCGATGGAGCTCCTCACTCCCATGCTACTCCTCGTGGGATAATTGCATAGTAAATCCTTCACTTGTGTCACTTAAGTGCCTACCGGATCATTGCAATGGGGTTTCCACCGAGAAGAAGGGGGTGAGAAAGAGAGAGGGGAGGGGAAGGGAAGAAGGGAAGGGGAGGGAGAAGGAGAAGAAGGTGAAGGGGGATCATGATGGGCAACACCAAAGGCACACAAGGAGAGCAAGCAAACCTCAAGCTCAACACATGAGCAAGAAGAGAGCTTGTATTTCTCAAAGGTTGCATACAACAATGAAGACCAAAGTGAACCACTTGGCGGTTTATACATGTCACCTTTTGAAGGAAGGGCCAACCCTATTCCTTGTAGCACTCTCTCTCTTTTGTTACAACTACTTAGCCCATATGGTGCCAAGGCATACGATGATTCTCTCAATCTTCTCTCTATCTTCAAATGGATCTTATGTTATCCATATACAAGATCCAAATGACTCTTGTGTTATCCATATACAAGATCCAAATGGATCTTATGTTATCTTTGCCAATTTAGCCAACCTCAGTGTCCACTTCGATATCCACTTCGATACTAAGCGATTTATGGCTCAAAATCTGTCATGCTCAATGGCTCTTAACATGCTCCCCTTTCTATTTATTGAGCTGATTAGTAGCGCTACAATAAATGAGTGGACAGGACCATCTAGAGTACTACGTAGTGGTCCAATTGCCATGGGGTGATCTATGTGAAGTAAGACTGGTACTTCTAGAAGTGGGTGGTATGCATGTCCTCAAACATTCAAATGTGATGGCCATGCATATTTTGGACCCGAAGATACAAATGCAAGTCTTGGAATTGGGAGGGGTCAATGTTGAGGTTGAAGATGATCTAGTTGTTGAGATTTTGAAGTTTGTCTTTGATAGGACGATTGTGGGTGGGGAGATCTTGGAGCAGTAGGAGGATCAGGTGGTTGAAGTGCACTACTACCACTGTGGGGTCGGGTACCAAGCCATATGTATCATTGAATTACTAAAGGCAAAAGAAAAATCCTTCTTGATTCATCTCCTTGGGGAAGTTATACTTTGTAAAGTTGTACATTATGTTGGGATCATTTTGTTGTAGCTCCCAAAAGTGGGCCCAACATCATCATCATTCCATGGGCATATAAAGGGGATAGATCCACCACTCAAGGGGTGCACTGCAATAGCAACACCAAAATTGTTCCTTCTTCAAAAATGGGATGCGCCAGTGGGGTTGGAGACCTGTGTCTGTGTTGCTGAGGGAACTGGGTGCATATGGACTTAAGTTGTAGCCACCACAGGTGTGCTTCGGGTTGGCTCACCTCCATTCATTAAAGGATTGAGTGATAAAAGTAGTGAGGGGGAAAAATTCCATTTTTTTGTACAGATGAAGACAAAAGCTTGCGAGTTGGGCCTTCTAGTGATGAATGAGGGTGCTATCGGGTAAGTCCTAAAAGGTTTGGAGGTTGGGCCGCCATTGTACATCTTCTAGCAGTGATGAGGGGAGAGCTAAAGAAACATCGTCATCATCATTTGGCATTAGGTCCTCCTCTATATGCCTTGTGGTTGAAAGATCGATTGGCTTGTCCACTAGATTTGCTAGTCGCAGCAACAATGTATTGAGGGCTTCGTCTAGTAGGTTAATAGGAGCATTGGAGGATATGGACTAGAGGTCCCATGCTAGTGTTGGAGGTGTTGGAGTACTTGGGCTAGTTTATGCAGGGGAGGGGAGGCGGGACGGGATAGGCGGGTTGTTGAGGGAGGTGGGGAAGATTTGTGGTGTGTTGGATTGGTGCTAGGAATATTTACAAGGGGGAGGTAGCATTAAATACGGAGATGGATTCCTAACCATCCTCCTCGCTTACAACTTTGGAGTACACTGCATGAATCGTATCAAAATTGCTTACCAAGGACTCGTCCTAGAGAGCTTGTAGCACCCTGTTGAACAAAATGATGATGCGAAGGGGGTGGTAGGTCATGGAGTGATAGGCAGCTAAATGTGCTTGAGTTTGAACTACTGAATATCCTAGCCATAGGTCTGCATCCAATCGATGTCAGCTTTTATGCTTTTGGGAGTACAAACCCATGGGCTCAGTTCGTCGAGCTTGTCTAGCTGCATCAGATCATTTTCCTATGGTTAATTGGTGGACTCAGTGTTACTCAACACCATGCCTAGAAGTTTAAGAGAATGGGGTGGGTAGCTAAGGCTTAAAGATAGGAGGGATGGACTAGAGATACACTAGTGGGCTGAAGATCTAGTGAGAAGTAGGACATAGCTAAAATGGGGCAACAGTGGTTGGGCTTGTGGTAAAGGATATTCTAGAGGGTGTTGGGTAGGAGAGGGACTGTGAGATCGATGTGGAAGATGAGATTTTTTGTGCATAGTGTGTCGCAGTGCATCTGAAGTGTTTGGGGGATTGTGAATGGGGATAATGTGTAGGTGGCAAGCTATGCAGAGACCTCCTTGTACATGGCGAATTCCTACTACTCCTTATCTTCTAGCATGGACTGATGGAATATGAAGCCAAAGTGATTCAAAATTGAATGTTCTAGGTGTCTAGGGGGTGTTTTATAGTCTAGTGAGTCCTAGACATGCCATGTGTCATATTGGGAGTTATCCCATATACACTATGGCTTTCTAGAGTCTAGTGTCACACTATATAGTGTTGTATTTGTCTTGAGTCTTTTCATATCAGTCAACATCAAGCTTTATATCATGTGAGTATTTTGGTTATTTTTGTCTAGCACTTGTTCTTTCATTTGCTTTCCATTTTGCCATTATGCTTTCCATATTTCCATTCCATTCCTAGCTAGCTTGGCATTCTCCTACTGCCATTCTCTTCATATGGTATCAGAGCTAGTTCTCTCTCTAAGGTTGCTTTTGTATGGCCGTACAAAAGCATTAATTGCTGGTTGTATAGGTTGGCACATTTTCCAAGGCCAATCAATACAAGCAAGTTCCCACATTCTCTACAAGCTGTATGGATATTTTTACCTTTGGCATGCATCTCGAGGAGTTGTTGCTATTGTATAGATTGGGGCTATTGTTCGGGTTGTTTTGGAGATGGCATGCACTTCAAGGCAAGCTTTTGGAGATGTTGAGGACCTCCTGCCTCCTTTCTAGGGTTCCCTTCTTTGCAGAATAGTTCTCTCTACTTTTTTTGGCTTTTACACTAGTGATCCTTGCTCTTCCCTCTCTTTTCAGCTTTGAGAATCTATATTCCCATTTTCTCTCTCTTTCCCCTTGGTGGCTAGAACTCATTTCTACACCCCTAGGGGCCTAGGCAGAGGATAAGTGTAGGAAAAAGCCTACCCCTCTTCCATGGACAATGGTTATGGGCATTCTGACTTCCTTTTGGTTTGCTTTTGCTATCTTGGAAGCTTCTTGCTTTGCATTTTGCTGTTTGGAGTTATTTTTTGGCATTACAGGCTATAGGTAGGTACCCAGTCATAGAGGGTATGCTTGGTTGGTGCTAGAGGAATAGATTGATTGTAGTTTGATGCCTTGAGGCTATTTGAACATTTATGGGGATTTGCATTGATGCCTTGTGTCACAATCAAGTGACACAATTGTTGAGATATGCCTTAGTCTTGATCCTGGCATTGGGGTACTAGTGGTGCACTAGGATTGGATGTGGGAAGAAGCCAAGTGTTGGCTTTGGTAGTGGCAAAGTGCAAGAAGAATAGTATAAGCGTGCACCCTTATTGTAAAGCAATTTCCATTTTCAAAAGAATTAAATAAAATCAAAAGGGGCACCAAGGAATTTGGGGCCAGTGGGTGTCGTGTGTTGTTTCATTGAGCAGGGGCAATCTAGCCTCCATCCAGTTATTCTCAATTTATTTCTAAGTGTTTTTGAGAGGCAATTATTTAATCAAAGTGATTGGGAATGATGCATTATGGCTGTAAAAGGAATGAATGCTATGATAGCTATAATTTATTGCCCTTTAATTAATTAAAGGCCAATTTTAGTGGTTTTGTTGTTGCTGAGACTGTCAACATCTTCCTATAGAGGTGTGCCTTGGTAGTGTTGGGTGAAGGAAGCCCCCATTGCATCCAAATTACAACCATAGAACTAGCAAGCATGTCACACCATGAGAGGTTTCTTGACTATCTCAAAGCAAGAGGAAGATAGATTGTCAAAGAGTTTTGAGGAGGACCATAGCATCAGCGGGGGTGATGAGGAGCAAGATAGTGGGGAACAACTTGTTTCTCTTGCAAATGCCACCGAGGACTCACAAGATGAGATAGATGAGGTGGAGTAGCTTAATTCCAATGCCCTTTATCAATTGCGATGAGATAGATGAGGTGGAGTAGCTTAATTCCAATGCCTTTTGTTAATTGCGAATGCAAAATGTAGTGAGAGCGCTTTTGCAAATGCGAATGCAAAGTGTAGCGACTGCAAAGTGTAGTGGGAGCCCTATCACAGTTGCAATAGACTTTCATGGAAATTATGCAAACTCCTTCTACTAATATTGCTCCTTTTGGAAGCAAAAAGATAGCTAAGAAGAAACAAAAGAAGCATAAGAAGACTCACCGGCATGTGTCTTTCAGTATAGACAGCCACTACTAGAGATGCCCATAGTCACCCCTGTAGTAGCAGGTACTGCCAGTAATCTTCATTCAGTGAATCAAGGACAGCAATCCTCCCTCAGCCCATGATGCATCTAGGATATTTTAAGGGAGGATTAGTATTTCAAGCAATGGTGGGATAGCCCATAGAAGGGCTTAGTATGCCTGGTACATACCTGGGTAGTTTTCAGCCCAAAATGCAAAAATTCCAACAACAAATGATGGGGGGTATGCTGGCTGCAAATGCCAACATGATGCATGCAAACATAGGGATGCAGCCCGGAATGTAGATGGGGATGCCAGGAATGATGAGTGGTTCCATGAATATGCCATTGATGTAGGGAATAGGACTTGGAATGGTCAATACAGCTATGGGAGTTGGCAATAATGCACAGAGTTTGGGCCAGATGATGCCACAACCTTATTTGCAACCACTAGTGTATGATAACATTGCACCCAAGGGAAAATTGAAAGACTACAAAGAGGGTGGGGCTACCATAAAATTTCAAACATTCAATGGGACTCAGGACTGTTGGTTAAAACCATTGACCTTTGTGCAACAATTTGATGCTGCCTATGTTGGTGGGAACTTCACGGAGTCATCAAAGGTCAGGAAGGCAACCGCATTTCTCAAGGGCAATGAACTTCAATGGTGGACCAATTTGCTCTTGCAAGGTAAAGCCCCTAATATTTGGGTTGAGTTCAAGAAAGTTTTCTCATCTGCTTGGCTCACCACTATTTTTGAAGTGGATATAATGACAGTATGGCATAAGATGGATGCCGCTTTGGGAAGCCTTGCTAATCATGAGCTCTTGTAGGTGTGTGGAGCTATCCAAACAGATTGAGAAATATTGTTGTGGGCTACCAAAGGAAATATGGGACTAATACACCAGAACCAAAGTCTCCAATATGTCCCAACTGATATGAAATGCTACAACAACTTATGCCCTATTGCAAGGGAAGACTTCGGGCTTCAAGGGTAGCCACCAAGAACCACAAAAGTTTCGGGGTAGCAAGCAAGGAGGCCACAAGAATTTCCAAAGATTTGAATAGCCCATCAAGTCTAGATTTGTTGCAGGATAGAGGCTAGGATCACCAAAATTATCAGAGGAAGAGAAGATCAACAAAATCATCATAGGAAGAGAAGAAGGCCCTTGATGATGCCAAAAAATGTTTCATATGCAAGGAAGAGGGCCATCAAGCACATGAATGCCCACATAGAAAGAGAAAGTTTCCTTCGTCGGATCAGAGTGTGAACAAAGGAGAAAAGAGGGATCACCAGTGGGGTAAGAAGCCCAAACCAACTATTGGTCTTTTGCCAGATGTCACTGGAGCCATACAGGATGTGGATGCCATGGAGTTATGCAGAGCGTGGGGTGAAATTCATGACTAGACCACTTTATTCTTCTTTGATTGAGGCGTGAGAACCAATTTTATATCGACAAAGCTGGCTGGAAAATTGGGCATAAGAGTAGATGAGATGGGGCCACTATGTGATGCAAATATGGCTTGCTTAGGGGACATTTGCCTAGGGCACAATGAGTTAGTTACAGCAATCATTAGGAAGCTCTACATGCACATTCAAAGCTACGTGGACAATGAGGAGTTCTACATTATGCCACTAAATTTGGAATATTGCTAATGAAAAAGAGAAGAAACCCAATACCAGGGAAGGAGAGGCATCATGGTTACCCAAGGATGAAAAAGCATTGGCAATAATTGCACTAGGATTGAGTGATTCTTTTATCCACCACATTGATGGCTGTGAGACTGCTCATGCTACATGGAATCATCTTGAGCTTGTCTTTGGAGCATAGGGGAGGTGTTCCAAGTTTAGCTTGCTCATCAAATTCTTTGATTTGAAATTGGATAGAGGAGAATCCATCCCTTCACATTTGAACTCTATGAAGAGCATACTAACTCAATTAGCTATCATCAAGTTTTGATGATGACATTGTAATTGCTATCTTACTTAAAAGCCTAACTAAGGAATATGGCACTATTGTCACTACTCTCACAATATACCAGAGATTAGTTTGGTGGAAATTGAGGCATCCCTCTTGGAAGAGGAAAGGAAATTCAAATAGAGGAATGACTACAAAGAACATGGGGCATATTTGGCCAAAAGCAACTTCAAGCGATCCACTAGCAAGAGCAAGATGAAGTGCAACTTTTGTGGAAAACCTGGACATTTTGAGAAAGAGTGCTATGCAAAGAAGAAATGTTCAGCAAACCTTGTGGAACAAGCAGAGAAAGAAGAAGAAGAACCAGAGGATGTTAAAGCTCTGATTGCTTTCACCACCCAAATCAATCTTGATGAGGGTGATGACCCATATATCTTCTAAGTTGCTTGTGTGTGTGGTCAATAAGGGTTCTTTGCCTTGGGATGTCCCCCTTAAATGATTGTTAGTCCTTTGTTTGAGGTTTCACCTTGTTGGACCCATGGGGACTTCCATACATAGTCATTGTCCAAACTTCCACTAGTAAACCAAGAGTTCTAAGAGTGAGTCACAGGTTGGGGCCATGTGTGCTGCCACATGATGGTGGGCAAGCCATGGATCATCCCATGTACTACTGCTGAGGGATGAGGTCATTAATTTGTGGGGGGGTATGAAGGACAAATTGATGTAATGGGGTGTACCAAGGGGTACAAGGGTTGTGTGTTGGTTAGTGTGACGAGGTTAAGTGTGATTGAGAGATTCATGGGGATGATTGACAAATCAATGGAGTGATTTGTGGATCTGGAAATGCTCTCCTTTGGGGCACATGCATTGTATCAGTTGCCCTTATAAGGGCCTCTCCACTCTTGAATAAACAACTCTCATTGCTTCATTTGTTGATCCCTTGCTGTTGTTCCATCACCAGCATCTTTTGGTGAGTGCGCATTAAAGTGGTATCTCTCTCTCTATCATCTCTCATCTTTCTTCTTTCTTCATGTACCTTTCCTTCCCCTCTCATTCTACATGTACCTTCTCTCCTTGTCCTCCTCTTCTCGACTACTCATAGTCCCCCCCCCCCCCCCCAACAAAAATGTCTCATCTCATCTCCCATCTCTCTCTCATCTCTCTTCTCTCTATCCATGAATTGAATAGACCACTATGTGTGACATTTTGGTGATTGGAAACATGGTGCTTGGTACATGATGGCTTTGCATTTCTGGGCATTAATTTCAAAGAGTGGTATTGTGTGCACTACTATATTAAACTAGAGTTTTGGCAAGCTGGTGTGGCTAGGAATAGGGGGATTTTAGTCAATGGATGCATCGATATTTCTTTAGCTGCATGTAATTAGAAGTCACACATGCCAGCATGATGTCCCTCACCCTACTTAATCACATGCCAGCCTAGTGACTTTCCTCTCAACTTAAACTTCCTGCAACTTTTATTCTCCTACACAATGGATCCCTTTAGACACATTGAGTTCCAAAATTTGCCATTACGCATCTCCCCTACTCTTGAAATCATATTTCATGATCCCTCTACACAGTCCTAGAGCTACTCCCCTATCTTCAAAAATGGTAATCCAAGGCAACCAATATGCATCCCCTTATAAACTTCACCAACATGAGAAATGATATGAATGTGAAAGAGGGACATATTGTTGTTGAGATCAAAAAAGTCACATTGGCGAAAGTTTAATTGATTAAGTGCTCAGTATCCCTTGAGGGATTTCCCCCCCTACTTTACTTGGAAAATCCATGGAAGAAAAAAGACCTTCAACCTTGATACTCAAAGGAGCAAAGATGGTGGAGTTTAGGATTCAATCTTGCCACCAGATCTTTAGGTGATTTTAAAGGAGACAAAGCAATTCTTCTATGATACAAGAAGAATTGTGAAGTTTGGTAGGTTCAAGCTATAGTAGAGCAAATGCATGCACATTCGGTCTCTTATTCAAAGGCAATCTTTAAGACTATGCACCATGGATGTTTTTATCAAAGTTATGTGTATATATTAATATAAAATCTTGGCAAAAGCCTACCATGCTAATTTTTTTAGTTTCTCAATATTGCTAGAATTCAGTGCACTTTTATATATTTTCTTTTGAATTTTGAAGGAAAAAATACAAATCCTGGCAAAACTTTAAAATTTTTTGCATAAAAGTTTCAAATCCTGGCGAATATTTCAAACATTTATTTTCTTAGGACATACAAAATTTCAACACCAATTAAAACTTTATCTTCTTAGCAAAACTAACTTGAAAAAATCATCAATGCTATGCACAACAACTTGAACAATATTATGGAGGAAAAATCCAGACTATCATCATAGACCATGAGAGTTGGAGTGCACTAGATTGGCAATACCCTCAAAGAAGTTATGCAATAATGTAAACGTTAAGGGCACCCACCAATGAAAATTTAGCTACGCTACATGAGAGACAACTTGGGGAGGATGCAGAAGCCAAGGTAGAGTAGGCACAAGACAAGATAGAGTAAGCACAAGCCAAGGTAGAGGAGGCACAAGCAAAGGCCTTGCACGCACACGAGAAAATGAAGGCCACTAAAGCTAATCAAGGGAAGATGAAAATATGGGTGAGGTGGAAAGTAAGAGAACAGAAGAAGTAAAGAAGTGCATCAAGTACCTATATTAGTAGCTAGAATATAGTAAAATAGATGGGGGACCAAGCAACGGTTGAGTAATATCTATGAATGGACTTCTTGATGCTTAGAGATAAGAAAAGGAGGTTCTTTATGAATGGCTCTACAACATGCATAACACATTGAACTTTTGATTTAGTGGAGAAGGGACAATGCACAAACTAGAGTAGTGATGCAAGAGTTATAGTAGAGAGAAGGGACAATGCACAAACTAGAGCAGTGATGTAAGAGTTATAGTAGAGAGAACCATAGTAGAGCACAAAGTGAGGATGAGAAAGGTGCAATATTGGAAAGATAAGCAGAATTCTTGTTCCTCTATATGAAGCGCATGGTTTGTGATTGTAGCCTTCTCCATTCAATGGATATATGCAAGAGGGGTTTCCTTAAGTAAAAATATAGTAATGTATCATTCAGGGAGGATGTGGGGTGGATGAAAAAAGTTTTGTTGGCTTAAAAAAGGGATTTCTTGATGGCATTCAAGGAGGATGCATGGCGGATGAAAAAAATTTTGTTGGCTTAAAAAAGGATTCCTTGATGGATTTGTATGGGGGCCTTTAGTTCATTTTTATAGTAATTTCTTACATATCATGCAAGCAAAGCATGACAAATTGATTTATCATGTATGCCCCTTGAATGTGTTTTGAAGCCTATTAAATCAAGAGTAGAGGAACATAAAAACTTTGTAGTGTGTCATCCTATCTTCGTTCCATTTGTTGCAAATGTTATGTTGCAATCTTTTGATAAGGTCTACATTAAGTATCATCCAATCATTGAACTTTGTACAAATCTGGAAGAATTTAGCAAGGAGAAGAAAATGAACTCCAAGTTACAACTCTATTGACATTGTCAATTTAAATTATGACTTCATTGTACAGTGCTAGAATTGTATCAAAAGTCCTTTTTTAGAGGGATGGGGGGGCTAAGCTCGACAACTCTTGGGATTTGACCATTGTATTCATCAACAATCCATCCTTGATATTTTTTCAAAAAATAAAGAATTAGGAATATGCCAAGAAGTTTGAAGATAACATAAAAAAGAAACCATCCTTGAGAATACAGTTTGACTTTTCAAGCAGATATCTCTCCTTCCACTTGGGCCATCTCCCTTAGCCCTGCCCAACTACCTCTCGAGAGTAAATTTCACAATCAAAGGAAGCTTCCAAAGAAAGAAATGGTATTATTGTGTACTCTAGATTATAAATGTCACTGCTTTGGTGGCTCATAGTGATTTGTATGCCAAGAATTCTTTAGAGATCTCCTGTGGAAATCAGTCTATGAATGTTTTAATTATAATTTGATAAGGGAAATCATGCTTTCTATTATGTAAATACGTGTGAATTGTTTAGTTCCTTATGAAATTTTGCAATCACAATCATAACCTCTCTCTGAGGAGTTTCTTCTTTTATGCATGCATACATGCAATCTTTTGGTCTATTGTTTTCACTATCCAAACTTTAGTGTAAGCAGGAGTTTGCTTATGAGATGCCTATACAATAAAAGGACAACTATTTTAAAGCATGAGTGATTCCAATAGAATATTACCCATATATTATTTGCAAAGTCATCTGGGTATGCTCCCTCTACATATTACCTACCCTCCTAGAACCCCACTATGGTATGTTTCATGCTTGACTTAATAATGAATTGTAACATTTTCAATGCTCAAAAATTTTGTTGGCCTTGGATTGTTGAAGCAAGAAAATCAATATGTAGAGAGGTGCAAAAGGAAAGGGAAAATGTTTCACTTGGGTTATAGAACTCATAAGTTTGTGTCTTTCAACCTTTGTAAAAAAACAAGCAATATAACATGCCCTAAGCATAGAATGGTTGTTTTTCTTACTTTGAGTTGTCAAAATTTTTGGCAAATCTGTTTCATCACATCTTCTAATGATGTTTTCTGATCTTACAAGAAAATTGTTGCCATAAACTCTCATGGGGTGAACTTCCTTTAATTAAGGTTTTAGAACGGGTGGATAACTCGCAACAATGAGCTTGGTCGATTGACATGGCAACTTGGACATGTATGGAATACGTGAGATCAAGGTTCCAATTGGATGAGGTAGCAAGGCCAATGCATGGTTGCCATTTGGAGCTTGTCCATGTGGACTACTTGATGGTTTAAGCTATGTATGGATCTTGTCTCCTAGATAGTCAGGTTTGGAGCTCCTTTTTTGTCCTACGTGCAGGCTTAGTTGAGGTACATTCTAGAGTCTCATGAGAGTATGTTCCTACATAAAGGCCTTGTTTTTATGTAGAACGTGCAACAAACTTGGTCTGGGTGAGTAGGGTGTCCAACATCCTTGGCTTGTGTCACTTGAGTCAATAATACAATGAAGTATTCGATCTATTCACTGTGTCACTCTTCTTCCAACTATTTGAGTATTTTATCAAGGTTTATGTACTGTGGAATTTTGGTTTGCAACTATTTACATCTTACATGAAGTTTCTTCCTTTCTCAGTCTGTGATTGCATGCAATACCCATGAGCATCAAAATCCTAACAATTTGTATCAAATTTTTTTATTATGAGGGACCATGTGTAGTTTTGTGGGCTTATAAATTTGAAGGAGTCTAGTAGTTGTAAAGCTTCAAGGCACTTGCTATGGATTCCATGAAGAAATAGAAAGCCATTAAGGGAACTATTAGAAATTTCATTGGCCACAAATTTTCATCATGGTAGTTAGCCACATGGCTATACTTAAGTAGAAGGGTCTCTAGGGTTTGATTGTAGGAACTAATAAAAAGCCCGAAGGTGAATGGGAAGCAGTTGCATGGGTTTCATGGGCACACCATAATGACAAAGCAACTGGCTTGATAGGGCAAGTAGTTTGGTAGTGATTGATTATTTTCATCACATTGATGTAGGAAAGATGGCAGTAGAGCATTGGAGGATCTTGGAGAAACTCTTTGGCATACAAATGAAACATTACAAGGTCACATTGAAGTAGGAGCTCTTCATCTTGCAGATGGAGGAAATTGAGAATATGGGTACATTCTTGAATCGAATGTAGGCTTTACTAAAGCAATTACATGAGCTAAGATCTGGAATCAAAGAGGAGGATAAAAGGGCTATACTCCTGTAGACTCTACCCCCAAGTATAGTGATACAACTAGAATAGTTAGCTTGATGATGATGCAAATTATCTCGATGTTGTGTCTTTATTACTAAGCAAGGAACATAGAGAGGAAGATTTGTAACCAATTGGAAAGTTTGCATACTTAGTTGAAGAGAAGAAGGGTAACACTTTGAAGAAGAGCAAGAGAGGTTGTGAATATTGCATGAAGCCTGTTTATATCAAGGAACATTGCTAGAAAAGGCACAGAGATGAACATGAAGAAAACACAAAAATTCAATAGCCAAAGCTCTTGAGGCATCGACATCTGATGATTGGGATGATTTTACTGCTATTGTAAAAGATGAGTACGCCTCTTAAAGCTCTTATAGTGCTGGTTATGAGCACTTCTCTTGAACTATTGATTTAAGTTGTATAGTGGTGATTGTATAGCACTTGTCTTATAGGTCAATTCTTATGGTGCTTGTTGCCATTGCACTTGTATTGAGTTGTTAGTCTAGCTATTTTGTTGTGGTAGCATTATTAGCAGGTCATAAGTTTCCCATTCACTTTAGGGGGGGGGGGTTGTTGGCATAAACTCTCATGGGGTGACCTTCCTTTGTTTAAGGTTTTAGAATGGGAGGAAAACTCACAATGAGATTGGTCAATTGACATGGTGACTTGGGCATGCATGGAACGTGTGAGATTAAGGCTCCAATTGAATGAGGTAACAAGGCCAATGCATGGTTGCAAATTGGATCTTGCCTACATGGACTTCTCAATGGTTCGAGCTGGCTACAGATCTTGTCTCTTACATAAACTTCTTTTTTAGCCTACACAGGCCCACAACTCAGTGTGCTCTAGAGTCTCATGAGAGTTGGTTCTTGAACAAAGGTCTTGTTCCATTTTTAGGATCCTTAGAGAGCCTTGAATATTCATTTAGAACTTACAACAAATTTGGCTGGGATGAGCAGGATGTCTAGCATCCTTGGTTCATATCGCTTGAGTAGATAATACAGCAAACTATTTGATCTATTTAATTGTCACTCATCTTCCAATTCATTTGAGTATTTGATCAAGGTTTATGTACTGTGGAATTTAGGCTTGCACCTATTTACATCTTATGCGAAGTAATCATCCTTTCACATTATTGCATACAATATCTATGAGGAGCTTGTTTCTTCAAATATGGAAAATATACTTATGTGCAAAGTTGCCATTATCACTATCTAGCTCGTCACAAATGCTAAAAAGAGCATGTAGATCCCTAAATTTTGTGGATATGAAATATACACTTTCAAATGATATGTCTACCTAAGTGTAATGACAATCTATAGCACTCTAATTGAATTTTTCTTATGGGATTTGGTAGCAATGCATTTTGCATTACTCTCTGTTTAATATTCTATAGAATGGTCATGATATGTTAGGACTCTTGTTTTTCTTCCTATATTTAGCTCTTCATCTTTATTTTATATCTTTTAAACGAGTCGTTACAATGCAAGGCTACACCCAATGAGCTTCTTTATATTGTTAGGATGCTCTTGCTCTCTCTCTCTCTCTCTCTCTCCCCATACACACTTTTTTTTTTGTGGGTGGAATCTTTGAGTCATTATATTACAAAAAAAAGCTATCCCAAAAACACACACACACACACACACACACACACACATACACACATGGGTGCATGCGTGCATGCACGTGTGTGTGTTGTGTGTGCGTGCACATACACAAGTGCACAAACTTGTGAGTATCATGTTGTGAAGCTCTTGGCTTAGCTTGGGGCATTATGATAGAAATGGAGAAATTCCATAGCCTAAGAAGCCTAGTCATGGATGTATTCAAGGTCTCTGCTAGCCCTAGCTTGAATGAAGTAGTCATTTTTATCGAGGTTTAGCACCACAATCTCCTTGTGTTGATGGAGGCCTATATATCTTTAGGGCTACTCTAAATCTCGGCCAATCCCACAAGCCATCGTCACTATGCTATTTTTGGTGGAGATAAATCTAGAGATGCTCCAACAATAGCTCAATGAACAACAACCCAACAAACTCTAGAAGTTCTATAGTTCAACAGACCCTATAAGCCATCACAATCACCACTTGCTCGTCTTGGTTTAGGGCTGCTCTAAAAGATGAACTTACATTGCAATAGAAAAAGAATCCATCTTTACATTGACTTTTGCACATACACAATTGGTTAAGCTTATAACAGTCATCTTGGAGCTTGCATGATAGAACCCCATTTTTTGTTGATGGAAAAATGTTGTTGGTAGAATCCCGCTTTCCATCAAGCATGACAAAAGGAGATGCTATGTTTTGATGAAATTATGAAGCATTTAATTTTACCCAAATATGACCAAAACAAAGGCCAGATCTTTTTCACAAGTGGCGGCGTCTTTACACAAGCCTTATCGATCAATAGTAGCCCGAACTAAGCAAGATGAACAAAAGCAGGCTTTTACTCTGCAAGAACAAGTCAAGAACTATCAATGGGAAAATCATGAGCTAAGAATATAGATGGACGGGATCCTCAAGCGTCTAGACACAATTGAGGCCCAACTTGAGAAGCAATCTAGCAATCTAGCCCCAAAGGCATTCAAGAAGCTATACATCAGTGTGTGAGTGACTTACCTACACATGTAACTTGATTTTGCATTGGGTTACATCAAAAGTCAACAAACATGTGGATTTAGAACTTGAGGAGGAAAGATTAAGGAGAAACTTACACTTAATGTGTGGATTGGGGGGTTTCTAGAGTATTTGGCGAAGTGATAATCTTCAAGTTTCAATATGAACAATTCCTTAATAATATAGTCGAATGCCACACTCATTCTCACTTGGCATACTATAATAGTTGAGGTATTCAAACACACACCATAGAATCATTCCATCACCACATTCAAGACACCAAAGGATAGGTTGGCAATTCTTCACTAAGCCAAAGCCTTGAAAGGCCGGTATGGACCTCACCCCTCAACAACTCAAGATGAAGGCTAATGAGATTTCAAAAGTATGGGAAGCTTAAAAAAATGGCAAGTGGGTAGTATCTCAAGAAATCTCTCTCATTAAAGATTTCAAATTGGTGAAGATAACAAATGTAGATGTTGAGCAACCTATAATTGATGTAATACCAAGTCTTTTAAGAAATTGGATGTACTCTCAGACCTTAACTGATTCAAGTTTCTTTAATATCATAGACCTTTCAGTTTTATGAGTATAATACTCTCTCTCTCTCTCTCTCTCTCTCTCTCTCTCTCTCAGTGTGTGTGTGTGTTACACACACACACACTTTGTTTTTTAAAACCATTGATTTAATTAATTAATGCAATTTACAATCACTACCACCAAGCATAGCAGTGGGAAGCAATAGGAAAACACTTCTAAATGATTCAAATATAGCAGAAGCAAGTGGTCCACCCACATGTCACATGCAAAATCATTATTCAGTTTAGCATGGATCAAGTACCACCTATCTAGTCAGCCCCAGTATTGTGAGTGTGCATTATGATGAAATGTAAACCCTTTATCTTAGGGTTTCGATAAAACTCAAAGCTTAGAAGCATCCAAAACAAACACTTAGCTCCCATATTCACATTTTCAGCCTTGATCTTCAGAGACACACATACACACTTTTTTAGTTAATGCAATTTACAATCACCACCACCAAGTGTGGCAGCTAGTAGTGGGAAAACAATTCCAAAAGATGTAAAGAAAGGTCACCTAAGCATCATATAGGGACGTATGGAAAGAATGTCTGAAGAACGCGTTCTATCATGCCAGATGGTCTAGCATGCCATAAAACGAGCCCACTAAAAGAGAGGGCTATAGTCAGCAAGGGATGAGTGAAATCGCCCAAATATCTTACAGTGTTTGAGAAAATATGCGAAGGGAAGCGAATCCGAAGGCCAATTGAAAGGGTCGTAGGGAGAACCTTGGTAGTTGAACAAGTCCACAAGAGATGTAGCACGGTTTCTCTACGACAAGAACAACACAGACAATGCACAGCTGCAATATTGCATCGGGCTAGTGTCGTCTCCACAGGCAAAACCCCCACCAGCACACACCACCACATGAAGACCTAAGCCCATTCTTCCATATGATACACAAGCATCTTTTCCACCATTTGAGAGGTTTACTCAACCGTCAAAGCTCATTGGCATGATTCTGAATCCATGGTGTGGGAATCAGAAGCCAATAGGCACTCGTAGCAGCCAGTTTCCTCATCAGAAGGTTCTGACAACCAGTCTCAACGTCTTTACGGTTTCCAATCCTCCAGTCTATCTTGGACTTGAAGACGAAGAATCAAGCGGAAAGGCTGAATTAAATCCTGCAGCTTGTACCATACAGGCCTGGAGTGCATGCCCAAGCCATGACGCCTATTCCCTGCAGGAAAGGACATAAAATTACCATCACCTTGAATGACATCCTACACAGATTTGACACCTTTGCACGCAAGAAAATATGCTTTTCAGGGTTCTAACACAGCAAGAGGCGTCCTAACACAGCAAGAGGCGTAGGAAAGAGTCTGCTCCAATGTATGCTCTCCAATGCCATACTGTTTTTCATATCTTGTAGACGTCCAGGCCAGCAGAGGTATTGCAGGATTACTTGCCAATCGGCTAGAAAAAGGACTGCCGGGGATATTTCCTTGAAAAGAGCCTGTAACCAAATCCCAAAAAGTGGTCTCCCAGTTACCAAAAGCATGTGTGCGAACATTAATACACATCCCAGCAAGCCTCAGCATCTATGGCTCCTTCTGAGCTACAAAAGTAAGTAGCATAGCAGCTTTTCGAGCGATCAAATGATAATGTATGTTCAAAATGTTTAGCCCGCCATGCATTTTTGGAGAGCAAACTAGCTCAAATTTCAGGACACAGAGAGCTTTCTTGCCTTTTCTTGTTTTTCAAAGGTATTCCAACGCTTGTGACATGAAGGCATCCAAGGTCTTCTTATCCCATGCTATAAGCAACAAGTGGAACTGTATATAAGCCATGATGATTGCTTGCACAATGCAGAGTCGCATATGTAGCCGCCAAGTAGAGAGCTTCCAACAATCTAGCTTTTGTTGTATCTGTTCCATTACCCAAGGATTTCCTCCTTTAAATATATACACCAGCCAATCGGGTATCCCGGTTCCTACCTACACACACACACACTTTTTTTTTTTTTTTTGGGTAATTCCATGGGCTTGTATTATAAGATTAATATTGTACAAAGAGACTCTCCTAAAAGTGGAGAGCCCAAATCAAAAACACAAATAAACTATCTCCATGCAAGACCTGTCTAGATCTCCTTCCTTACAGGCATCATAAACAGATTGCCTTAAGGAAGCTTTGAAGAATTCACAAGGCTGATGGAAGTATTTGTGCAAGTATGCCATATTATGTTCAGTCTAGAAGGTCCATAGAGCCCAAAATCTAATCCAGTGAAGGAGTAGAGAATAAGGTCTCAATGGAGCAGGAAACCTGTCAAAAAGCCAAAAAATTTTCCCAAATCTGGTATTTGGGAATCTAAGACATAAGAACCTTGAAATCTTTGCAGTCAAAGGCCTGGAGCATTGACAAAACCATAATAAGTGTGGTACTGTCTTTGCATGTGCCTGGCATCGTAAACAGGTAGCGGTGGCAATAGCTATCTTCCTCTTAACCAAAGTAGTTCCAACTGGCAATGTTCCAATTATGCAACGCCAAAGAAATAGTCTTTGTTTGAGAGGCAGCTTGGCCTTCCATAAAATACTTAAGTTCCTTGACCACCAAGAGAGGGGTTTTTGCATATGCCACAAATAATTTGCATGAGTGTGTATCCACGGCATGGGCTACAGAAGTCTTTATGTTTGGGATTTTCCCCATAAATTTTCCAAGTAAAAGCTCCCAGACATCCACTTCCCATTTACCATAAAAAAGTGTCTGCATAGTCTGACACATATAGGAAAGCATTCTTGTCCATGGTTGTTCTTGCTTAAAGAAGGCGAGCAGCATTGATACCTTTCGTGAGAGTGCATGATAGCGAATATTAAGCACATTCAAACCGCCACATTTCCGAGGAGAACAGATAAAGTCCATTTTCAACAAACGGAATGCCTTCTTGGAGGCCTTATTCTTCCATAGCATGTCCATGGCTTTTGACATATAGGCTGCAATTTCTTGATCTGTCCAATGTAAGAGTGGCAGAAAAAATTGTATGTATGCCATAACAATGGACTGCACAATCCTGAGGCGGACATGAAGTGGCCAAGTGGCAGTTTTCCAATAATTTAGCTTTGGATTTAGCTTGTCTAATATCCAATTAAGCTGCTGTTTTCTAGTGACCAGCCAGCCAATAGGATATCCCAAGTGCCTGATCAGAACATGAGGATCTAAAATCTCTCCTAGCCAAAGTATGGCATGCCAATCTCGACTCTTTAAACACAAGTTAGAAAGGACCTAGGGAGAGAGGGAAGAGTAGGGAAGGAGAGAGGGAAAGGGAATAGTCTAGCTGAACTTGACCTAGCCCAACATGGTTCACCCAATCTAACACGATCTTGTCCCTAACCTAACCTAACTTAACCCATAACCTAACCATGTAGTAGATGTTGATGGTCTCCTTTTATGATCTTAAAAGGTTGGTTGAAAGGTAACCATTTTAGTGTAATTGCACCATGATGTCTCTGTATTAAACCAATAAGGGTGTTGAGGTCATGACATCATGTTGCTTGTGTGTATGTGTGTGGATATAACTAATTCTAATAGATATAGATAGATATACAAATTGGGGAGAGTCACAAAGTGGAAAGCGTGACTACAAGTTTGTATTCCTCAAGAGAGCTTCACTCAACTAGAAAGCTCCACTAAATAGACAATGAAAGTACAACTTTTGGGTTATATGAAACCCAAATAAAATAACCTAGGCTAACTAAACTAAGACTAACGTTCTAACCATGCCATTGCAGATGTTCCTACAATTTTTCTCCTCAATGATATGGTTTTATGACTCTAGAAATGTCTTCCGTAGTACCTAGTGTACCTAAAGTACCATGGTTGCAGAAGTTTGTCTTTAGCATATATCAACCTATGAAGTGCAAATAAATAACACAATGCCATCCCCCCACAAATAAATGAGGTTGCCCATTTACTATCTAAAAAGCATATCATCAAATTATTCAGTTGTGTCTTACTTATTGAGCTTGAGGCCTATTGGAAGTTGATCAAACAGGAGATGGGAGTTAGTTCATACAGACTGGAGGAGCAGAACTTCACTCAACAACACTTGAAAATATGAAGTCTTGGGTTATGTATGAAACCCCAAACTGGTGTAACTAGATTAACCTAAGTAGAGTTAGTTTACATAACCATACCACTGTAATATTCCTGCAAATGTCTGCTCAATGGTGTGGCTAAAGTACTCTGGAAATGTCTTAGTAGTAAGATGTAGGGTACCTAAATTACCTGGTTGCACAAATTCATCCATAGGAATACAGAAATCGATGGGAATACACAATATCATTTCAACTCTTAAACTCTCCATCATATTATCATATCATAAAAGGTTTAATCAAAGATACATGCCTCGGTAGATATAACACCTTCTTAAGCCAAAAAGATACAAGATAAAATAGCCTTGGTAACAAACTTCAAAATAGAACTAGCTCATAGAAGACTTTGTCCACTTTAACAAGGGAATTCAGTACAGTGGGACGAATCTGTAATAAGAAAAAATGCCAACACCACATTTTAAAAAATCATGAAAAAGTCACAAAATGTACTATGCGGAAATCATATGTCTTTTGAGATAAGGGGATTGGATTTCTCGAACTCACAACCCTGTTCACTACAGCACACATAATCCCAACTCACTTTCAGCCTTTCATTCTCCTGGTCTGAGTCTGCTTCACCTGTGTTTCTGTGATGCTAGCTAGCATCAACATTTCAAGTCAGAGGAATAAACACTACCATAGTTACGCTAGGATTACCAATAGTCCCCAAAAGAACATGTTCCGTTCTTGAAAACATGAAAGCAGTTAGCATCTCTGATAAGAATACTTTGCTACCCTACTTTGAATACAGTTGCTGTAGCCGAATGACAGTCTTGGCTAACCTGAAGATTTTTTACAACATGTATGGGTACCCCCTTGGGTGTATTAATCAGGGCACAAGCTATAGCAAACTTCTCACTGTGCCCATATAACTCAAATTCTTTAAGATTATCAGGTATGTCCTGGGATAGCCAATGCAAATCTAGTACATCTCCTTATTCCCTTATTTTGAAAGAAAGATCCTCTAGCTTTGCATATATATAATTGCTTTGGGAATGTCCTGTATCCCCTTACAAAAATGAATGCATAATTCCACCGACATTAGTCCAACTCTGTTCTGGCTTCTTCCATGCTTCTTTTAATCTCATTAACTCAACCTGCTTAGCGTCCTCTGCATGTGAGCATCTGCATAGATGTTAGACATCAAGACATAAGCTGCAGCATCCGTTTTATCCAATTCCACTGCATGTTCAAAGGCCCACCTTCCAAGCTCCACATTCCCCCACTTCTGACAAGCACTCAATACAGTATGCCACAACATGAGATTAGGATTTAACGGCATCTTCCTTATCATCACTACTGCCTTGTCTAATTGGCCTGCACGGCCAAGGAGATCAACCATGCAATTGTGGTGCTCAATAGATGGAGTGATGCCATAGTCTTTGCTCATGGACTCAAAGTATGTCTGGCCCTTCTCCACTAGACCTGTGTGACTGCATACAGTAAGAATTATAAGGAATGTGACCCCATCTGGTTTTATGTCTTCTGCTCTCATTCTGTCAAGCATAAGAAAAACCTTTTCACTCTCTGCTAGCTGGGCATACACTGCGATAAGTGCATTGCATGAGACTGCATCTCGAAGTGGAAGTTTGTCAAACACTTCCTGTGCATTCGCAAACAAGCCACACTTGGCATACATATCAACCAAGGCGTTACCTACAAAAGGATCTCTTTCCAACAACCCCTTTCTCACAATCTCAGCATGTATTTCTTGGCCCTTGTCTATGGCACCTATGCTGCCACAAGCCTTCAAGCTGCAAACAAATATGACCGCATCAGGAGAGATGCCCTCCAACTGCATCTGATTGAGACAGTTCAGAACGTCCTGACCACGGTCATGTTCAGCATACCCTGCAATAAGTGCAGTCCACGAGACTGCATCTTGAACTGGAAGTCTTTCGAACACTTCCTGTGCATTTGCAAGCAAGCCACACTTGGCATACATATCAACCAAGGTGCTACCAACAAAAGGCTCTCTTTCCAACAACCCCTTTCTCACAATCTCAGCATGTATTTCTTGGCCCTTTTCTATGGCTCCTATGCTGCCACAAGATTTCAAGCTCCAAACAAATGTGAATGCATCAGGAGAGACGCCCTCTGATTGCATCTGTTCGAAACAGTTCAGAGCGTCCCGACCGACATCATGTTCAGCATACCCTGCGATAAGTGCATTCCATGAAACTGCATCTCGAATTGGCAATTTGTCGAACACTTCCTGTGCATTTGCAAGCAAGCCACACTTGGCATACATATCCACCAATGCGTTACCAACAAAAGGATCGCTTTCCAACAACCCCTTTCTCGCAATCTCAGCATGTATTTCTTGGCCCTTGTCTATGGCTCCTATGCTGCCACAAGATTTCAAGCTGCAAACAAATGTGACCGCATCAGGAGAGACACCCTCCAATTGCATCTGTTCGAAACAGTTCAGAGCATCATGACCAAGATCATGTTCAGCATACCCTGAGATAAGTGCATTCCACGAGACTGCATTTCGAATTAGAAGTTTGTCGAACACTTCCTGTGCATTTGCAAGCAAGCCACACTTGGCATACATATCAATCAGCGTGTTACCGACAAAAGGCTCTATTTCCAACAACCCCTTTTTCGCAATTTCAGCATGTATTTCTCGGCCCTTGTCTATGGCTCCTATGCTGCCACAAGCTTTCAAGCTGCAAATAAATGTGATTGCATCAGGAGAGACGCCCTCCATTTGCATCTGTTCAAAACAAAACAGTGCGTCCTGACCATGGCCATGGTGAGCATACCCTGAGATAAGTGCATTCCACGAGACTGCATCTCGAACTGGAAATTTGTCAAACACTTCCTGTGCATTGGCAAGCAAGCCACACTTGGCATACATATCAAGCAAGGTGTTACTAACAAAAGGATCTCTTTCCAACAACCCCTTTCTCACAATCTCAGCATGTATTTCTTGACCCTTGTCTATGGCTCCTATGGTGCCACAAGATTTCAAGATGCAAACAAATGTGACCGCATCAGGAGAGACACCCTCCAATTGCATTTGTTCGAAACAGTTCAGGGCGTCTTGACCAAAATCATGTTCTGCATACCCTGAGATAAGTGCATTCCACGAGACTGCATTTCGAATTGGAAGCTCGTCGAACACTTCCTGTGCTTTGGCAAGCAAGCCACACTTAGAATACATATCAACCAAGGTACTACCAACAAAAGGATCTCTTTCCAACAATCCCTTTTTCGCAATCTCAGCATGTATTTCTCGGCCCTTGTCTATGGCTCCTATACTGCCACAAGCTTTCAAGCTGCAAACAAATGTGACCACATCAGGAGAGACACCCTCCAATTGCATCTGTTCGAAACAGTTCAGTGCATCCTGACCAAGGTCATGTTCAGCATACCCTGTGATAAGTGCAGTCCACGAGATTGCATCTCGAACTAGAAGTTTGTCGAATACTTCCTGAGCTTTTCCAAGCAAGCCACACTTGGCATACATATCAACCAAGGTGTTACCAACGAAAGGATTTCTTTCCAACAACCCCATTCTTGTAATCTTGGCATGTATTTCTCGGCCCTTGTCTATGGCTCCTATGCTGCCACAAGCTTTCAAGCTGCAAACAAATGTGACCACGCTTGGTGAAACGCCCTCCAATTGCATCCGTTCGAAACAGTTCAGAGCGTCCTGACCAAGGTCATGTTCAGCATACCCTGCAATAAGTGCATTCCAAGAGACTGCATCTCGAACTGGAAGTTTGTCAAAAACTTCCTGTGCTTTTGCAAGCAAGCCACACTTGGCATACATATCAACCAAAGTGCTACCAACAAAAGGATCTCTTTCAAACAACCCGGTTCTCGCAATCTCAGCATGTATTTGTCGACCTCTTTTCTTATCTTTGAGCCTGGCACAAGCCTTTAGTAAGGCCATGAATGTATACCCAGTAGGATGTACACAATCCTCCTGCATTTTTTTGTGGAGTACGAAGACATGCTGTAACTCCCCACATTCAATATAACCTGTGATGAGAGAAGTCCAGGAGTGCTCATTCCGATCAACCAACCTATCAAAAACCTGCTGGGCATCACGCATGCTTCCAACTTCCACCAGCATTGGGACGACGTAGTTCCCGAGTGACTTATGAGCTTCCAGCCCACTTTTGCGCAGGTAGGCATGCAAGCGCAGGGCATACGTTGGAATGTTGTGTTTTCTGCACTTGCGCAAGATGCATGTCAAGTTTTCAACCGAAGGCGGATGGGGCATGCGTTCCAAAGAAGCGAGTGCGTCCTCTAAGCTAAGCTCTGGCAGTGGTGCCATGGGGCTGCGGATGGCGTGGTTTGCAGTCTCCATTTTAGGAGCGTGCCTTTAACCCAACGTGGGTACGAGCCGTCTATCCATAGCGACTCGTTGGTGAGCTTCTGCTGCACGTGAAAGCAGAGGCGTCACAATTCAATCTAGAGCTAAAACAGGATTGAATTCAGCTCGTGTACACATACTTTGTTGTTGTTGTTGAGGAATCAACTGAACTGAGAAATCAATTGGTGAGTGGAGAGTGCAATAAGATGGACGTGGTTTTGTTAATTGGTAATTTGCACGTGGTGTGGATTTTTCAATTCAACTGAACAATATTATACAGCTTAGCATTTAATCCTTACTCCCATTGACCACCAATACAATAGATTCTAGGCATGCTTTAGACATTTTCCCCTTTTAACATCAAATGCAATACTTTTAGGCCTTGTCGTCGTTGACATTGGAATGGCATCATGGACTCTAACTAGACAATGATGGTCACAATGCATACTCCCATGTTTACCATGAATTGAAAGCCCTCACATGTATATCGATTTCCCCATATCATGGTCTCATAGATATATCCCGGTACCTGTCATCATGGAAAGCTCAGATGGATTCCTGGTGTTTGTTATTTCAAAAAGCTCAAATGGATTTCATGCAGCCACACATGATGTAACCATTGATGAGAGTCATGTGTTTTCTCATGTTTGCAGAGGGGAAGGAATCTAATCAAAGAGGCATCGATCACTATAATTCCTTGAGTCACACTCCCCTTAAGAAAGGTATGCGGAAGATCATAGTCCTTTCCCTATTTACAATTACTAGATGTCATAAGATACACATTTCTCGTACCACTATACATTCAGCCATATGTGACTTCATACCATTAAGACTTACCTTAGGCACTCAAAGATTCTTACAAAGGATGGTTAGACCAACATATTATGTAAGGACTTACCTCAAGGCACTCAAAGATGCTTACCATTAGGACTTACCTTAGACTTACCTCAGGCACTCAAAGATGCTTACAAAGGATGGTTAGACCAACAAATTATGTAAGGCTTCTTTCATGAGAAATCACAACGATTGTATTGTGCTTGTTTTCATGTGCCATTCCGTTTTGCATTACAATGGCAAATAAGACTATGCTGCATACATGAGATATGCTTCAAGGAGTTCCGGGATCAAGTGAAGCACTAAATCACACTTTGAACTGCACTCCTCAGTAGAGGGCTATGTAGGCGTAGGCTTGCTAGCTCATGGAAGATGTGCTCTTTTTTCATTGAGCTTTACAGAGCCATATATCGTAGGACACAACTTGTAACTTGTTGTTACCACATGCTATAGCTGTTTCTATCTACCAAAAAGCCCATTCGGTTGCCTTCCTCCAAGCTCAAAATACTTACTCCCTTTTTTCCTAGTTTGCTACTTGTGCTCTTACTAAGTTCTTCTTGCATAGTAGCCCCATCAAGGAGGCTCAATGGGTATAGCATTGAGCAAACCATACTGATATTCCAACAAAGACAAAGCAACAGTGCAAATAGATTCAGATTTCAAATTGGGCTAGGAAGTAGCAGAAACTAGGATGATTCCATGCTTCCATCATCTATAAGTGTCTGAAATGGGACTTCTCTCCATCATTTGCTCCATTACAGTCCTCTGGCACACTTTTCTACCCTATGCTCCTCTGAATCTTGTCTTTGAATATTTCCATGGCATATCCTCATTTATAATGGATAATCTTTGAAGGTTTCAATGGTCTAATGGTCCTTTGAAGTGCATCATCTTTAAAAGTTTCTATACCCTTTCATATTTGGAGATCACCTTGACTCCATGCACATGTGGATACTCGACTGCCCTCTTGCACCTTGCAACAATCTAAATTGCTTGTAGATTCTGTGTGGATTTTGTGGGCACCAACCCGTACACCATGCACTATGCTTGTCCCTCCAAAATTGTTTTTCTAGGGGAACTACTGGAAAACAACTCAGATGCGGAGGTGGTCACTATATATAAGAAATCTCTTTCTCTTTCTGTAGTTAATAATCAAGCACCTTACATATGCACTGTTTCTGCGCTTTCACTTCCCCTCATACAACTATTTGGCATCAAGTTTACATATGCATTAGTGATGCTTTTTCTAAAGATGTTAAAGCTACTAGGTCAAATATTTCCTGTGTTGCCTACTTACAATCACTAGAGAAGGTAAGGCGCTAGGTCATAGGGTAACTCATATCAGGCTTGTTGATTATCTCTTTGTCCTCTTATGCTTTGGGTTCTCTTGTAGAGACATGGTTGCCAAATCATAATCACATGGTCATATTATATCTCTATCGATCTATTTATCTATCTATCTATACACACACACACACGTATGTAGGTACTTTTTTGCATGTGAAATCCAGATAATTATCTTAACAGAAGTTGTCTCCAAGAAGGAGAGCAATTACATCTTTAGAAAACTTGCATATATGCCAAGTACTGAGAGTAATCCAACTGGCCCACTTGTAGACAATGATAAAAGGATTGCATGAGGGATGCTTGGAAAAAGGAGAACTTGTTTAGAGGAATGTCACCAAACACCCGATGGTTTCTGTCTTTGCACAGTCCATAGGGCCTAGTAGTAGTAGTGAACCCAAGAAAAGAGAATATTAAATGCCTATCGCGTACATACATATGTACACATACACACAGGCACACACGCACACACACACATGCACACACATGCACATGCAGACACACACACACACACACACGTGCATGCATGCATGTGAACACACACACACACACGCATGCATGTGCATGGATGCACATGCGCATGTGTGCACACACACACACACACACAAAGAGAGAGACTCTCTCTCTCTCTCTCTAAACACCAATAATCATCAAAGATGGCATAGCGGATTGCAAAAGCTTTGGAATACAACTATGCTAAAACCTTTAAAATGCAACTATGCTGTAAGAGAGGATCTCAGAGTTGAGTGAGGACTACATGCCGTTGGAGTTTCTTGTGTGATGCTTAAAGCTTGATTGACATTTGGAATGCTATCCAACCTCTTCTATGTCATGCAAGGATCTAGTCAAGCTAGAACGATCTCGGAAGAAAGATAGAGTCTATATCACCTTTTATGAGTTTTTAATGCATGTTGCTCCTAATGTTTAACACTTCCTACCTATGTGTATATCTTGAACCTGTTTTTAAAAAAACAAGATATGCCGGCTTTTATTATATGCAAAAAAAGGAACGAAAGGGGAGGGGGACCCTAAGATAAAAATTGGCTATATTTGCCTATGGCCTAAGCACGTATGCAAAATTTAATTCTTGAGGAGGTACCTCCCCACATGTCTTAAGCAATGACTAACCACCTATTCAAAAGGTTTGCTTCTCAATAATTCAAGGCATAAAGTGACATCCATAGGCAACCAATCAACTTTCTTGGCATCCCATAAATTTGCCTACTCACGAATCCCCTTCCTATGCAGGCCCCTAGAATAAAGGAGATCTAAGAGCACTAACCGTTTATGGTCTACTTGTCGTGCTACTAAGCTCCACCAGATGTTCTCATCTAGTCTACCATCCCCTTTGAGTCCACCAGGATCTTTCCAAGTGAGCTAGACACAATACCTCTTCCATGCCTCGACAATGTCGGCTAGAAGATCAGAGCCATAAATTTTCAGGGGGAGACCTAAGCATACCATGATGTCTTCCTCCAACTACCCACCACATAGTCTTTACCTATCAAAATAAAGCATTGAGCTATATATAACCATGGAGTGCATGCTTCAAACATCTCAAGAACCATTTGCAAATTAGAGCATTGTTCTTAAGGCTAACATTAGGTAAAGCTAGATCTCCATCCATCTTGGGGACTTTCAAAGCCTCATAAGGAATATGGTGAAGCATTCTTCTTCCATCTTCCTCTAGCCAAAGAACGTCTATAAAAAAACTCTTTGATTTCCATAAAATGGTTATTTTTAAAATTTGAGACAATAGCTATATATGTTCTGGCCATAGGTGAAGAACAAACAGCCTCACGTTTACACCCAAGTGGAACACCCCCCCTTTATTTAATATAATTTTGCCTCATTTTGCCTTTTAGCAACTCAAATCTTTGCCAAAGAGAGATTGCTAAGCCAAGGGGGGCTCCCAGCTCCCAGTTAATGCAATACCACCTCTATAAATCCACTAAACTGGATATCCTTTTGCTTATCTTGGGAGAGGCCCACTATCAGCTTTGATAGAAAAGGTTTTGGCCCATCTGTACTCTGCGCTAGAAGCCACATAGAGCTATCTCATTGTATCAAAAAGAGTTCTCCACATTGATTTGATCCTCAATAGAAAAGGAAATTATATCATCTGCAAACAATTGAAGACATTGTTATGAGAATTGGAAATGTCCCATTAATTTAATCCTTTAGTATTTAGTTGAGTGAGATCTAGCATTTTTGTCACACAATTGATGCATGAGAATTTATGCATGTGTGGCATTAGACAAGGTGATTCGCCTCGAAGTGGATTTAAAGTATCTGCAACAAGGAGAGTTTGAAACACTCAATGATTTATTAGAATGTCAAATTATTCACATACAAGCACAATGAATAATTTGGGATTGGGACGAGATCATCCCAATGTCTCTTCTTCATAATCATATTACATTTCAAACCTTTCTTGAGGGAGAAAAGGTTGATATTTTTTCTTGGTCAAGAGAAGTACTAGGAGTTGGCACATTTATGGGTTATACTCACAATATACTTTGCATGATCAAGATTATTAAGTTGACAAGTGAAGGAATTATTCAAAAAGCAATGGATTATGGTGAATCACAATTACAGGTGCAAAATACTATCACTTGGGGGGTAGCATTCATGAAATCCCATGTGCTTGAAAAAGTATCTTTCAATGTGATGGATGACACAAGTCTAATGTACTACCAAAAGAATAGAAGACGACATTAAAGGGCACCCAATCTGAAATAATACGCTAGCAGAGAGCAATGATGCTGGTCATGAAGTGCTAATTGGAACATAGGATATTGATGATGTTTGTGGGACAAGCAATGTAGTATCATGGGTCAAGGATAAATTTAGTGATACTGGTCATGAACTGCTAATTGGAACAAAGGATATTGATGATGCTTGGACAAGCGATGTAGTAATAGGAGTTAATGATAAATTTAGTGATACTGGTCATGAAGCACTCACAGGAATAGGGGATATCGGTGCCATTTCTGGGATAAGTGATGCAATAACTAGATCGATGATAATAATGATATTGGCCATGAAGTTCTTACTGGGGTGGAAGACATAGATGTAGTTTGTGGGACTCGGATTTATTCAGTATTGGTCATGGTGTTCGCACTGATATGGATTGAATTCAACCACATACTATTGGATTCAAACTATTGGCTTCATTGAACTCAATGTCTACAAGATTGCCATTTTCAAGGTATTATATATCGTGAAATAGTTCTCAAGGCCTTCAACATTTGACTTTACAAATGAAGATGCAAGAGAAATGCAATCTGAAATGGACAACAATGTCATGTCCTATAGGAAAAGAAAGCTGCTAGGCTAAAAAAGAAAGTATGTACGTGTTAAGAGGCAATGAATCATGGCACCAATTCTAGAACCCAAGAGGCATCTAATGCTATCCTAATAGAATATACAAGAAACTATAATGAAGGTTTGCTTGTAAGAAACTTTGCCTTAGAAGAGTTACATAGGAAGATTGTGAGGCTATACGTGTAGGTATTTGGAGCAAGACAGGGTCAAATAGACATAATCATCTTCTTCAAGAGTCTTCTTGCTTCCTTCAACAACCTAAAGGCAGCTTAAAGACAACCCTATGCAAACCTTAGTTGATGCCGATGGTTAATGGACTAGTCATCTGTAACCGAGGATATTAGTTGTTAAGTAGATTATCACATGGTACCTACTATGGCATATGGATAGAGGTCAAAGGTAAGGTGGTTCATAGCCTTCATGGAAATGCATGCAAGTTAAAAGGACAAAGAAGCACCTTGAATGCATCTGCAACTTTAGTGCCAATGCCATCTTCCTTTAGGAATGACAATGAAGGTTGCACTAGAGTCCGTTAACATAACATTACAAGACTGAGAAGAGATAAATTTATAGAGCTACTTTTTACAAAATTTGGCGTGGATAATTTTGTAATGTGAAGATGCCATCAAAGAAACGAATGTCATATTGTAAGACATGTGATGAATTGAAAAATGCCATTGAGCATAGTAAATGTGAGAAATGTCAAGGAAAATATATAAGATGGAGAGCAATCCATTTACATCGTGTGCAAGATGCTAGAATGGTGTATGCTTCTTGGAGAGAGGAAGCTATTCCATATATCAAGAAGTCTATGTGCATCACCATTGATGGCATGGAGTAGAATACAACTTCTTTACCTACATTTAGACGCACCCCACCTCCATTGGAGGGTAAACTAAAAACACACTTGTGTGGAATATTAGTACATGGATTCTGACTCTTTTGTGATCTATGGATTGATAGCTTGCATGAATCTGATAGTAACCAAGTGGCAACATCCATCATAAATGCAATACAAGAGGTCAAGGATGCACGTGGATGTTTACCTTGCATCCTATGTATATAGGCTGATAATTGTTGGAGAGAAAATAAGAATAGATACATTTTTGCTTTGTGCTCTGTGCTAGTTGGTTTGAAAATATTTGAAGAAGTGGAGGTCAGTTTTCTTCTTGTCAGCCATACACACGAAGACATAGATCAAATATTTAGTGTTATCTCTAGAGAGTTGAAGTCAAGGGATGTTTTGACAATAAACGACATGAGACATCAAATTGGGAAAAAGATCAAAGGTTCTCAAAAGGAAGAGTCAGAAGTGGCTATCTTGGAGAGGATGGTAGATTGGAGAGTGTTCATAGAGCCACATTTGAAACGAGGAGATGATGCACTATGTGGGCACACAAATCCACACTTCTTCTGGTTTAGCATGCATGACAACACTCCAGTGATGCAATGGAAGTACTACTCTCAGTGATCTCAATGGAAGTACTACTCAGTGGACGTAGATCATTTATGGAGTGCGCCATACACTTTACTAGAACGAATCATCCCCTTGGAGGAGACTACATTCATTCTCACAAAAAACAAAGCACTTAACAGGGATGAAATGAAAGGCTTGCAAGCATTCATTTCTCACGTTAGGAATACGATGCAAAAATACCGAGAGCAGTTCGAGAAAAATATGGAGATAATCATGGGAAATAAATCTCTTGTCAAATATCTAAAAGAGCAAGAAAAATTATCGAGCATAGATCCTCATAGCTATTTTGGCCGCAACAAATTGAGTCAAGAGAGATTCTACATTTGCTAGAGAGTCCACTATAGCTGAAGATATGGAAGAAGCTAAGCAATGCCATTTCCCTCGCAAATTTTATGGTAGGAAGGGTGATAAGGCGTTGCTAGATTTTGTACCATTTGATGAAATCCAAGAGATTCTTTTTGTTGCCGTTTGTGTAGCGGATCAAGAATCAAAGTTGGATAACCAAGGTGGACCAATTTGGGTTGCAAAGGTTGCTTGGATAGCAAGGGATGAAATGGGAATCCTTAGCACATTCACGGCGTTCTGGTACGAAGGCAAACCATTAAAAAATATCCCAAAGAAATATACAATGAAACAACTTTATGAGGGTTGTTTGGAAAAGAAACAGGAATGGGTTCCAAATAAAGAGGGCTTGGCTAAAGTGGAATTGAGTAGTATCATCCATTGTTGGAAATCAAGGACTTGAAATCTTAAAAAGAAGCATGGGTACGATGTGGAAAAAAGTATCACAATCCCTAATAGCAGCCTCACACATATAAAATATTGTTTAGGTAGACTTGATCTAACTTAAGCTGCAATAACAGAGTATGATGCCTCAGAAAGAGATTCTAAAGCATAAGAGTAGATATGTCCCTATGTGGCGGTCCCCTCTCAGTGATCCTATACATCATTTTCCAAAATGGTTATCCTTACACCACCTCTTTGTTGATATCAACAAATCTTGAATTATATCTATTAATAATTAAGTAATTAAGAAATTAATTATTAATTAATAAAAAAGCTAGCTAGTAATAAAATTAATTAATAATTAAAGAATTAATAAAAAGTAATAAAAACATTAAATTAATAATTAATCAAAAAACTATTTAGTAATAGAAAAGGATTAGTAATAAAAATTAATTATATAGAAATTAATAAAAATAAATAGAAATTAATAATTCAAGAATTAATTATAAATTAAAAACTCATTAATAATTTGCTATTATAGAGGGCTCAAGCCTTAGGTGGGCACATAAGGATCAAGCCCTATGTGCCCACATATCAAGGGGTGTGTCACATGTTGGGGGCACCTTCCTCTTTTTTCTATCAAAACTTTCATTTGGGGTCAAATGTGCCCATTGTACCTCCACTTTTGCTTCTACAGATCATGCTCTATGGAGATGGATATATGTAGTCTTGCGAAAACACCCCTTTTTTGAGTCCACTAGGTCAATTCAAGTGGAGATGATTGGCTTGGCGAAAAAGCCCAAAACAAGAGAGAAAGTCCAAAAATTCTAAATACAATGTTATTGTATTTGGTTGGTTTTTAAAGTCTTATAGACCCTTCTCCAAAGCCTTTAATAAACTTTCTTTCTCCCTCACCCTCCCTTCATTGCTTGCTTCACCCTCCCTTCCATCACTCTACCTCACCCACCTCTATCACAATCCACCAAGCCATGTAGACAATTTTCTCATTCTTCCATCTTTTAATCAAGATTATGGATGGCAAAGAAAATAGGCTTCATTCCATCAAACCTTTGTCACTTATGCCAAAAGTGTGAAAAACAATCATTAAATTGATTTCACTTTTAAAGGATTTTCAATTGATGTAAAAAGTGTTCTATGTTGAAAACCCCCTTGCTTTTTCTTGCCCATACCTTGATCATATCTCAAATACACAAATATGAATGAAGAAGATGATGAAAACTCCTTGCTTTGGTTTATTCACATCAAGAGGAGAAAGCAATGTTTACAAGACCGTACACATGTAATATGGGAAAATTCTATAGATTGATCCCTTGAAGAGATACATTTTTTAACTACCTTGAGGCCAAGTAAGAATTTTCTAGTAGTTGCAACACCTTCCCCTATGCCAAGATTTGAAAATATTATAAAATTGAAATACAATAGACTTCTTCTTGTGCACTGAGTGTACACTTGGCCATTTATGTTGGACTAAAATTATGATGTTAACACTTTTATGTCAAGTTTATGTGTTACAACTTATTGATCATTTGTTGACATACTTCGCACATATCAAAAAATTTGTAGTTAGCCTACCTCAACTCTTGGTGCAAAACACTTTGAACATACACATGCCACAATCAGTCTCTTGCATAGCACAAAAAGCTATGTTCTAGAGTGATTCCATTTCCATTAGCTTGAAGCTAGCTACCTTGAGATTTTATATCTCGACGCTCTTAAGAGGCCATGGTTGAGTAGTGACATGAAATATAACACTAACATTAATGTGAGGGTGGTTATATCACTTACATTCAAGGTCACTATATGGGTTAGAATTTTGGTGAGGGTAGCTTTCATATTTGCTGTGGTTGTGGAGTGCCTCTTTTGCAATATACTATGTGCTTCCCCCACCTACTTCATAGAGTCTATTTTTACTTTATATTGGTGCCAAAATTCGGTAGGGAGAGTTTAGAGAACACTATCACTCCAATTGTAGGTGCAAGTTCTTGAGCAATGGATGACAAACTCCTATTAATTTGAGAGAGAGAGAGAGAGAGTTTTTCCAAAGCAAGCAACATGTTGAGATGCAAAGTGAACTAGAATGATGATGAAATGAAGTGTAGAGTGAAGGGTTATGCTACTTATAATCATAACATAAAAAAGATTCCCTGAAAGGCCTAAGGTAAACTTAACCACATACCCCTTATATATTCTCCATTTCCTCCTATTCTCCTCATCCACACAACCTATATCCTCATTCTCACATAAGTCCCTCACCCTCTCGAAATACCTCACAAACTATAACCTCGTTCTCACATAAATCCCTCATCCTCTCTAAATCACATAAATCCTCATTCTCACATAAATCCCTCACCCTCTCCAAAAGACTCCAATACTCACTCAAGTAATCCTCCTCCAAGTACCTCCCCTCCTCCTCCTCGTCCCCTCTCTCCCCTCCTCTCCCTCATGGCCCTCCCTTTCCTCTCCCTTACTTTTCTCCCTCTCCTCTCCCTCTACTCTGCTCCTCCGCCTCCACTTCATTCCTCTCCCTCTACTTTGCTCCTCCCCCTCCACTTCATTCCTCTCCCTCTACTTTGCTCCTCTCCTCTCCTCTACTCCTCCCCCTCCACTTCATTCCTCTCCCTCTCCATCTCCCTCTAATTTTCTCTACTCCTCTTGGTTCCATCTCCTCTCAGTCTTCTCCCCTCATCTCCTCCACTGTGTCTCCCTCTCCCTCTCTCCCTATACTCCATTTTCTCTACTCCCTTATCACCACTTTCAAAGAGGGGAAGGGCACTCACCCTTCCCTTCCCTCCCTTGACTTGTTGCATGCACAATGAGGGGGGCAACACTGCCCCTAGTTGCACATGTAATAGGTGAGGGGAGGGGGGGAATAGAGGGGGGATAACTCCCCCTCCCCTTGAGACCTATTGCGCACATAAGAGGGAGGCGTGACCGCCTATTGCATGTGGAACAATGAGGAGGGGAGAAAATGGCAAGGGGTTGTCACCCCCTATATTCTCCCCCTCTCCTAGGATCTATTACCCGTTCTCATCCTTTGAGCGAGTTTTTTCAAGTGAAGTAGAATCCGAGCAAAACTCACCAAAAAAATTCACATGCATCATCATCATCATGTAATGATCCATTTGACATGATCATATTTTCAAAGATGCCCTTACGTTTTCAAAACACTATCCTATGGTTTTTACAAGCTCTTAACAAATGTTAAAGACAATGTCATGATTGGAAACACCAACATGGACACTATGAATTGTTAACATAATTTCAAAACACCATCATGGACACCATGCCAAATTTGGTTTATTTAAAATGAGTATTTATGAAGGCACTATCATCAATAACAAAAAAGGAAGGCTATTCCAATTGAAATCCCAATTATTTATAAAGACACTATCATCAATAGCGAAAAAGAAAGGCTGATCCAAGTGAAGTACAATTAGGAAGGAGGACAATACATAAAATTTTGAGCATCAAATGTCCATCATCTTGTCATGTTGATTGTAATACAACTTTCAAAATGGTACATGCAACACCAAACATGTCTCTCTATTCCATGAAATGATTATAATGCAAAATAGATGGACGTCCACCCCTCCATCGCCACTCAACAGGAGTCACACTCATCATTAATGAAGATTCTTTGCCTAATTCTGTGCCTTGGTCAAGGGACTTCATACCATGGATCATCAACCATGTCCCTTGCATAAACCAGTAACACACTTTGCCATAAAACCAAACCAAAAGGAGCACCCACCTTTAGACTACAATGCAATCATAATAGCACATATCAAAGCATTTAGTTACACCAAATCTGCAAAAGAACATTGATGAACAGAGTCATCAATTATATATCACCATATCACACAAGCCAAAATACAAAACAAAAGTAAATATTAAAAACACTAACACATGAGCCCATATGCAAATGAAACACCTTCCTATGTGATATAAGGTGATCATTAGTCATCAAATGGATTATTTCTTGTGTTCATGTCCACCTCATCATCACCAATATTTGCCTTTTCCTCCCTACCTCACTTCCTACTACTAACCAAGGGTAAAACATATGTTGTGACAAGCTTCTTGTCTATATCATTAGAGGCATATAGATGCCCTGTATTCAAGCATGTCTTGAGTATAAGGGTGGTGCCACATCCCAACTCAACACATACTTCCCCTAGCCAACAAATTAGCTCCACAAAACAAGCAAGGAAAGTGTGACTCCTCTCCAAGCCCCCCCACAATGCATCTCATGCTAGGCTCCTTGCAAGAGGTTCCTTGGGCATGTAATGGTGTATAGTAATTGCATGTGGAGGGCTTCTTCTCAGGAGGGATACAAGTCGCTATGTAGGAAATAGATAAATGCCCCATCTAAGAATGTTGCTGAGGTCTGCAAGAATGAACTCAAAAAAATTTGGCATGCTGGTCATACCATGCAAGATGAGATTCAACCATTGGAAACATGGTTGGCTTGGTGGATATGAGAGTTTTTCATTGGGATTCTTGGTTTGTTTCATAAGATGAATCTGGCATGTTTGTCCCTACCACAAATCTTTCCAAGGCTAAGCATGCAAGCATGAGGGCAAGTGTGGGACACATGGACCATATTTATTTATTTGAGGCCCCTAGGGGTGGATCTGTTCCTGGCAGTCCTTTAGATTGTAAAATATAATGCATATTTTAAAGAAATTATATTTGGATGTGTCTCTAGAATGGATGATACGGTAGAGTTCTTCTATGGCAGAGGTGCTGGGTCATCTTCGAGCAAGCAAAAAATTGGTTGACTTGATAATGATTCGATGCAAGAGATGGGTGTGAGGTCACTGAAAATGCAACAATCATGGGATAATCATATGGATTGTTTGTAAAAAATGTATGGTGCTATGGATCAAAATGAGATCTTGGAGGAGAATGGCCATAGACCAAAATATGGGACAACCACTGTGCACAAGCAGCACACCCTGCAATGTAGCTCACGTGGAAGGAGGAAGCTAGAGTACAATTGTGGAGTCAAAGGTGCCAAAAACAATGTTGTATTCACAAAATAGAGACATATAGAAAAATGACTTATTTTGGTTGCTTGCCTGGCAAAGGTAGAAGGTGTGGATGGCACATTGTGAAGGATATGGGAAGAGTGCTTTCGAAGTGCTAGCCCCATGCTTTCAGGGGTGACATAGATATCTAGATGGCATTAAGGAGGGAATTATTTGGTTTTGTAATGTGTCAAATGCTCACTCTTGGAATGTTGATGAAAGCTTGGTGATAGGCACGCCAAGATCGGCACCAAGAGTATGACCAGTGCAAGAGGGGATGTGTTTGTGGCAACACAAGGTGCAGATGCTTCAAACAAATGCTCCCATGGATTTTGTGCTAAGTGCCAGGGTTGGGGTTTGTAGGTCCCAATAGTATTTGACCTAGGTTCAGAGATGGGAAGGTAGTTGAATGGAGGTCCAAGATAAAAAAGAAATATCATGAGAACATAGAGAAGGGCCATACTTTGGATGCTTCTATTATTCAAGAAGCCATAGTGTTGTGCAATCTATACATTTAAATATTTCAAGTTCATATTATTCATGAAGCCATAGTGTTGCTCAATCTATGCATTCTATTATTTTAAGTTCATATTAATCTCACCATATTCTCATTATAATTTGAGCAACCAAGTGATGACGATGCTACATCAAATGCTCCCCTCAAAACAACTCATAGTCATGAATCCCCACTACCAAGTAGTTAGTATGATCCTAAGGCTATAGTACCTGTTGGAGGTATTTTCATTGTTGGGTCAAATACATTACCCACACTTCATATAAGCATGCTCTTTGAGTTTGTTTGTCATTGTTTGCTTGTGAGGGCAAGTTGCTGGTTAAATATGGCATTTACAAGGCCCATGATAGCACTAATCCAACATGTATCCAGGAAGACTTAATTGATAGAGTCGCAATTGTGAGACCATAATACTTTTGTGAAAGAATTTAAAGATTCCTTTGAGAGTGATTCATTTTATTGTGTAGACTATGTGATAGTTGTAACTAAGGCATCTGAGGAGAAGAGGCACCGCAAATTACTCATTGCATGTGAATGCAACAACCGTGATTATTAAGGGAGAGCCATTTGACATGTGCATAGATTTTTTGCCCAAGACAACCATTGCATGCTATGTGCCTTGGGCTTCTTCAATGATCAAGTCCAATAGGGGCACAATCTCTATGGTGATGGGGACTATTTCTTTTGTGGTCATCAAGGTAGATACCAACTATGGCACACAAGACCAACTTATCATTGTATACGGTCCACAAAATGAGGATAGGGTAGCGGTACCTTTCATACCACGAATTAATTTTCTTTTGTTTCAAAATTATTTAGGAATGCACATTCTCACTATGAACATCATGTTTATGCCACATCTTTCATTCATGGATGAAAGAATCTTTAGATTTTGTTGATTTGAGTCAAATGAGGACGGAATTTTCATGTATGCACTCATGAATGTGTCTTACATGCGTGCACGTGACACATTAGGAGTGTTTGACTTCACCATATTGGCTAAGATTCCGAAGGGTAGCAAATGAGAAGAGTTAAAGCAAGCATTCATCACCCAAGTCTTTGAGCTTGGACACAAATGAAAGGTGAGCACGCTTGGTTGTGAAAGCTCATGGTATTCTACATTGCACCAACTTGAACGGTAGTTGATAGATTACCAGTGCAGCTCCTGTGGAGACACGTGTGAATAGAGATCCATCAAAGCCATTTCTATTATACATGTGACCAAGTGCAGTGATCATCCAACTTCCTTTTCGGAGAGTGTAGATTCTTTCACAAGATGGTATAGAGGTGTAGATGCATACCAAAGGCAGTTAGGTTGATTACTTGCTATATTTGGAGACTCCCCTCTTGGATCTTCATGAGGATAGCGTGCTACAAATTCGATCCATTCTAATTTACTTCAAACCAACCGGAAGCTTCACTATGAATAGCTCAAGGCATGTCATTGCATTTGATGCAGAGTGACTACCACTTTGTTGACATATTTGAGGCACTATTTTGCTTTAGTTTGCCTTAAATAAGTGCCTCTCCTATGTTGATGTTCTTGTGTGCTTTTGATTTCAATAAAGATGACATTCGATGTTCCACTTTTGCAAATACTCTATTATGGCTCTTTAAATACATTGGTATTTTATTTCCTACAAGATATCGCTATACTAGTGTGGTTCCCTTATGCAAAGGCTTGGTCATCAATGATAAATCATAAATGTAAAACTAAAATAGCTAACACATTATCTCTCTAAATTGTGTTAGGAATCAAATCTATTTTATGATCTACTTCTCTCTCAAGGGGTAAACCATCAGGTAAATCATACGAAAAAACATCTTAAAATTCAAACGTTAAATCATTGAAAGAAGATTGATACTTTCAAAAACAATATTACTTCTTTCCGATGTAGAAGACATAAAATCACCAATAAAAGTAAGTTCATGGAGATATACCTCGCATTCTTCTTGGTGTAGTAGTTGTTCCAATTCCATCGAAAAAATAAGAGGAGAGTTGGGCAGATCATGTTCTCCTTGAATTTGGATGTTAATATCAACTTCAACTTTATTCGTAGGGAAGAGTGCCTTTACCTCAACATGATGGTTTGTTTAGGGAGCATGGCAACACGAAGCATTGAAAATGTTCATTAAGAAGCAATCCAAAAAAACATATCAATTGAAACCACAGAAACCCTTGATAGGTACGACATGGAAAATAATTATGCTTTCGTTCAAAGAAACTTGAACAACATAGATATACTTACATGCATCCTAGATTTTGTACCATCCTCATCTTATGAGGATTTACTTGATGTGCCTTGCAACTAAATTTGCATGTGTACAAGCTTAAAAACAAGACCTTGGTATATGCTAGCCATGTTTTCATTTGATGTGCTAAATCATGGCCTAACAAGGCAACACATCCAACTCTTTGCTCAAACAGTAGCATATTTGATATTTGTTACTTTGGTTACTCTGATGTGGTTATCCACTGAGTTACAAGTAAGCTTCAAAGTTCTTCATCACGATGGAAATTATTTGTCCACATTGTACAATGTAGTGCCCCGACAAAATAAACATTACCATGCCATTTTTCTTTCTAACACAACTAGAACACCCATCCGCTCTCCTTTACATCCAATTAAGACTAAGAGAAGATATGTAACATGGAGTAGAAGTGACGAGAAACAACTACAACATGCACTCCATGTTAATCCACACTTATCAGCAAAGGATATTGTTCTCATTTACAAAGAGAATAACTAAGAAAGCAAGTACACTATATAGAATTATAAATAAGGTCTATAGATTGCATAAACATTAATGGCCAATGCCTTTGATGGCATCTCCGCTGATGCACAAGGAGTACAAAATATTCCAAATATAATGCCCAAAAATGATAACATGAAAATAGCATTTAGTGGTCCATGGAAAAGAAGCATGCAAAACAAAACTGCTATAGAATTATACAAGATAAAAGTGAATGACACCCTTGGAACTTTAACCTTCCCTACAAAATTGAGACTCACGGAATGAAGTAAGAATTTCTTACAACAACATGATGTGATCACCCTAGATTTTCAAAGTGCTAGCTACAAGCAAGTAAAGCAAAACAAAGTAGATTGTTTTGCCAAAGCAACGAGAGACTCACTCAAATAAAGGCTTTCATGTAGTTGCTAAATGAAATTGAGGCACCATTGGTTGTTGCTGTTAGACTACCTTATACACAAATATGAGAATTATCATTTGATGGTCAATTGTAGTTGCATGGACGTGTAATTAATGCATTAACTAATGTAGGTAGAGTGCAACATGTTCTTCCAAGATTTATGACTGGCAATGCAACAATTAAATGCAAACAAAATTACATGAGTGGCCCTGTAAGACCACCAACATTAACACTTCATGCCTTAAAGGAGCTACTCAAAACTCCTTTATACAGAATGAGAAATGCTCAAATTAATACTCTTTGGGCAAAACATATTGAGCATGTATGAAATAGAGAATGGAAACACAGAGAATATCCAATCTAGCATTGCAGATGATGAAGTTCAAATAGACTCACACTTGTCCATGGAATATCGAATCTAACATAAAGGATGTCCAATCTAAAATTGCAGATGACAAAGTTCAAATAGATACACTTGTCCATGGAATATACACCAGTCAACAAGTGGTCGACTTTGAGGACAAGCCCATAGCAATCGCATCCTCAAAGGGTTTCTCACCTTTGAGCATCTTCAAAGACAAGCATTGTGAGAAACTAGTCTTCCCAAAGCATTCTATAGAGAACCAAGAAATTATAACATACCAACACACATAATCTACCAAAGCATTTTGCAATGGGAGGTCACCAACCAACACTAGCAATTTTCCCAGTGCATCAATAATATCTTCTTCAAAACAATGAAAATACTGGTGTGCCAAGTGCTGTCATCCACTTGGGTGAGAATGCGTAAAGGTAAACTAAAAGACAACACACTACATGCAAGGGATGTCATGGCCAATACCAACATTGAGAGATTATTACACTCTAACCTTGGATTCAAGGATTTTGCTTGCGTTAGAATAATCGTGGACTACAAGCAGAAGCTCATGAAGAATTTGTTCACAATGATAAGACAAATTGGACCTCCTTACTTTTTCGTTACATTCTCAAAAGCAGCATGGGAGCTCTTGATAAGTTTCTTGAATAAACTACAACAAAATAAAACCAACTTGGAAACATTCAACTCACCACAGCATACATAAGAAACTTAGTTTGTAATGTTCCAGTCACCACAACACAATATTACGTTCACAAATTCAATGCTATTAAGCAAGTTCTTAAAAAAGATATAATCATTTTAGGAAGAGTCATTGACTTCTTTGCTACAGAGTTCCAAAATATAGGAATCCAACACAATCATGGTCTTCTTAGGATTGAAAACACACCTATATATGGAGAATCATCAGAAGAAGTACTAATTACATTTATTGGATCGCTACATCACAATAGACTCAACGCTCCTCCAATTGCCAAATAATGAAATTCAAATGCACAAGCATAGGAAAACTTGTAAGAAGAGAAGGGATGTAAATTTGGGTTTCCACATCCACCAATGTGAGAAACTAGAATATTTCTTCCATTGGGCCATGATTTTAATACAAATGCAATGAAGCATAACATGACATGTATTGAAAATATACTATCTCAATCATACATAATGGAAGTACAATATGAAGAATTCTAGTAGCAGCAAGTAGGCCTATTAGAGAGAGAATACATTCTCTCTTACGAACAAAATTTCATCAACCAACAGTGTTATTGGGAAGGAAACTGAGAGACATATACACAAACAACTTCAGCCCTATGTTGTTAGCCCTATGGGGTGCAAACACAGATATACACTTCATTATAAACCCACGTGGAGCAATAGCTTATTCACATTATGAATTTAGTAGACAAGGCAACAATAGAGGCAGTTAGAAACACAATGAGTGAATACATAATAACAAATGCACCGATGAATGAGTGAGTACATAGGGTGAGAAACGCAATACGAAAACACTCAGCATATTAGCATGGAACTAGCGGTCTATCTATCATTATGGTAATCTAGCATTATCACTACCATTAATCAGTAGCACAAGAGAGTTCACATACATCAACACAAGTCCACCAGATGAGCGAACTTTGCTCTTGAAACGTACGTGGCAACTAGAGAAGATGGACCCACAAAGTAAAGAAATCCTTTTTGATGATATCCGGGCAACAAGGTGGAAGGATCAAGAGAAGCTATCCACCTAGGCTGACTACCCGGGCAGTAAGGTGGAAGGATCACTAGACATTGAGTCTGCATAAGCTCAGAGGAGCATGTGCGCTCAGAGAACTAGGAGTGCCAGGAAGATAGTAGGAGAAATTTGATAAGGTCATAGAGCCGTAGTTTGGTGGGAATCTACATCTCTTTTGTATTGTGTTTTATTTTGGATGAAAATATATCATTGTGGTTTCTATATTTGTCTTAGATGCACCGTCTATTTACTAGCTTGCACACACATTATGATTGTGAAGTACACACAAGTAAAGAAGTTTGATTTCGTATAGTGAAACATTTCTACGTGCAATTCATGGGAATGCTCTATTAGTCTTCTACTGTGGGATACCCTATGTCGGATTTCATTTCTAATGTGGTATTAAAGCACTGAGGAAGTTCATGAGAGCTGGAGCTTAAAGGCAAGGACCTTTCTCAAGGAAGACCTTGATTCATTGCTCGGATTTCATTTCTACTGTGGTATCAAAGCACTGAGAAAGTTCATGGGAGCTAGAGCTTGAAGGCAAGGACCTTGCTCAAGGATGACCTTGATTCATTGCTCAGGGGAATCAGCATTGAAGTATGAAGGATTGTACCCAGGCAAGAGACTCAGGTCCAAGCAAGTGTTTGAAGGATTGTATTGAGTTGGGAGGCTTAGGTTCAGGCATGTGTACAACACTCTAAACTTTATCCTTTTCATATCATTGTCATGGATAACAAATATCAGATCTAAACTTGATCATTTTCAGATCATTGTCATGGACAACAGATATCAGATCCCTAATTTTGGTGAGATGGGCACGCTCTATGGGATGAATTATCCATTATGGAGAATGAAGGTTTGGATCCACTTAGTATCGAGGGAGTCATGGGAGATTGTGAATGGGAGCAGCTGATAACTGAACCCACCATGCATACTCTAGCCACATCAACTACAGTAGCAGTGCTAGGACCAGCAAACCCTGTTTTGGTGAGAGCATGGTAGATCCATGATGTAGAGGCCTTGGTTGTCATTGTGAGTACCACAACGGATGCAAAGCTTCCTCACATATAGATGGCGAATACTTATTTTGAGGATTCCAGGACATTTTAAGAAGGACTACAAAAAGAAGGATGGTCAAAAGAAGAAGGGGGCCAGCTTAGAGTCAAAGGAGTCAGTTCAATTGGTGGTCAGAGAATAACTTTTCTTGGTGGCATCTCCCAATGCTGCTAAGAATAGGTATATGGACCTCGGTGTTACTGTCAGGATGACTGACATTGAGGAATGGTTAGGGGAGGAATCAAGGACCTTTGTAAAGGTGATGGATAGTGATGCACATGGCTAGAGGGGGATTCTTCAATAGGACTTGAGGACTCAGTGAGGTGTGACTTAGAGGGGGACAACACAGAACCACAAAGAGATTTATGATCTAGCTAATCTAGATTTATGCTTGGGATATAATGTCTTGGGTATGCTATTTGGTTATAGATCCTACCAGATGAAGGATGGCTTGAAACAGACCCTCAGAACTTGGTGCCCAGACAACTTCAGGCTATTCACCCACTATGAGGGGGATAGTTGGATGATGTTGGTACCTGTAGTGCCCAAGTTCGAAGGTGGGTTCATGACTGGAGGAGGTGGTGCCATCAGGTGCTACCAAAGATGGACTTGTGTACGATACTGGTGTGCTTATGCGGAATGGGACCTGGCAAAGTAGGAGCCACTGAATGAAAAGCTAGGAAGCTACATCAATGTGGCAATGATCCACAGGGCTACGAAATGGAAGCTACTAGAGCATCTTCATCGACAAATTGAGATGGGATCATTATGGTCAGGTGAGAGGGTGTGTTGGATTAGGTTTGGTCACCTCCCTAGTTATGAGCCCCCAAATGAGAAGTGCATCAAGGAGGTGTACCATAGAATAGTAGAAAGAGTTTTGGGGCTACCACATGGCCAGCAAATAGGCTGCCTTGTGGATAGTATGGAGAAGTGTGCATTGGCAAAGTAAGCATCTACAATTGGGCAGATTTGAGGCAGCAAGTTCGAGAGGCTCACCATGGATGGAGAGGGTAGGATTGTGAAGGGTATTCAACAATAATAGGTTGCAATGATAGGGTGCTGATGTCAGCAAGATGTCTGGGCAGATTGTGTGCAGATCTGAGGCTATTTGCAGGAGATCCAGATGATAGAAGGACCTTGGAACAGGGGCAGAACAACAACAATGGTGCACTATTTGGTAGGGTTTAGGGCTGCATAGGGGCGGAACTAGGCCCCTAACCTCGGCTGGTACAGCCTCAGCCAGTGGTTGGATACCATGTGGCTAGGTTGTCAGCAAACAATGGCCTCCAAATGGGAGCCCTAGAGGGCATTTATAGACCTCCCCCCTCCCTAGATGGCTAGTAGGGGGGATTCTAGCCAACACAATAGGGTTGACTAGTTGGTTTTGAAAGGGCCCTTTGGGCCTATAAAAGGCGATAATTAGGCCTTAGTTTTGCATCACTTGGAGCAGCAAATCCAGAGTAGAAAGGAGCAATAGGAAGGCTTCCCTTGGGCGTATATCCAGGAGGTGAAGGAGGCATGTAGTGCTACAGACTCAGCTCAAGAGAAGCTGTCCACCTAGGCTAACTACCTAGGCAACAAGGTGGAAGGATCAATTAGAGTGAGTCTACATGAGCTCAGAGGAGCACGCGGGCTCAGAGATCTAGGAGTGTCAAGCAAATAGTAGGAGAGCTTTGGTAAGATCTGAGGACCACGGTTTGGTGGGTCTCTATATCTCTTTTGTATTGTATCCGGTTTTAGACAGAAACATATCATTGTGCATTCTATATTTGTCTTGGATGTGCTATCTATTTACTAGCTTACATACACATCTATGATTGTGAAGTACACACAAGTAAAGAAGTTTGATTTCATAGGGAAAAACTTCTGCGCGTAATTCCTAGGGATGCTCTATCAGTCTTCCACCCTCTACGGGATTTCATTTCTAACACTTCAATCGCTGTTCAAAGTAGTAGTACTTCAACATCAACCTCAAGATCAATGTAAAATTACTAAGCATGAAGGATATAAGTTTGACCTCGCACAAGATATGGGTTCAATAATCAAGAAAAATGAATTCACTCAAGCGGCCTTTGCAACACATCAAATGTTACCTAATCAACAAGACTATGCTCTCTTCAGTAAACTTAGCATTGAATAATGACTAATTGTAGAGATGTGCTATTGAGGAAAAGGAACAACCCATCTCAAACGTTCCGTCTATTTTGATCGGGTAATGTTGGCACAGGAAAGACATTCACATTAATGTTTATCATACAAGGTCTCATGTGGCATTACTCACACAATGAAACAACAGATGACGATGCACCAAAGACTTTATTACTTGGATACACAGGTAAAGCAGCATACAATATCGGAGGAACAACCATACATTCTGTCACCTTTGCTAATGATAAATTATGCAAGCCTAACTGGTGAGAACTTTTGGGCACTATCAATAGTAGACATCCTTCTTTGTGGAGACTTACGCCAAGAAAGTCTTACAAAGGGCAATTGGATTTTCTCAGAAAAAGAATCTCGCTTGGCTATGATACCATCAGTATGGAGAGAAAACATAAAATACTATGAAGTAAAGAAACCGATGCGTCAAGAAAACATTTGCTTCATTAAAATCCTCAACAAATTGAGCATAACAGAATATTCTCAAGAAGACCTTGACAAATTAAATAAAGAATACATGCACTTGCCAAAAAATAAGGAATGCATTGCTCATCTTTTCTATAGAAATGTTGCAAAGGACAAACATAACTTCGAATTGAATGGAATTCACCTTTTTTCTCTTATCCGGTCCTCCTTGGTCTTCTTCGCTTTAAAGTTTCAACATTATTGCCTAAACGAACAACTACACACGGATCGTCCTAAGCGCTAATGGAGAACATGGGGAGGCGGGCGGGTGGCTGGCAGTAGCAAGGAGAAGTTGTAACGCATCAAATGCGTCATGCTACCTTTTTAGCAGGTCATGGTGGTGAATTATGCTGGTTTAGATGACGTTCCCGCACCGGGCTCAGCTCCACAATTTGGGCAGTGAAATGCTACGCCCAGTAGAAGCTAGCAATGTTCTTGCATGCTCGAATTCGCCTACTCTTTTTTTCGTGTGCCAAGATTGTCAGAACACCAATGGAGAGGGGACTTGCAATCATCTCTTCCTTCGTGTAGGCATTGAAAGAACACGAGTACTGGACTTGTGCTTTGCACGGGCAAAGATACATGACCATCCTTAACCACTCACCATCTAAAGGTGGATCTTTCCTCAGTTAGGCCAGTAGAAAGCGTTTGCTCATTTGATCAATTTCTGATGTGAATGATCTCGTAACTGGCTGTGGTTTAAGAGTAATGCAAGTGGCTGCAAGAGATCCAATTTGTGACCATCATCTCAACATCAGGTGGAGCGCATGAAGCACTTTAAATGCGATTCTATTCTTCTACAGATTATACTATTAGTCCAGCACAAAAGTTTCGAGGAATCCAGCTTGCTAATCAATTCACCTTGCGTATTTGGATTGGCTTTTGAAATTTTGAAATTGTCCCATGGCTTAGAGACCTTTCATCTCCTCCATTCATTCCATTGACCTTCTATCTCCTCCTTCCTCTCAAAGCTGAACTTCCATCTCCTTCATTCCATTGACCTTCTATCTCCTCCTTCCTCCCAAAGTTGCCTCTTGTCTTTCCACCTCCTCCCCTCTTCAAGCCTCCATCCAAGAGCTTCTTCTCTGTGACATGTGGCATGCGCTTCTCTTCCAAGCCATCAAGTGTCTCAAATTTTTTCTCTTCCAAGCCGTCAAGTGTCCTCAAATTTTTTCCCTCCTGTCCGTGGTTAATAGGTTAAAGATATCTCATGGGTTGGAGCAAGTATGATGGCGTGCTGGCACCCCGCAAAGCCTGGAGGGAGATTTGAAAAACCCGTCTCCAGCGGGGCAGAACAATTCTCGTTTCTGGCGTGGCGGTGAGGTGTACATTGCGGGGAACACGTATGGCGTTGGCATTTCGTGGCGATTCTGTTAGCAGGGTAGAACGGGGGAACACGCTTTCAGAGGCGCACAGGGATGCAAGCAACGAGCTGCTGGACAAGGATAGCTTGCACGTGAAAACCGGGTGCTGGAATGAGTCCATACGTGATTGGATTGCCCATCTCTGCAAATTCTGCCACAGCACCCCTCTGTGCGGACACAGCTCCTTAGTGGGTTCTTAGACGAGGGGCGACCTTGACGGAAGGAGTACTTCACCGATCCCCCCAAGTGATTTGACAATCGAAACAATCAGCTCAACTCAATCCTAGGCCTAGATTGAATTCATTGTAGCAGCCCACATTTCAAGCACAAACTCACCAACGAACATGGAGACTGCAAACAACGCCATGCACAGCTCCACGGCGCAGCTGCCAGAGCTTAGCTTAGAGGAGGCACTCGCTTCTTTGGAACGCATGCCCCACCCTCCTGAAAACTTGACGTACATCTTGCGCAAGTGCAGAAAACACAAAATTCAAGCGCATGCCCTGCGCTTGCATGCCTACCTGCGCAAACTTGGGCTGGAAGCTCATAAGTCATTCGGGAACTACGTCGTCCCCATGTTGGTGGAAGCTAGAAGCATGCGACATGCCCAGCAGGTTTTTGATAGATTAGTTGATCCGAATGAGTATTCCTGGACTTCTCTCATCACAGGTTATATTGAATGCGGGGAGTTACAGCATGCCTTCGTACTGCACCAAAAAATGCAGAAGGATTGTGTACATCCTAGTGGGTATACGTTTGTGCCCTTACTAAAGGCTTGTGCCAGGCTAAAAGATAAAGAAAGAGCCCGACAAATACATGCTGAGATTGCGAGAATGGGGTGCTTTGATGGAGATCCTTTTGTTGGTAACACCTTGGTTGATATGTATGCCAAGTGTGGCTTGCTTGCAAAAGCACAGGAAGTGTTTGACAAACTTCCAGCTCGAGATGCAATCTCTTGGAATGCACTTATTGGAGGGTATGCTGAACATAACCTTGGTCAAGACGCTCTGAACTGTTATAAACAGATGCAATTGGAGGGCGTGTCTCCAAGTGCAGTCACATTTGTTTGCAGCTTGAAAGCTTGTGGCGGCATTGGAGCCATAGACAAGGGCCGAGAACTACATGCTGAGATTGCGAGAAAGGGGTTGTTGGAAAGAGATCCTTTTGTTGGTAACACCTTGGTTGATATGTATGCCAAGTGTGGCTTGCTTGCTAAAGCACGGGAAGTGTTTGACAAACTTCCAGTTCGAGATGCAGTCTCGTGGAATGCACTTATCGCTGGGTATGCTGAACATGACCTTGGTCAGGATGCACTGAACTGTCTCGAACAGATGCAGTTGGAGGGCGTCTCTCCCGATGCGGTCACATTTGTTTGCAGCTTGAAAGCTTGTGGCAGCATAGGAGCCATAGACAAGGGCCGGGAAATACATGCTGAGATTGCGAGACGGGGGTTGTTGGAAAGAGATTCTTTTGTTGGTAACACCTTGGTTGATATGTATGCCAAGTGTGGCGTGCTTGCAAAAGCACTGGGAGTGTTCGACAAACTTCTGATTCGAAATGCAGTCTCGTGGAATGCACTTATCGCAGGGTATGCTGAACATGATCTTGGTCAGGATGCTCTGAACTGTTTCAAACAGATGCAATTGGAGGGCGTCTCTCCTGATGCGGTCACATTTGTTTGCAGCTTGAAAGCTTGTGGTAGCATAGGAGCCATAGAAAAGGGCCAAGAAATACATGCTGAGATTGTGAGAAAGGGGATGTTGGAAAGAAGTCCTTTTGTTGGTAACACCTTGGTTGATATGTATGCCAAATGTGGCTTGCTTGCAAATGCACAGGAAGTGTTCGACAAACTTCCAATTCGAGATGCAGTCTCATGGACTGCACTTATAGCAGGCTATGCTGAACATGACCTCGGTCAGGATGCTCTGAACTGTTTCAAACAGATGCAATTGGAGGGTGTCTCTCCTGATGCGGTCACATTTGTCTGCAGTTTGAAATCTTGTGGCAGCATAGGAGCCATAGAAAAGGGCCAAGAAATACATGCTGAGATTGTGAGAACGGGGTCGTTGGAAAGAGATCCTTTTGTTGGTAGCACATTGGTTGATATGTATGCCAAGTGTGGCTTGCTTGCAAATGCACAGGAAGTGTTCGACAAACTTCCAGTTCGAGATGCAGTCTCATGGACTGCACTTATCGCAGGGTATGCTGAACATGACCTTGGTCAGGATGCTCTGAACTGTTTCGAACATATGCAACTGGAGGGCGTCTCTCCGGGTGCAGTCACATTTGTTTGCAGTTTGAAAGCTTGTGGCAGTATAGGAGCCATAGACAAGGGCCGAGAAATACATGCTGAGATTGCGAGAAAGGGGCTGTTAGAAAGTGATCCTTTTGTTGGTAACACCTTGGTTGATATGTATGCCAAATGTGGCTTGCCTGCATATGCACAGGAAGTGTTCGACAAACTTCCAGTTCGAGATACAGTCTCATGGAATGCACTTATCGCAGGGTATGCCCAGCTAGCAGAGAGTGAGAAAGTTTTTCTTATGCTTGACAGAATGAGAGCAGAAGACATAAAACCAGATGGGGTGACATTCCTTAGCATTCTTACTGTATGCAGTCACACAGGTCTTGTGGAGAAGGGCCAGACATACTTTGATTCCATGAGCAAAGAGTATGGCATCATGCCAAGTATTGAGCACCATAATTGCATGGTTGATCTCCTTGGCCGTGCAGGCCAATTAGACAAAGTAGTAGTGATGATAACGAAGATGCCGTTAAATTCTAATCTCGTGTCATGGCATACTGTGTTGGGTGCTTGTCAGAAGTGGGGGAATGTGGAGCTTGGAAGGTGGGCCTTTGAACATGCAGTGGAATTGGACAAAAAGGATGTTGCAGCCTATGTCTTGATATCTAACATTTATGCAGATGCTCACATGCAGGAGGACGCTAAGCAGGTTGAGTTAATGAGATTAAAAGAAGCATGGAAGAAGCCAGGACAGAGTTGGACTGGAGGAATTTTGTGTTCATTTTTGGTAGGGGATACAGGACCTTCCCAAAGCAATTATATACATGAAAAGCTAGATGATCATTCTTTCAAAATAAGGGAAAAAGGATATGTATCATATTTGCATTGGCTATCCCAGGACATATCTGATAATCTAAAGGAATTTGAGTTATGTGGGCACAATGAGAAGGTGGCTATCACTTGTTCCCTGATTAATACACCCAAGGGGATAACCCATACACGTAAAAAATCTTCAGGTTTGCAGAGACTGTCATTTGGCTACAGCACTTATATCCAAAGTAGAGCAGCGAAGTATTCTTATCAGATATGCTAACTGCTTTCATGTTTTCAAGAAAGCGTTCTTGTGGGACTATTGGTAATTCTAGTGTAACTATGGTAGCATTTATTTTTTTACTTGAAATGCTGATGCTAGTATGACAGAAACATAGGTGAAGCAGAATCAAACCAGGAGAATGAAAGGCTGAAAGTGAGTTAGGATCACTAGTGCTTTAGTGAACAAGGTTGTGAGTTTCAAGAAATGCAGTCTCGTTACCTCAAAAGACATTTGATTTCTGACAGTTTGTGACTTTTTCATGATATCGTTCAAGTGTGGTGTTTGCATTTTGTCTTATTACAGATTCGTCCCCACTATACTGAATCCCCTTGTTAAAGTGGACGACGTCTTCTATGAGTAGTTCCTAGTATTTCAGTTTTGAAGTTTGTTACTAGGCTATTATCTTTATCTTTTTTCTCTTAAGAAGGTGTTATATCTACTTTGGCATGCATCTTTGATAGAAGCTTTTATGACATTATAATATGAGATTTTACGAGTTGAAATGATATTGTTATTTATTTGGTTACTATATTCTCATGGATGAACATGTGCAACCAGGTACTTTAGGGTAGCCTAAGTCAAAGTGCTTTAGCCATACCATTGAGGAGAGATTTGCAGGCATATTACAATGGTATGGTTGTGTAAGCTAACTCTACTTAGGTTAATCTAGTTATGTTAGTTTGGGGTTTCATACATAACCCAAGCTTGATACTTTTAATTGTTGTTGAATGAATTTTTGCTCCTCCAGGCTCCTCCAGTTTGTATGAGCTAACTCTTGTCTCCCGTTTGGTCAACTTCCAATAGGCCTCAAGCTCAATAAGTATGACACAACTGAATAATCTTGATGGTATGCCTCATAGATAGTAAATGGGCAACCTCATTTATTTGTGCTGTATGAGGCTTGATATTACTTATGCTACATGGTTGCTCTGCTAGTTTAGGCATTGTCCCACAATCACATTGAAATGCAGTCAAAAAGGTTCTTAGACACGTACATGGTACTCCCACTTTTGGTTTGCATTATGCTTGAGATTGCAACATTGACTTTTATGGGTACACAAATTAGGATTGGTCAGGACAATGATGACTGATGATCTACTTTTGGCTGTTGTTTCTCATTGAGTTCAGCTTGCATTTCATGGCTTAGCAAGCTAGGTCTCTCTTGCATCTAGTGAAGTGAAATGTAAGACAACAAACGCAACCACTATGGAATGCTTGTGGTTGAGGAAGTTAAAACATGATCTACATCATTCAAAAGATAGTGTGGCCACTCCCACTTACTGTGAAAGTCAGAGTTGCATCGCCATAGCAAGCTATATCGTCTTTCATGCTCACATGAAGCATATTGGAAGTCATTAGCATAACATTTAGGGTTGTATTGAGGACAAATCCGTTGACCTCACTATTTTCCATCCAAGCACAAGAGGTAAGCACCTTTACCAAAACCCTTTCCATCGATACATTTGTAAATCTTCAAGAAGGCCTAGCGATCTACAAAAATGATCAATGAGAAGTTGAAGAGGCATTGTTTTATTTATTTGCACTTCCATAAGTTGATGTATTGCTAAAGATGAATTTGTGGAACCATGGTACTTTAGGTACACTAGGGTGACTCTCCCCTATTTCTAATCTATCTTTATGTATCTATTTGAATTATATATATGCACACACATACACACAAGTAACATGATGTCATGACCTCTACACCCTTATTGGTCTAATATAAAGACATCGTGCTGCAATCACACTAAAATCATTACCTTTGAACCAACCTTTTAAGATCATAAAAGGAGAACATCAACATACACTATAACACATCCTATAAACATTAGACGAACCAAGATAGATGTGTGCATATGTGTGTGCATATGAGAGAGAGAGAGAGAGAGAGTATTATAGTCCACGAAAGAACGAAAGGTCTATGAGACTAAAGAAACTCGAATCTGTGATGGACTGAGAGTCCATCAAAACCAAAATGTCAGTAATGGATTGGGAGTCCATGCAGTGTCTTAGAAGACTTATGTATTACATCAGTTAAAGACTAAGTATCTCCACATCTACATTTTGTGCCTTAGCCAATTTGAAATCTTTAGTGAGAGCAATGTCTCATGAGCAATTGCTTTAGCTAATTATTTTGACCTCAAGCTTCCCATGCTTTCTGAAGTCCATTACCCTTCATCTTAAGCTGTTGAGGGGTGGAGCTTCTGTTATCCATATCTTGGTGCCTTTCAGGCTATGGTTTGGTGAAGAATTGCAAACCTATCCTCTCATGTCTTGAATGTGTGATGGCATGATTTTGTGGTGGCCGTTGACTTGCTCAAAGGCATGCTAGAGTGATCTCCAAAGCTGACTACCCTTGGGTCTGACAAGGCTCAGGGTGGCACAAGGCAGAGACTCTGGGATAATTTTTCCATTTAGGAGCCCCTATAGGTCTAACATATTTGAAGTTTCTCAGGAGGAGGCTAGCCCAGTCTGCCTCAGGGTGCAAAACTGCTTTTATTACCCATGAAGATGCTAATATAAATGAGGCATGTTGAATGTTTATGGCTCCTAAACCCCCTCATTTTTTGGTCTCGTACAGTAATACCACTTAACTTTGGCTATTCTTCTTTTAGTGTCAATGCCACCCCAAAGGAAAGATCTACACAGTCTGATAAATTTTTCAAGACCAGTCTTGGAAAGGAACCATTAAGATAAATAGAAGATGGAGATAGGGTACATGCAATGATTTAGAATAGTCCTTCTCCCTACTAGGTTGGCTTGGAAACCTCTCCACTTGTCAAGTTTGGCCCTAAGTCTGTTTAGGAACCAATCCCATCTGTCCTCCTTCATGGAGACCCCAAATCCCATGGGAATCCTTAGTAGTCTAAAGACTTTCCCCTTGGGAACCTTTTTGCAGCCTAGCTTTTCAAGGATGATCGGCTCCTTATCTATCAATATTGCATAACTTGTCTTGGAGTGATTGATTATAGACCCAGATGCCACACAAAAAGTATCAAATGCATTGAAGTGCTGTGGTGACCTCTTGAGGTGTATTCCTTAGAGTGAGGTTGGTGTCATATGCAAAACGTTGGTTTACTAGTTGGAGACCATCAAGAAGGTCAATTCTTCTGAGTGTTCCCTATCCCCTCTTGAAGTAACCATCCCAAGGCATCAGCAGCAATTGCATAGAGCAGAGGAGCAAGAGGACAGCTCTGTTTAATATCTCTCTTTAGCAAGAAAGGTTGGGTCATTTTCCCGTTGAAACAAATTCTGGCAGAGGTAGACAAGAGAAGCTTGACAAAGGTAATGAGCTGGTTACCAAGGCCCATGTCCTTCAAAGATAAGAGTAAAAATTCCCAGCTTAGTCTGTCATAAGCCTTGTCAAATTCAACTTTGATAAAGCAAATTTTCTTGATGTGTTTCACTAGCATACTCACAACCTTCCTAGATGTTTGTGATAGCTTCTAGTAGATGCCTTCCTTTGATAAATCCTTTCGGTTCAGGTCAAATCCATTTGTCCATTCTGTTTTGGAGTCTTGATGCCTAATCCTTCCCTAGAATCTTGTAGCTACAATTTAGCATTGTGAGAAGTCTCCAATTCCTTGATTCATGTTTGTCACCCTACTTTGGAATGAGCATAATAACTCCACCATTTAGACAAAAGGAAAGCTGCTCCAAGGTCAAGCTTTCATTCCAAACTTCAAAAGGCAAGGGCTTACAATTTCCCAAAAGCATTTGTAAAATTCACAGGGTAGTCCATCCTCACTCAATATCTTACCCTCAACCATAGCATAAACAGCATCTTTCAATTCCTGGAGTGTTACATCTTTGTCAAGATGCACTCTATCAAACCCTGGAACTGTAGTCTTCCTAGCATTACTGCACTGTCTCCTTGCATCTCTAATATTCTCAATGACCTCAGTTGTTGTGCTTAAACATGTCCTAGAAATGTTGCCTAATGAAGTCCAAGTTTTCTTCATTTGAGGAGGCTTAAAGTTTTCTATGGTGGGTCTATCTATCTTGCTTGCCCACTGGTCTCTAAACTACACCTTGGATTCATTAATCTTGATTGGCTCTTGTATTCGCATTTCCCTCTTTTTTTCCAACAATCTTTCTTGGGCTTGTGTAGTTCTAGATCTTCTAGATCCTTTTTGAGACTATCCACTCTTCTAGCACGAATGATTGCTCTGTTCTCTAGCTTCTTTTAGGATTCTTTAGGTGTTGGAAATAGCTAGCTAAAGCCTCTACTGCAGAGGTTTCCAAAGAAAAAGCATGCACCCAAACCTGGTGATGTCATGTTGAACAGTCTGAAGCTTGAAGAGTTTGGGATCAGCCTTAAACCAAGATGAGCTTTTATTCCCTTTGCCAAAATGAAGCATTGTTATTACAATTTTGTGATAAAAAAGAGCTAAAGAAGAAAAACAATAATTTGGAGGCAATATTCTAGGCCAATAGACTTTGGGAAACATAGATTCTATCTAATCTTGCTTCCCTTCTGTATTCCCCCACTTGTCTGTTACTTCAAGTAAAATTTCCACACGTGCCTGAGTCAACCACTTGAAAATTTTCTTTGAGTTCAACCATGTTAGAGTCCCCTAGTAAAACCGTGTTTAGGCCCACCAACCCATTTAAACCATCCCAAGTGCATCTTCTTGACTGTGATCCAGTGGGGGCATAAATTGAAGCCAATGTAAAGGAAATGTTTTTAATTCTGCAAGATAAGGCAATACATATGTCTGCTCTATCAATCTGACTATCCACAATGCCTTCATTGAAATGGGAAAGCACCCCCAGAGCTATACCACCCCTTCCATTTTCATTTCTAATGTAGTACTAGACTCTTATCTTGTCATCTAACCTCAATCTTTATTCGAGTATCTCTTCAATTACCTTAGCTTCTTGTAGGGCAAGAAAAGTAGGGGAAAGAGCATTGGCTCTCAACCAACTGGAGAGTTCTTGACCTCTCATAGGATTAGTGAGTCCACACACATTCAAGTGAGAAAGAAAATGGATTTACTTACCATTATTGCTTTTCCCCTTTTTTTCCTCGGGGGGGCAATCTTGCTCTTGACCCAGGAAATTCTTCTCTTGTTCAAAATGGTGGCTTGATCTTTATCTTTCAGGGTGAATTCTTTCTTAGCTTCAACACTATGTGGGGGAATTCCTCTTCAGAATCATCTCCATCAGTGTCACTCATAATAATGGTTAATTTCTTCTCAAGCTCTTGGGACCATCCTCGCTTAACATCTTCCTCTTGGGGCAATTTTTGACAGTATGTGAGGAAATCCCACATAGAAAGGAGGAATTAAGGAGCTTCTTATAAACCAGGGGATGTTCCTTGTACACCTCACCATTCCTCGTGACAATCACCAATGTGTCAGGCAATTCCTCAGCCACATCTAGTTTGGCACAGACTTGTGGGTTGCCTCTAGGATTAATGAATTGTTCTTTTTCTACCACAACCACCTCCCCTAGACTTCTATACAAGTTTGCAGCTTGAGGGACAAAGAGAGAGGTAAATTTGGCAGTTCAACCCAAACAGAGATGAAAGTTGATCTGGATCTATCTGGGTTGAAATCCTCAAATCAGTACTCTATGAAATCCTCAAACCATTACTCTAGATAAATGGTTGATTTCTAATAGTCCAAAGGGCCTGATGCCGTGCATCATATGCCATATCTTCTTGTTAAGAGGACAAATAAAAATCCCTTCCTCAAGAATCTCACATTGGTGACGACCATTCCTCTCCTCCCCCAGTTTGTTCCAATCTAATTTTCAACAAAAACCAATACACTCGGTCTAGGCCAAGGTAGGAAGCGTGTGAGTGTGTGAGTAGACAACCAATCTATCGACTCAAGATGTAAGTCTTGATTTAAAAAACCACTTGATGTTCCTTGCTCTCCTCATTGAGATCACTGGGTTCCGTGTTGGTTGGGATGCTCGACGCGGCCACTTTTGGTTGAGACGCCATGGTTCACAATTGAGGCTCCTATGTGGCTTGGGGAGGCATCTCGCCTCTCTTGTCTACTACTTCTTGTCCTTAATGCGGCACTTTGCCCTCTAAAATGGTTGGCAAGGGGTGACGACGATGTATTACCCTCTTTTTCCTTAGAGTAGCTTCATTGGCCTCCCTCACCTCAACCTCTTGGAAGGGAAAGGGAAAGAGAGAGCAGGGCTAGGAACATGGCTTTGATACTACATGAAAGATCATAGTGGTAGGGAGAGAAGCAAGCTAACACTAGGAATGGAAAGGAAAGATAACAAGCATAATGGAAATGAAAGCAATGGACAAGTACTCACATGATACCAAAGAGCTTGATGTTGACTGATATATAAAGACTCAAGACAAGTACAACACTATATAGTGTGACATTAGACTCTAGAAAGCCATAGTGTATATGGGATAACTCCCAATATGACACGTAGCATGTCTAGGACTCACTAGACTATAAAACACCCCCTAGACACCTAGAACACTCATTTTTGACTCACTTTGGCTTCATATTCCAACAAAGTTGAGGAGAGCAAAACAGAGGCGACCAACCAACATTAGAGGAGCCAAGAATTGAACACAGACAACGTGCGTCGCCCCAAGCTTCCTGCTGCTTTCAAGGGTTTTTTTTCCCAAGGTTGACTTGACACATGGTAGATAGGGTTGGTTAGATAAATCAGATTGGGTTCAGTCAGTGGTCAATAATATGACACCTGGCAAAGTGCCACATAAGCACAAAGGCCCTTACTAAGCATAATTTGTAAGCTGCATGTGAATAGCCTGTGCCACATCATCAATTGCCCCTCTTCTTTATAAAACTTTGACAAGCCATAACTTGCAATCCAAGAAGAATTTGCACATGCTCCAAAAAGGAAAAGGATTGTCTTTTTGAGCTCCATGCGCCTATCAAGGTAGATCATTGTATTATGCAATTAGACACTGCCATTGAAGCAAAACTAAACTCATGGTAAGACCTTTGCAACAAATGCTAAAGCAACGCATGAATGCAAAAAGCATGCCGGAAGCACAAGTGCGTGAGATGACCATATCATAAAACATGGGATCCACACATAAAGCATTAAAGGCATAGGAAGAACAAAGCATCATGCATCAAGCTACATTAAACAAAGAAGAGAACGCCATCGACATCAAGCATTGAGAAGCACCAACCTTGCCATCTTTAGCCCACATGTTTGTAAATCAAGCCTGACCACCTAGAGTAACTATGAAAGCACCCAGGGGAGGATTTGATCTTGTAATACCCATATCTGACCACCTTAAGTAGCAGGTATGTTCTTGTAATTGAGCCTACAGGTTGTTCTCTTCTTTGGCCAGGTCGTCCTCTTTCTGGGCGAACACCTGTATCTGTGTCTAGGTTGTGAGGATTTTCTGCAAAATATCACTTCGTTCCTAGTTGCATACATAGATTTAGAAAGACATTAGTAGCATCAATAACATTGTCGTTAAATACTTTTGCACACTGAGAAACCAAATTGACCAAAGCGCAGATGCTCGGATAGCATTCCAATTGGGGGGTGCTCTGCTAGGCGTGTCGCCTAGTAGAAGGTAAGCATAATTGAGCGGAAGTCTGGCGTGTTGGATCTGTGCTGAAAACCACAAGGTAGAAGGTAAGCATAATTGAGCAAAATTCTGGCGTGTTGAGTCTGCTGAAACCACAAGGTTCTCGAGAGTCTACAGTTAAGAAATATGTGCGATATGTCCTCCTGTGCACGTCTACATCTCTTGCAAATTTCATCCCTGCCGTGCCCAACCCTTTGTGCTCTACTGACTGTCCAGACTCCTTTGTGCACAATTAGCCAAAGAAGGCAGGACTGCTTCTCAGAAATGTTCTTATCCCAGACCTTTTTGAATCTCTTCCTCTAGGTTCCACTTGAGTCTCTCCTGCGCCATTTCAAGTTAAGTGTCCTTATTATCTCTTCCTGCCCTTTTACCCAGATCGGGATAGGAGTCATTTGGTTTTGCCCTGACCATCTAAATTCCCTCAGATATGGTTTGAGGTGGCGTCCCATCCACGGCAGGCTTTCTCTTTACCAGAGTAGCTGCCTCTCATGTATCAGTCTCATATCAAATTTGTTGAGTCGAAACTTGGCTATCAAGCTTCCATCTTCCATCCAAGTACCCTACTTTGATACATACATGCTATGGAATCTTTATCTTCTTCTATAGATTTATGACTTTTGATATCCATACCAAATTACTACATCAACATATTTCCATAATTGTGGATTTGACCTATTTTTTTTTCGATACAAGTGTTCCAACATTCAACATAGGCCTTTACATCACTTAGATCTTTTCTCTTAACCAATGATGCCCAATAGTGAATGAATACTCTTAAAGTTGGGAGATGTTGCATCCATCTCGACACTTCATTGGGCAATCCCAAGCCATATGGGGTATATAGGGTCAAATTGCCTCACTAAGGCAAAGTCACCTTGCTTAACTCTACCATTGGTCTAAAATCCTCCCTTGGATTATGCCCACAATAGCAATCAATCCATTCAGGCTGAGACAACTGATTTCTTGCATAAAAGACTCGAAGGCACTTGTTGCACTTTGTTTGTTCTTATCAATACCCACACAAATGTAAGGCTTCTTGTACCTGCTGTTCGTGGCATTTTTGGGTGGGTGGTAGGGGTGGAAGAGTACCTTGCAGTATGGACTTGTTGTCACTACGATTAGAACTTCGGACTGTCCCGACCTAGACTTCCTTCTGAGGGTCAGAGCTAGGAGCACTAGGGGCTGCTGGGGCCTTGGAATTGCCTTCATTTAAAAATTCCTTGCCTTTTACGGGTGGTGGTACTATGGGGGAGGTGGGATGAACTTCATAAAGCGAAATCACTACAGTTCTCCCCCGTTCGTGAGAGTTGTTGTTCAAGCCCTCCAGTCAATTTGGCAGCTCACATCGTAGCACCAGGTCCTTCCTAATATCATCTGCTCGTTGATCGTGTCTGTGGGGAGAACATAAAAATGAATCTCTACTTCCTGACAAACAACCATTAGTTTCAAGTCCACCTACTCCAATGTGCTTAAGAGTTGATTGTTGATTGTGCCGATTGAAGCCACAGTAAGGTTTAGGGTTACCTCGGCAGCGCTTCCCATGCTTTACAGGAGATGAAGTTATGGCTCACTCCCGAATCCACGAGCGCCTAGATGTGTAAGCTTGGGCCCTGCAATTGGACATTCAACCTAGCTGGATCTACCATTAGTTCATTAGTCGGTCCTGGATGTTCGAGTGTTGCCTTAAACACGGCCATTTGCTTTCATTGTTTGATTTTGGCATTACGTGCCTTGGCTTCATCGATGGCCTGACGTCTCATCCAGGCTACTTCAGCCTTAAGCTCCTTTCCCCTATGGATGGCCTGGAGGGTCTGCAGGGTGAGGGGGCCGTAGTATCTTTTCAATTTGCTCCCATTAAGGTAGCTGTCCATTTCCACTCCATCCAGGGTAGCTATTCGGCATGCGCCTTGCAGAGTAATCTCCACTACGCGGTAGGGACCCATGCCCTTATATTTAAGTTTATGTTTGGTGTTGCGGATACTATAGAGGAGTGCGAGATCTCCTTCTCAAGGTCCTTGTCTTTGAGGTTGTGGTCGAACCATTTTTTGCGCCGTGCTTTCTCCACTCAGAGGCAATAAGTTACACGCAATCTTTCTTTGATCGTGATGTGAAGGCTGGGCACTGCATATTCCATTGGCATAACTACTTCCACCCCAAAGGCTAGGCTGAAGGGGGTGTAGTTTGTGGCCACTTTGTAAGACGTTCAATAGGCCCATAATGCGGCGATGAGCTTGTGCTCCCAATTGGTACAACTGGCTTCCACGGTGCAAGTTATAATCTTGCAGCATGTCTTGTTCAAGTTCTCAGCCAAGTCGTTTGCCCTGGTAGTATGGCGTCGACTTCCTATGTATGATCATGAATTCACTAGTCAAGATCGCTATAGATTCATTGAGGAAACTGTGTGATGACCTGCTCGTATAAAAACTTAGCTATGGATTGCGCATTGGCTTTTCTTGTGGCTCGCCCCTCCACCCATTTGGTGAAATAATCTGTGGCCAGGATAATGTATCTGGCCCCTGTTCCTCTAGTGGCTGCGCTTATCGGGCCAACAAAATCTATGCCCCATTTCTCAAAGGGCTGATCGGTCAATATTTCCGTTAGGGGCATCATGTTTGCCTTATGTGGGATTTGCACTCTCTGGCAGGGATCCCATCGCTTGATAAACTTAGCTACATCTCTGAAGAGAGCTGGCCACCAGAGGCCTGCACTTTATGTGCCGTAACGTCAGCGATGGCGAAGTGACCACTTGCTATCTCAGGATGGGCTTCTTCAAGCATGTCGATATATTCGTGCTTGCACACGCACCTACGTATGATGCCATCCTTACCCATGCGGTATAGTTGGCCAGCAATTAGCTGATATGGTGTTGCATCCTTGATGAGTTTGCGGGCTCTATCCCTCTTGAGGGCTTTTTCTAAAGGCAATCCGTTTGCTAGGTAGTAGACTATTTCGGCTACTCATTCCGAAATTATGTCTATGAGGAATAGGGGAGCATCTCGAAGGTCATCCTCGACTCCCCATTGGGGATCCTTGAGAGGTGGTCGGCTAGGATGTGGGTCTTTTCTTTATGTACCGCAACTGTGAAGTCAAACTCCAAAAGGATTAGCATCCACCTTGTGATGCATCCCGTCATGTAGGGCTTGTTAACCAAATACAGGAAGGCTTGATGATACAACAAAAAAGACGAACTTGTTGGCTAACAAGTAATGACTGAACTTCTTAACTGCCTAGACCATGGCCAGGCCTTCCCTCTCTATTAAACTCCGCATTGTTTAATTGTCGACTAGCAAAGTACACCGGGTAGTCCAGGTTGTACTCCCCTAGTTGGGGTAACACACATCTAATAGCAAAGTTTGAAGCATCTATGTGGACATCGAATATTAGATTCCAGTCCGAGGCTCACAGTACCGGTGCTGTGGCCAGAGCTAGCTTGAGGGTTCCAAGGGATTTCTGACATTCCTTGGTTCACTCAAAGACTACTAACAGCTTGTACAATGGCTGGGCTATGTGTGCATAAAACAAGATGAACCTTCGATAGTAGCCCGTATGGCTCGTAAACCGCTGCACTCCCTTGGCATTGGTGGAGTGAGGTAACTCTAAAATGACCTTGATCTTGTTGTAATCCGTGGAGATGCCATTCTTGGACACTACGTGACCAAGAATCATGCCGTGTTTGACCCAAAATTGGCACTTGAGGGGATTCAGGGATATCCGATACAACCTGCATCTTTCAAGGACTAGTTTAAGGTATCTCAAGTGATCATCCCATGTCAAGTTCACACACACGTCATCCAAGAAGACTTCTACAAAGTCTCTTAGGTACTCCTTGAAGACGGTGATCATCAACCGCTGAAATATGGCGGGCGCATTGGTAAGCCCAAATATAATTACTTTGGCCGCATACACGACCCACTCGATTGCGAATGCAGTTTTATGTTGATCCTACGGGGCGATAGATACCTAGTTGTATCCCGAGAATCCGTCTAGGAAGCTGTAAGCTTCCTTTCCAGCTACTCTTTCTAGAACATGTTTCGTGAAAGGCAGGGGATAGTAGTCGCGCTTGGTGGCGGCATTGACTTTCTTCAGATCCATGCCTACTCGAATCTTTCCATTCTTCCTTTAGGACTATCACGATGGGTGCCACTCAGTCTATATGCTCTATCTCATAGATGAATCCCGCATCTATGAGTTTTTGGACCTCCTCCCCCACTATAAGTGCATATTTGGGATTCATAGGTTAGGGTATCGTTAGGGACACTGGCACACTATAAGTGCATATTAGGGATTCATAGGTTAGGGACACTGGCACATTGGCACAATGGCACATCATCTAGCATGGGTATCGTGTGATGCACAAGGCAACACCCTTCATATCTATGTACTTCCAAGCCATGCAGTCCTTGTACTCTCAAAAGAGGGCTATTAAAGCACGCTCCTCGTATGGGGTGAGGTCATCTGCTATGAATATTGGTTGTGGGTCCTCCCCTTTGGTGCCAGGTTTATCTCCTTAACCTTAGCTGGACCATTTTATCCTTGGAAGCACCCTTCGTCCTGGGTTCTCTTGGACTGCTGGTATAAGATCTTGCGGTCCTCGATCGTGTAGGCCTTGTAATGGGAAAGTAATTGTCGTAGGTCCTCCTTTTCTTTATCCTCCTCCTCTACTCCCCTTGGGATGGTGTCCCTCTTGGCCCTGGTGGGAGCCTTCGGGCTTTTCAAACTTGGGAGCTTTGGACCTGAGGGGGATTCCTTCATAGCACTTATGGAGCCGACTAGAGAGGTAACCTTGCTCAATTGTAATCCCCAATTGGAGGATAACTCATGGTGAGCAGTAGTAGCACCCAAATATGTTAGCCAGTGGAGGCCTAATTTAACCCTTACTATCCCTTAGCTTACCTCGCAGGGTTTAAATATTATGAGGGGAACCACCGTGCTCAACTCTTCGCGCTTGGGGATTGTTATTTGGAATCCTATTCTTTCTGAGACGTCGATGTTTGCTAGAATGTGCATCCAATTCTGAGAGAACTTTGGCTCGGGGAGAGGGACAAACCAAATTTCATCTGCCTCCTTCTCGTACCTTCTCTCTCACAAGTTTGGAACAGTTTCAGGGATGTGGTCCTGTCCATTGGGTGGAACTCCGCGGCAAATAGTTGTCCTGACAGAGGGTGGGCCTTGTATGTACGCAAGTCCACTCGCACGATTTGCTCCTCATGTCGTAAATAGATGTTGTTGATGCGTCAATCATGTACGAGTCTAGACATTTGCAAGAAGGGCCTGCCTAGGATGGCTTCATATCCAGGCTGCTGGGTAAAGTCCATGACTACAAATCTAACGGTGTATGTGAAGCCGAATACCTTAATGTTAATACTCGTGAGACTCCCAAGGGTTCAGCAGTTCCGCCTTCGGCTAGCTTCACTACTAGGTGAGTTTGCTTGAGGGAAGGTTTTCCCTACCTTTCCCAACATTCCTTGGTGCAGACACTCACACTCGCTCCCCCATCCAGGATGGCGTCAACCTTCTAGTTCTGGTAGGTTATGGAGATAGCTACATTAGTATCATCACCTTCGAAGTATTGGCCTAACTTATTGATGGGGACCTTGGGTAGTTTTCGGTTCTCCTCCTACGGATGGTCGACTTTGGGGCTGGTAGGACCTTGGGGCAGGAATTGCCCGTTCATCTAGTTTGAGAGGTCTCGCTAGAGGATAGGATTTCCTCTTAATAAGAATGTGATTGGCATCTTAACCTCTGTGGAGAGGAAGGTTGCTAACCCGGCACTATCGCATGGTTCCTAAGAGGTCTCCCTACCTACTGCTGTGGAGAGGAAGGTTGCTAACCCGGCACTACCGCATGGTTCCTAAGAGGTCTCCCTACCTACTGCTGATAGCAGATCCTGGAGACCGTAGATTTCTCCTTCCTCTCGTAGGTTATGTAGCACTGGGTCCTCTTGGAACATTCGCTGCATCAAGTTTGAAGCCTTTGATTTACTGGAGCTGGATAGTTCCTCTTCTTCCACCCTCCCTGGCACCCTAAGTGCCTTTTCCTCTTTATGGGTGGTCAGGTGGTCCAGGTGGATGGTATCTGACCCTCTGTTAGCTTTGAGCCTATGCTTGAATTCCTTCTAGCATTCCCATACCAAGTTTTGAGCATCTATTAAGTGTTGTTTTTCCATTGTTGGGTCTGGATATGGTTTGTTATACAAAGGTGGAGATGTGAGGCCTTGGGCCCGCATTGGCCTGTTTACATCCGGGTACATGGGCATACTCGGGTCATCTTGGGAGAGGGCTCGTCCGGAGGTAGAGGAGGTGGCGAGGGTGGTTGTCTCCTCATTTGAAGTATCTTGGATGAGCACTTGGTTCGTTCCTTTGCCCACCCGGGGGACCTTCTTGGACCTGGTTTGCGGTGGTTGGGGCGCCTCAGGGTTTTGCAGCATAGGCGTTTTGTCCCTCCTTGCCTATGACCTTCAAGGGAGCCTGGGAGTTATACAAGGTGGGGGCAGTTGCAGACCCAGTATAGGTGGCAGTAAGGGAGCCTGTTGTGCCCTATATCGCCCTGGATTGGCTAGAGGGGCACCTTGTGAATTCATCAAGTTGGGTGGGGCCGTCGGGACTAATGGGGGTCTTGCTTGATAGATTGGTTGGGGAAGGACCCTTGGGAATCGACATTGGGAGCTGTCATGGTTTCCCCATCTATAGCAATGTGCACAGTAGAGTGCTTGCCTTGCCCTAAGGCGGGGGCACTTGTTGGAGGGGTGCTTGCCCTACCCCGCACCAAACATTGTCTCTCCTGGGAAACAAGTGGGGGTTACTCGATGATTCCTTGGAGGGATTCCTTGTCATTCTAGCAATGTAATCACAGAGGGATTCCTTCTTGTAATTCTAGCAATGTAATCACGGAGGGATTCCTTGTCGTCCTGTTTCACCTCATATAAATGATTAATCGGGCTCCACTTATGGCCACTAGGGGCGAACCCCACAATGAATCAAACAAGTATGCAGCTCAAGCAACTGCAGAACATGTCGCCTAAGCTGCCACTTAACCCAAAATTAAGTGGGTTGAAGTGAGAATAAAAGGAATTGGTCTTGTAAGAAAAGGATTTCTGCCAAAAGGTTCAAAAGAGGGAGGTCCTATTACTACCAAAACTCGCAATGTAACCCCAATGCCACATAATGGATGCCGACACAATGAAAATGGAAAGAAAGTAAAAGTGCAAGGCAATGATAACCAAAATACTCACAATGTATTGATAACTCGATGTTGACAACTATGATAAGACTCAAAGACTAGTACAAGACTATATAGTGTGAGCCTCTAGACTCTAGAAAGTCAAAATGCATATGTGATAATCTCCCATATGACACGTGGCACTGTCTAGGACTCACTAGACTATAAAATAAGTCCTAGGGACCTAGGACACACAAATACACTCACTTTAACTTCATATTCCAACATCTTCCCATGAAGGAAAGGTGAAGGACTACTAGAATGAAGCCAAGGACAGAGCATGACAATGATGGAGTCTACTGCTCTGTGCACCCCAAGTAGCTTAGAGGCTCAAATGAAGCATGGCTACTTGACCAAAACATCGGTCTAGGGAATGCACCAACATCCTGGAACTCGGCTAGGCCTTATAGAGAGACCCATCAAAGCCAATAGAAAGGCTTCCACAATACATCCTCCCCTGGCTTCATAACATGACTTGGTAGGAAGCCATACACCACTCATAAAGGAAATAAAACATCATTTGAGGAGGACTATCCAAGAGAACCTTATATGAAAACAAAATACTCCGTACATATCATTTTAGGGGATTACCTAGGGCAGAGGACCCCAAAATAACATCAAGCATGTAGTAATAAAAAATAGATCTCTTATGATAAGAGATGTCCTCCAAGTAGCCACCGCACGTGTGCACATCCCTGCCCACGAGAGAAGAGGGAAGGGGGAGAGGAGAGAAGAGGGAGAAGGGGATGTGGGAGAAGGAGTGTAACATGCAACGGTTATGTGATCGTGTAATTCACAGCAAGACCTTCTTTAAACCTTTAGCGAGGAATGAGCGTTGTTTACCATAGAGAGAGGAAGGAGATGAGGGTAGAGAGAGAGTAGAGTCGACAACCGATTGGGTCCCTGTACCCACTAAGGGCCCCCTCCCCCAATCAGGGGAGAATTTGCTTTATACTTGGAGAACTGAGAAATACAAAGAACACTCTTCAAGAGAGCACGGAACACACTTCTGAAGACCTCACTGTGCACACATATAGCAGACCCAAAGACCTGAGAGGCAACGCCGACCAATACCGAGACCTTGATGCTGTCCACACTGACGATGTAGGATGCTTCTACAAGGCAAGGAAGAGGCTTGTGCTGTCTAGCGGAATGCAGGGTTACATCGTGAGTGAGAGAGTGAAAAGCTAGAAGTGATAGATCCTATGAGAGAACTGAGAGATGGCGGAAATATAGAGCTGAGAGTGAGCTGTGTAAACTGTAAGAGAGAGCTGAGAAAGCTGAGGAAACAGTGTCCAAACCTCTCTCCGTTTGCTGGTCCAAAACTCCGACTGTTGTGCTGCATGGTCACCTTTAGATCAGGCTGAACTGATGGCCAAGGGACTGAGGCTAGAGCAGGGCCAGATCTGAGGATCTCAGGGGCTGCACAGGAGGCTGAAGTGGAGCTGTAGGAGGACTGAAGGCAGGAGCAAACTGAATTAGAAAACATGGCAGCCAAGGGGTCCTTTTATAGGGCTGGACTGAGCCAACCCAGTCTGTAAACAGACTGACTCAGTCTGTATTACAGACTCAGTCTGTTTTACAGACTGGCTGGCCTACAACCAGCCTATAAAAAGCCCTCCCTGGCTCATTTGCCAGGGGAGTTTTTGGGCAGCCTTTGCAGGCTGCCTTCCCTGCTTACCTGTCCAGCCTTTGGGGGCCCTAAAGGGACTCCTAACCTAGGCTAAGACCTAAACTATAAGATGGAAACACTTAACCTACTATTCTCCAATGGGTACTAGTGAACAAGAACTGACTACTGACTTGACCTAAGGCTAAGAGACTGACCTACGTAGCTTGTGCCTGACTGTCCCTGGACAAGGGCTCACAAAGGGGTCACAGCATACGACAAAATCTCCTATCTGGTGTCATGTGCACAGATTGGTATCTGACGTGTACTGGGTACACAAGACTAGCTCAGGTAGCCTGGGGAGGCTTAGAGCTAGGCAGGCTTGATTCTCGGGTTGAGTGGCAAGGGTACGAACCAGTTTGAGGTCTTCGCTATTTTTGGCGCTTGGGGCCCGAGTCTATAAAAGGGGCCCAGGGGTTCAGTTCTCAGAGAGCCAATGGGAGCAAGTTTCGTTCCCAGGTGCTAGGTTTGATCCTGGATTGAGTCGCGGACGCGCGCCTGCATCTTAGCGTAGCCCAAGGCCCAGTAGCAGATCCCAGGCTTCACAGCGCCACCTGGTGGTATGGGACACCAGGCTGGTTTGGATCTGATTGGGAGTTCGTGCCAGTAGCTCAGCTCGTGGCTCAGAGGGGGCATCTCCTGATTCGGGATCACATCCCGTAGATGTCATGGTTGGGTGGTGAGCAGCCTGTTCAGTTTCTCACGTTGTGTGTGTTTATTTGCAGATCAGAGGTTTCAGGAGTGCTGGGATGTGTCAATTGGTATCAGAGCCAACTCCTGAGGTAGGAACTTCTGATGCGAAAACTTTGGACGATTTCTTCCTCCAGGTATGCCCTAATTTCGAAATTTGCTGCTGCAAGATCTTGTTGGTTCATGGGTTATCGGATGTGGTCAGGATCTAGGGAAAAGGTAGGAAGAAGGAGAGTCTTGATTTCCAAATTGCTGAAGGGAATAGTGAGAGAGGGTTGAGGCGTAGCTAGGAGAGAGTGGAGATGCAGGTAGGAGAGGCGTGAGAAGAGCTGAGTAGCAGGTGAAGAGTTTCCGTTTGCTGGTTAGGGCTGCGTAGAGGTAGGTGACGCAGGTGCGAGTGGCTGAGAGCTGCGCCATAGGCTGGAAAGGATTTCGGCCAGGCAGGGAGGTGCGCCAGGGGCTGGAGCAGGGTGCGGCCACACTGTTGGAGGAGCTGTTTTTTTCAAAAAAAGCACCACCCTCCAAGTTTGGGAGGGTGAGCTTTTCTGGGAAGCATAGCTTCCTAGATTAGCTGCACCATCTCCTATATAGTCTGGCAGGGTCCTAAGCTCAACCATAGCCTCAGCTAGAGTGCGCAAGAAGATCTCCTTGCACATCTACTTGATTGCGCCATCTAGGAACGGCCATAGCCTACGACAGGCTACCGTACAGCCTGCGTCAGCTTCCGTACAAGCCTGCGTCAGATTTCGTACAGCCTGCCGGGGGGGGGGGGGGATTTCCGTACAGTACGGACTGTAGTAGACTTCCGTACACTGCAGCCTGCAGCAAGGAGAGACCACGGGATCACCTACGCCAGCTGATCGACAGCTCCCAGCAACTTCTTTTCGGCCAGCTCCTCTTCTTCGTCACATCTTCTGGGGACGGTTTTTCTCTGCTCCACTCTCCTTCCAGCTTCGATTCCCCCAATTATTTCTCTCAGTTTTATACTCTTTTCAGATCAGATTTCAGACATGGCTGATTCTGTAAATCTTGAGTTCGCCATGGGAGATCAGGATTTGGATTACCCTGTAGAGGAAGACCAGGGTCTTTACGACGATCTGATTACGAAGAAAGCCTTCAGTGAATTCACCACTGCTCTAGATGGAAAATTTGAGCAGGTTAATGCGAATCAAACGGGGTTGACACAGCAACTCCAAGGGATTCAAACGACTCTCACCCTTCTGACTAGCACTGTGCAGGCACTCATGCATGTGGATGCCATGGCTTTAGTGCTAGGTCCGAACATAACTCCAGACCCTTTTCCCGGAGATCAGAAGTCTCGAACCAAGGAAGTTGTTGACACTTGGTTGCACAAGTGGTAGGTACACTTCCAGTTCCCGTACCCAGATGAAAAGAAAATACAGCTTGCAGCCGGCTTCATGTCAGGAAAGGCTTTGTTATGGTGGAAGGAACTCCAACCTAAGCCGGTAACATGGATAGATTTCGAAGGGGTCTTCAGGAAGGAGTTCCTGAAGAAGGAGGACGACTATGATATCGTAGGCAAGCTTAAAGCCCTCAATATGTCTAAGCTGAACTTGTCGTTTAAAGTTTATCTTCAAAGGTTTCGAGATTTGCAGACCAGGGCCACAAAGATGGATCCAGTGACCTTGTTAGGTTTCTTTGTGGATGGTTTGCCAGATTCGTACAAGTTGCAAATCAAGAACAACAAATGTACAACGTTGCAAGAGGCCATGAATTACGCGCGTATTTATGATGATACCATGGCCGGTGCAAAGGCAACTACAGTTTCCGACACGAGTGGGAAGAACAAACGGAAGTTTTTCCAGTCCTACGACTGGTACTGGGGAGACGAAGTCTATAGACAACGCCTCCAAGAAACACTTGACTCAGGCAAAGAATGGTCGAGCCCGTTTCCTTCGTACCTTGAAGCTTAAGAAGGAAGGACGTTGCTTCTACTGCGAGAAGCGGGGCCACACCAAGAATGAATGTCCAAAGCGCAAGAATCAAAAGTTAGCGCTCGGAGCGAAGCTCCAGGCGGGTCCAGGTACCAAAGCCAAGGGAGCGAATCAAGTTTCGATGACAGGTATTTCTATAAATGTCATTACCTGCCCACTTTCTTGTAATTGCACTTTCAATACTTCGTTATTTGGTTCCCATGATCTTTTCCGAGTTTATGGAGTAGTTAGGGACCAAAGGGTTCACATTCTCTTTGACCCGGGCAGCTCTCACAACTTTGTTAATTACAAATTTGTACAGAAGATGGGGCTGTCCACGATACCTAGCGATCACACCTATGAGGTGCAGCTTCCAGCTGGGAAGCAGTTTTGGGATCGCAAGATTGAAGCGCTTCCTATCCGGATTCAAACATACACAGGGGCTCTTACGTGCTATGTTATGCACTTGGAGCATGTGGATTTGTTAATCGGAATAGAGTGGTTTAAAACCCACAATATTTGGATTGGATGGACGGAGCATACCCTTTCTTTTGTGGATAAGGACACCCAATTTTGTATTCAGTGTGATAAAATTTCCTCGTCTCAGGGACCTATTGTATCTGCGATGCAGCTTCGGAATATATTAAACACTTCTCATTATGATGTCTATCAGTGTGTTTTGATTCCGCTTTCTTCATTTGTTGTCTCTGTAAATAACAAGAATGATTTAAGTGTGTTTGAACACTGTGAATTGAGAATGTTATTAGATAGTTTTAAGGATGTATTCCCTGCTCAACTGCCGGAAGGTTTACCTCCAGAACGGGCAGTAGATCATCGCATAGACTTAGTCCCAGGGGCTCAACCTATTAGTGTACCACCTTATAGGATGAGCCAGCTTGAGGAGGATGAGTTAGCTACACAGCTACAGGATTACCTGAATATGGGCTATATTCGCCCAAGTAAATCACCTTGGGGTGCACCTGTCCTCTTAAGGAAGAAGAAAGATTCTACATGGAGAATGTGTATAGATTATAAACGATTAAATAAAGTGACAATTAAGAATCGATACCCTCTACCTCATTCCGATGATCTGATAGACCGTTTGGCCGGAGCGAAGTATTTCACTAAGATTGATTTGCGTACGGGTTATCACCAAATCCGTATCTATGCTAAACACATAGATAGAACCGCATTCCGAACTAGGTATGGTCACTACGAGTTTCTAGTATTACCTTTTGGTTTGACCAATGCTCCTGCCACCTTCCAGCAAATGATGAACGATTTGTTCCGAGATTTTCTGGGCAAATTCGTTGTAGTGTTCTTAGATGACATCTTGGTATATAGTCGAACGCTTGAGGATCACATAGGACACCTCCGGATTGTCTTAGTTATTCTAAGACAGCATAAGCTCTATGCCAAGATGAGTAAATGTGACTTCTTTATGAAGGAGATCATTTACTTAGGACACAAGATTTCTTCTGAAGGTATTAGCATTGATCTGGATTGTATCCAAAAGGTTTTAGAATGGCCTATCCCTCAGACTGTGAAACAACATCGTTCTTTCCTAGGATTTACGGTATTTCTACGGAAGTCTGTGCGTGATTATTCACATATCACGGCACCCCTAACAAACATATTGAAAGGTCGTGGACGCAGGTCTACCCAGCCGATCTCTTGGAATGATGCAATGAACAAGGCTTTTGAAACCTTGAAGTTTTCTATCAAGGAAGCACCCGTTCTTGCATTACCCGATCCTACTCGGCCTTATGTTCTAGAGGCCGATGCGAGTGATTTTGCGATTGGGGCAGCTCTATTCCAAGAGGGCAGACCTGTAGCTCTCGAGAGTAAGAAGCTAGACGACACCCAATATCGTTGGCCCACACTAGAAAAGGAACTTTATGCTGTAGTGTATGCCCTTAAGGTTTGGAGACACTACTTGTATGGTTCGAAGTTTCTTGTATTGACTGATCATCAGTCAATTAAGTATGTGTGTGACGGGTCTGAATTGAGGGGAAGGAAAGCTAGATGGGCAGAATTAATGCAAGATTTTGATTTTGAAATACGTTATCGAAAGGGTTCGTTGAATAGTGTGGCGGATGCCTTAAGTGGAGTCAAGTTTGTAAATGCTATGTCATTTACGGAAATATCCTCAGACCTATTTCAATCCTTGAGAGGGCTATACGCAACTGATAGTCATTTCAGTTCTTATTGGTAGAGAGTCCAGGATGGGAGCTCCATGGTTGACCAGGACTCAGGGATTGTGCCACCTACGGTACAGGCAGTGGGAGGTCAGTGGATGATTAGGAACAGCTTGCTGTTCCGAAATGGAAAGATTTGTGTGCCAGATGTTCTGGACCTTAGCTCCAAGATTCTCTAGGAGTGTCATGATGCTCCTAGTGCTGGACATCCGGGTATACATCGGACTCTGTCTCTTGTGAAGCATACCTTTTATTGGCCTAAGATGCGTGCATTTATTGAGAACTATGTAGTAGGTTGCCGGGTTTGATAGGTTACTAAGGCCGAACGCCTTAGAAGCGCGGGTTTATTACAACCATTACAGATTCCAGGTAATAAATGGGAAAGTATTTCCATGGATTTTGTTACTGGTTTGCCTCGAACGCGCAAGGGTCATGACTCCATTTGGGTCATAGTCGACCGTTTGACAAAAATGGCTAGATTCTTACCTACTAGAACAACTATTTCAGCTGTTCAGCTGGCTCACGAGTTTGTGGACCACTTGTTTAAGCTGTATGGTTTGCCATCTGACATAGTCAGTGACAGGGACTCAAAGTTTACAAGTAACTTTTGGACACTTGTTTTTGAGAAGTTAGAAACTACTCTAAGTATGAGTTCCTCAGATCATGCACAATTTGATGGCAGTACAGAGAAGGTTAACCAGTTGGTTGAAGACATGCTTCAGGCATATGTATCTAAGAGACAGTCTTCATGGGAAGATTATCTACCTATGATAGAATTTGCTTACAATAGTGCAAAGCATTCTAGTACTGGTTACAGTCCTTCTATGCTTATGTACGGGTTTCAACCTAAGTCACCAGTTATGGTTGGGTTAAAAGGGATTCAAAGTGATGCTGCTAAGAACTTCTTGCTAGACATGCAGGAAATGTTGCTGTTTGCCAAGGAGTCTATTAGAAGTGCCCAAGATCTGGACAGATTTTATGCTAATAGACATCGTTCACCTAGAGAGTTCTCTAAAGGAACGATGGTATATTTGCGAATTTCCAAGGAATCCAAGAGCCTAAGTATTGGTTTGGTTCCGAAATTATCCCCCCGATACTGTGGTCAAGTCAAGGTCATTAAAAGAATTGAACCAATTGCATATCGACTAGAATTGCCTCTTGATGTTAAAGTACATCCAGTCTTTCATGTCAGTAGACTGAAAGAAGTATTGGGTGCAGATGATCAACTTGTTTCTCCTCAAGAGATAATAGAAGTTACAGATTTGACTTTTATTCCACACGAACCTGAGTGTATTCTTGAATTTCGTGACAGACAGATTCGTAATCGATCTATCACGGAATACAAGATCAAGTGGAAGGATAGTGTTGAGGAAGATGCAACATGGGAGACATTACAAAACCTCCAAAGAACATTTCCGGGTTTTTTAGCGAACTCAGGAGTGAGTTCTTAGAGGAGGGGGAGTATGTCATGTGCACGGATTGGTATCTGACGTGTATTGGGTACACAAGACTAGCTCAAGTAGCCTGGGGAGGCTTAGAGCTAGGCAGGCTTGATTCTCGGGTTGAGTGGCAAGGGTACGAACTAGTTTGAGGTCTTCGCTATTTTTGGCGCTTGGGGCCCGAGTCTATAAAAGGGGCCTAAGGGTTCAGTTCTCAAAGAGCCGATGGGAGCAAGTTTCGTTCCCAGGTGCTAGGTTTGATCTTGGATTGAGTCGCGGACGCGCGCCTGCATCTTAGCGTAGCCCAAGGCCCAGTAGATGATCCCAGGCTTCACAGTGCCACCTGGTGGTATGGGACACCAGGCTGGTTTGGATCTGATTGGGAGTTCGTGCCAGTAGCTCAGCTCGTGGCTCGGAGGGGACATCTCCTGATTCAAGATCACATCCCGTAGATGTCATGGTTGGGTGGTGAGCAGCCTATTCAGTTTCTCACGTTGTGTGTGTTTGTTTGCAGATCAGAGGTTTCAGGATTGCTGGAACGTGTCATCTGGGAACTATAATGCACTTGTCGATGTAGCCAGTGTGTTACCTTGCACCCAAGTGCAGGGGTGCATGTGACATTCCCTCCTTCTTAACTTGGCGGTAGGTTCATTGCTTCCAAGTAGTCTGCCAATATCTGGGGAAACTCCTGGAAAAAATCTTCGTCCAACCACACTGCTTCATGGGTACCTCGATCACGGAACTTGGTGTAAAACTCCCGGATCCTGCGTCCTGACCCATGCTTGAATTTATGAAGAAGAATCTGCTCTGGCTGCAAAACTTCGGCTTCATCAAGAACTTCAGGTTGTTGCTCGTCGGAAATCTCTGAAAGAGGAGGCCCAAAATATGGCTTCAACCAAGCTACATGGAACACGTTGTGCATAGTCCAATTGTCTGGTAGGCGTAACTTCATTGAGACATCGTTGATCTTTTGAATAATAGGGAATGGTCCGAAGCTCCTGAAGGACAGCTTAGGGCATCGCTTGCCCACGTGCTTCAATCGTTGCTTGATAATGCATAAATACACCCATTGACCCTCTTTATACTGGACATCTCGTCTGGATTTATTAGCTTGGCGTGTATACGATGCTTGAGCTTTGGCGATGCGGCTTTTCACGGACTCCGTAATCTCTACCATGGATTCAGTGGTTTTGTTGGCTTCAAGAGATGGGGACGCCATCTGGGTGAGGAGTGAGGTACATCGCCCTCCAAACGCCGCTTCATAAGATGTGCGACCAATACTCGAAGAATAGGTATCGTTCAAAATGGCCTGCACAAGCGGAAGAAACTACTTCGACTTTCCCTAAGCATCACAACAATATGATTTCAAAACATCAAATGCCATACCATTATACTTTTCCATTGCTTGCCCCATCGGAGGAGCGGCTTGAACTGCAGTGATCTGGCACTAGACATAGACAAGTGCACACATGGCACCCTTGCGGACGGCGCGACCTGCTTGAATATGAGAGATTAATGGAATCCCTGGTATGCTCCGATCACCGCGTATCACGGCGGGCTCAGGTAAACCTTCCACAATCGTGAAGGTGTCCTGCCACCAATCAGGCGTCGGAACATGCTCACGGAACCTGAAAACATGGCCTTCTGAACTGAAAAAGTGAACTGGATGGCCTTATGCGTGATGTGTGTGCGCAAGCCGAGCGTGAACCCGTCCACTGCAAGCTCGTGAGGCACCAAGGTGCACCCCACTGTCTTGGCAAGTTGAGGGGAGATGGCATCTTCTGAACTCCCCATATCGAACAGGACAATAAACTGATGCCCGTTAGCTATGGCATACGCTTGAATGAGCGCCTTCTTTTGATATGAGAAGTCGCCCTCCTCCTTACCTTGAAAGACCACCATGGAAACGGCGTTCAAAGCAGGGAAGACGGCATTCGTAGCTGACGATGGAGGCGTAGCTGGAAGAGCCAATACATTAGCGACAGACGAAGTAGGTGCTTTCGCAGCCTTTTCGGCCCAAACGAAATTCGTCTTAAACGTTTTTGGGTCAGTATGCTTACTAGCCCAATGCTGCCACCAAGTCACCTCCTCACCTGTAAGATGAGGGGCTGCAAGGTGGAATTTATCTTGCTCATCTTGAATCCGCGCTAACGGAAAATGAGCTACAAACTGATGAATAAATTGCAAAATTGCTGAATGATCACACTTACCATCATATTTAACAAAATTTGGAGTGGACCGAGTGAGTGGTGTTACCTTTGTCGATGGCGAAGCTGTGGCAGAGACGGCCGCTGCGCTTAAACTTGCCTGCATAGTGGCTAACATCTGTTTCTCTTGGAGAAGCATCACCTCTCGGTCTAGCTTTTGTTGCCTCTCTGCCTGGGCGAGCTCTGCGCGTCGCAGTGCCTCCTCATTTTTGCGTTCCTCACGCATCAACAAGAGCAGTTTTTCAAAATCTGTGGTTCTTCTTTCTTCCAGCGGCTTTTCTGCTTCTTTTTCCTCCAGACGTTGTTTTGTCTGGTCCAGCTGTTTTCTGCTTTCTTCCAGCTGGGATGAATGTTCTTCGAGTTGCTGCAGCAGGACCCGATTCTGCTCTAGAAGGTTCGCCATCACTTCTTGAGCATTTGGCGGAAGCGTATCTTGTTGGTAGTCTTTCTCCTCTTCAGAGTCTTCACGGTTGAAATCTTTTCCTAACCCTTCCATGGTGCTTGATTGTGTGTCCTTTCCGGATCTCAGCACAACCATACACTCGCGGTAGTCAAGCTGGATACATACCGAAGCTCTGATACCAATGTAACGTGCAACGGTTATCTGATCGTGTAATTCACAGCAAGACCTTCTTTAAACCTTTAGCGAGGAATGAGCGTTGTTTACCATAGAGAGAGGAAGGAGATGAGGGTAGAGAGAGAGTAGAGTCGACAACCGATTGGGTCCCTGTACCCACTGAGGGCCTCCTCCCCCAATCAGGGGAGAATTTGCTTTATACTTGGAGAACTGAGAAATACAAAGAACACTCTTCAAGAGAGCAGGGAACACGCTTCTAAAGAGCTCACTGTGCACACGTATAGCAGTCCCAAAGACCTGAGAGGCAACGCCGACCAATACCGAGACCTTGATGCTGTCCACACTGATGATGTAGGACGCTTCTGCAAGGCAAGGAAGAGGCTTGTGCTGTCTAGCGGAATGCAGGGTTATTGCGTGAGTGAGAGAGTGAAAAGCTAGAAGTGATAGATCCTATGAGAGAACTGAGAGATGGCAGAAATATAGAGCTGAGAGTGAGCTGTGTAAACTGTAAAAGAGAGCTGAGAAAGCTGAGGAAACAGTGTCCAAACCTCTCTCCGAAAAAGTAAGTTCACTGGCGGGTGGACATTGAGGGGGGGTGTTAGATATCAATGCTCCACTCTCATGTAACTACGCGGGAACCAACTAACTCTACTTGTAAGCCCCCCATATGAGGAAAAGGCATTTGAGTAGCTCGGTTATCCGGTAGGTCCAGGTTTGGATACCAGATGGGGGCGATGTGTGGCCTGATGGCTGGACGGCTTCAGATAGAGTTGGCACACCGCCAACTAGGCTACATGCAAGTGCGGGAAGGCATCCCTTGACTGACCGCACTGAGGGTAGACGGAGCATCTCCCGAGGCAGCCCACTCTCAGGTTGCGGGGCCCGTTTGGAGCCTCAGATGATCCCGAATGGCTCTGGGCCGAACGGATATCGTAGGTTTGTTGCTTTGTTTTGCGCAGCACTGGTTCTATCGTATGGTCGGTGGCCTATTTCGGGACCGACCCCCAGTCGACTGTTTTGGGCGGACTGGGTCGGTCACCCAATTGAGCCTAACCGCCGGACTACGACTGGTGGCTATATAAGAGCAAGCCCGTGAAGCCCATTTCATCACTGGCTCCAGCAACCCTGATTCCTTAGCATCCAGCCTCCGTCTTCTACTGTTTCCAGCACGCCATCGAAGCTTCTTTCACAGGAGTGCACGGTTGGGAGGCAGCGCCATCTATTGTATCAGTTCTACAGTAATCAAATTTTTGATTCTCCATACTATCTTGTTTTCTCTCTTGCGTACGAGGTCCTGCTATCTGTTGAGCACAGACGTTGTATTATTTTCTTACATGGTATCAAAGCCTGGACTCTAGCAAGAAGATTTGGTAGTGTGTTTCTGTTTGCGAGTAGATTGTGAGAGATGGCCCAGCCCGCAAGACTAGCTGGCTCTTAGCCAATGAGCAAGTTCATCACCTCTTCCAGGGTCAGTAAGACCCCTAACATGTAGAGTCATAAAAGAGATGGATTTACTTACCATTCTTTTTTTTACCCTTCTTAGCCCTGGGATTAGGGCTATTCACCTGAGGGACAACACCCTTGATCTAAGACTGCCTTCTTTTATTGTGCGCAGTAGTGAAAACCTAGGGAGAAATCCTTCTCTCCAAGTACTAGGTGAGGACTATTATCTCCAGAGTCTTCACCCTATAATAATTTTGTGACCATATCATCCCCTCTATTAACATGGTAGAGGGTTTGCAGGATAGATAGCTTAAACATGTCATCCTCCCTATTCTCATTTTCTTTGATCCACTATTCAGTCTCTTTGTCAACCAGCACATCAAAGGAAGAGACAATAAAGGCCTCTTTATCCTTACCTCTGTTTACCTGTGGGTTGACTGCTTGAGCATTTGTCCTACTACGAGAAACAGAAGGGACAGGGGTCTGTTGGTTTTCTTTGGGGACCCATTTCTCCTTGGGGCGAGCTGGCGTTTGAGAAGGGGTGGCTGTGGTCTTTTTAAGAGAAAAGTGATATATTCCATTCAAAACGAATCATACAACAGGTGGGAGAGAAAGTACTCTATCCCTAGCCTCAACAATGTGGCAAAAAAGCCATGGTGGTGGTCTAAAATGCCACGACATCCCAAAAGGGGTCAAATGAAAAAATAATGAGCAGTCCCATGTCTTTGGTTTAGCCTTCTTCTTGAAGATGCAAGACATGGAATGGAATGGAAAGGAAAAGCAAGACTGGGAAAGCATAATGGAAATGAAATAATGCGAGAAAGAAATATACAACTAAGCAAAGTACTTACATGATCAAGAAAGACATGAGGCTTGATGAAAATGACAATGAAAGTACAATGCCTTTATAGGATAGGCGCACACACTCCAAGTGTCAAATGTATATGGGATAAGTCCCATAGTGACACATGGCACTCTAGGATATAAAGTAGTATAGTACTACTCTAGAGCACACTAAAAGTCACTCAAATTGACTCCATTTCCTAACACCCCCCCATGGAGGAAAGGTGAGGGACTACTGGAATGGAACCAAGAACAGAACATGACAATGATGGTTACCAAAACTGTGCATGCCGGTCTTGAACTAGACATGGCTCCCACACAATCTCAGAGGCAGGTGAGCATGGCTCAGAGGCTAGTGAGCATAACATAGAAATCTCATCTAGCATGGCTCAGAGGATCATCATGCATGGATGCATGATCAACTCAAAGGTCTAGGAGATCAATGCACCAACAAATAGACCTATCAAAGCCAAAAACACATGGCTCCCACAGTACATCCCCACCTGTCTCCAAAAACTAATGAGGAACATGGAGCCACACACCAAAAATATAAAAGAAATACATCATTTTAGGAGGACTATCCAAGGCAGAGGACCTTTATTGACTCAACACACATGATTTATTGCATTCATTTTTGGGAAACACCCCCAGGGCAGAGTACCCAAATATATTATGCTTTAGAAAGCAAAATCATGATCTCCATGATCCTCTAGATGCGGGAGACAGACTGTAAGAGCATGATCTTGTATCGGCGGGTCATCTTCGTCTGCATCATCACTAGTGGCGGATGATCCGCCACCCAACTGGCATGATCCTTCGATTGTTGTTGAGCAAGCTTCTAGTAACACTTGTCCTCCGTATGACCGAGCTTGTTGTAGTAAGTGCACTTGAATGGCTTGAATGTCTTTCCTCGTGCTGGTGGAGTCGATGGCCTAGGTCTCCATTTGCTGGTGGATGAAAGTGCCTGTGTAGTATCCGCTGAATAGGATTGAGATTCTTTGTTGTAGCGATCCTTTTCAAGCAAAAGAGGCACCATATCTTCGAATGTAGTCGATGCAATGCGAAGTACTTCAAGGGCATTCTCAAAGCGAGAAATCCCTTCCATACTTGTCATCAGGACAACCATTTTGTCCTTGTCATCCGGGCAACACTTCAAATTGGAGAGTTATTGAACTAAAGATCGAATTTTTGCTATATGCGCACTCAAAGTATCAGACTCTTCCATTTTTAGCTTATAAATTGCATTTTCAGAAATACCTTGGAGTTGGTGATCTTGTTACCAAATATATTCTCAAGGCGTCCCCAAATCTCCTTTGCCTTGGATTTGAAGTCGATGTGATGAATGAATGAATCATCTAGGCAAAGCCCGATGATTGCGATGGCCCTCAAATTGTGTTGCTTTCAAATCTTTCGTGTTTGAAGCTCCGTTGATGCCTCAAGTGCTTTATCATCTTCGATGGCATCCCAAACATTCTCCTTTATGAGAAGGAGTTGCACTTTTGTTTGCCATGTAGGAAATCCGTCCCCCTTGAATTTGTCCACAAGGAGAGAGTTGGTGGAAAGCGAACCCATAAAGCTGGCAGCTAGGAGAGAGAAGAGTGATGGATAGAATGAAGGGCACAAGCAAGCTGAGGGAGAAATGGGGGACAAAAGGAAAAAAAATGGCGGGCATAATGGAGATGTAGGAGAGGAAGAAATGGCGGGCAGAATACGGGCACCGACTTGAGGGCAGCAGCTCCAAGAGACCGTCAGGCAGAAGGAGCAAATGGCGGGCTGGAGCAGAGGTCAACGATGAAGAGGATGGACAGCTCCACGTTGAGCTGGATGCATCATGCTTGGGCTGTCAAATTATTGAGCTCCAAAACAAAATTCGCGCGCAGAAACAAAATTTGTCACTTCTTGCAAGGGCTATAACTTTTCACAAAAAACTCAGATTGCAATGATGTAAAAACGAAATTTGTAGTACTCAAGGTCCTCTACAACCTTGCTGAAGACACAAATCGTGATTCTGCTTCTAGATCCGGATAGAAGCGTCACATCGTCTGTAGGTCACAGAAAGATGTAGCTGAAGGAAGGAGAAGAGAGGTGGCATATCATGGTGTGGAGAAGAGAGCTCTAGATGGAATTGGAGAAGCCATTCCTCCAAGGGGAATGAGGGAGAGAGGCTTCAATGTCCTCAATCTCTTACCTCAACCTCTTGGAAGATAGTCTAGCTGATACCATATGAAGATGCAAGACATGGAATTGAATGGAAAGGAAAAGCAAGACTAGGAAAGCATAATAGAAATGAAATAATGCGAGAAAGAAATATACAATTAAGCAAAGTACTTACATGATCAAGAAAGGCATGAGACTTGATGAAAATGACAATGAAAGTACAATGCCTTTATAGGAAAGGCACACACTAAGTGTCAAATGTATATGGGATAAGTCCCATAGTGACACATGGCACTCTAGGATATAAAGTAGTATAGCACTACTCTAGAACACACTAAAAGTCACTCAGATTGACTCCATTTCCTAACACTTCTGAGGGAAATTCTTAACACTGTGGCTTTGCAATCCACACAAGAGACAGGAATTGGGTAATTTTTTGTAAGCCAGCTCTTTCTCTCTAAAAATAGACCCATTTCTATTTACTATCACCATAGTATTAGGCAGGTCTTCAGCCATATCCTAAGGAAGAGCAAGTCATGAGGGTGGATCTCCAAACTTGGAAGGCTCACCCTATGTTGAGGAAACTATTCATAGCAGCTGCTACTGCTGAATTTGAATACCACCAATAGGTCAACATTGGTAAATGTGTTCAAAGCTTATAAGGAAGAGAAAAACAAGAACAGTCTTGAAGACTCTTGGTGTGCTCCTTTACTAGAGATACAAGATGCAATAAATTGGATACATACACTGCTGCAATAGATCTACAATTGCTAAAGAAGCTCAATTTGTGCACCTTGACAATGATTGACCTATCACCATTACACCTTTTAACATCGTAACGGTACTACCTAATTCAGGTAGCTCAACCCAAATAAATATTTTGGTGGATCTCTGGTTTTCAGGGGAGAAGTCAGTTGACCACCATTCTAAATATAGAGGCTAGTTTCTATTAGGGGAGAAGTCAATTGACTACCATTCTAAATATAGAGGCCAATTTCTAATAGTCCATAGACCATGATCCAAGGCTCTCTCTACCATCTCAGAGTTCTCGAAGAGAAAAACAAAGTAGCCTTTATTGAGAAATCTTACATTGAGGACATTCATTCCTTTACATATCCAATTAAATCTAATCCAAGTTTCCAACACTGAGGCTGGAGGATGGGGACCTAGCAAGAAACCTACCAGTGCATGTGTTCTTAGCCAATCGACAGAGTCCATGTACAATTCATCATCGAGGAAAACTGAGCCACTTATACCTATAGAATATTTTGTCAATGCTCGCACAAATTCTTCGCTCTCTTCAGTAGATGGTGTGCTCCTTTTTGCTCTCCGGACTCATCAAGGGTTCCTACGGTGGGATGGTCAAGGGAGGACGGTGAGCTTTCCTTTTGGGATGGGCCTTCAACGTTTGCTTTCTCACCAATGTTAGTGTGTTCGGAGTCTTCTTTTGTGGTGGAAGCAAGAACACTTCTCTCGGTGCCTACAACAACTTTTGCACTGAAGGTTTCACTAGTATTTCCTTCGTCAAGTGTGCGGGGACGACTCCTACAACCGTGGGCTGAGAACTCGGGCTGTCTCCTCGTCCAAGGGCTTCTTATTCGAGACCCGCTCTTTTGCTTTCTCCAATGCGGTATCCACCTTTGATGCTTGCAACACTTCCTCTCGCGATGGGGGGGGAGAGGTAGACACCTCTTCACCATCAGTAAAGCCAGGATATGCCGCTCTCGGCCTTGGGGGAATCGTGAAACACCCGCTTCTATAAGTTTTTGTTGCATGCGCGTAAGAGTGCCTCCCTCCTTATCTTGCATGGTCCCCTTGGTAACGGACAAGTTTTTGCTCAAAGGGACCCTGCCAACTTTCCTTTTCGCCCAAGCTCCCTAGCACATTCTGCACAAACAGATTCTGTTTCGTAATCATTTTCAAAGGAGGAAAACTGGAGACGTCAGCGAGGTCATTCTCCCATGAAAAAGGTTTATAGAACTCTGAGATTGTGTCGTAATCTGGTCTGAGAGGAGGGAGAGGTGACCTAGACAGAGGGTGAGTCCCATCACTGTCACAGCCTCCATCACCATCCTCCATCTCATCTCCTTTCTTGGAATCAATGCATATATATTTTTAAAATGAGACTAATGTGCTGTTACTGTTTTGCCTCTTATTCTCATTGTCTTATCGGCAATCATATGTTTGCATGTTCTCTCACGGGACAAACTCCCTTGAGAAAATTCACTCTCCACTAGAACATTCCCTTGCACCAATCACCACTACAGTACCACCATTCCCACGGATAGCAGCCATGCCTCACATTAACTTGAGAATAGTGACTACAGCGTTCTGATATAAAATAATGTCCATGTGCTGCACCCCTTATCTTACCTTTGAAGTTGTGGGAGTGGAAGTCCCATGGTACAGGACAACCAATGAATGTATGGATGTAAGGGTCATTGCTCCACAATGAATGGTTTTGGTCGTGTTGGACTCATTATCATCAAGGCAAGGCAAGGGAAGTGCACCACCTAGATTGGTCGATGCATCCAAGTTCACAGTTCTTGAGCAGCAGCCCTGCATTGGAATATTTTTACGATAGTACAGACAAAGCAATGTGAAGGCATAACTTAGATTGGTTGAGGAACCTTGGGAAACCCGTTTTGGATCCTCTCTCCCAAAGCAGGACAACTGGTTGCAACACTCCGAGTGGTTGGTGTGGCACGCTGCATTGGGAGATCTTTTCCATCTGGGGTCTTCTAGAACTGGTTATTTAAGAGAGCGAGATGACTAGAGAAATCATGGGGTGCTTAAATTTACTACTTGCAATGGCAACAAGGGATAGAGACTTAAGAAACATTGTCTCTCTGATTTTCCAAGTGTGCCCATTAGAAATCGCTATAGAAGGAACCAGGCCTCAAGTAGGTTGACTAATAAGGGATTGATGTCTCCCTTTGCAGCCCCTGACACAATTTAAATGGCAAGACGGAGAGTTATCACTTTACAGACGGAACCAGTCCTCAAGTAGGTTAAGTGACTAAGAAGAGGATTGGTGTCTCACTTTGCAGCCCCTGACACAGTTTAAATGCCAAGAGGGAGCATAGTTCCTTAGCATGATAAGGATCCTTGTGTCTAGGTTGCAAGAGGTTATATCATAGGTGTCTCAGAGAGTCTTGCAACTATCGAGACAGACTTCATCCTGTGCTTCACACAGTATTTAAATTTGAGAGTGACGTAGCTACATGTTGGACATTCCTTACACCTGGAAGTGAAGACCCCTTATATTTTATTGGCACAGGAGGCATGATTGAGCAATTCTACTCTTCTGTATACCTGGTTAGAAATTAGAGGGATTCTTTTGGAGCTTTGATTTTTACTTCCAGAAGTTTGTTTGTGCATCATTGAAGGGATTGCTTTTGCCTCCATAACTGAGATTTATGAAAGCAATGTATCCCTAGTTAATCCAACTTTTTTTAACCATGTCTAATTTCAAGCAGCTCTTTTGTGCCTCTAATTGTGAAGATGGTTGTCAATAATATTCTAATATCACGTAACATGTTCATGTACTTGTTTATATGCCCTGCATATTTATGTTGACATGGTCAGATAAAACTATTCACCTAGCAACAACTTCAATAGTATGAAACAGGCAACCGAAAACACACAGTTCCTGGCTCAACAGAAAATTATATTTTCCAGTGTAAAATCCAAAATAATCTCCTAGAGGAAATGCTGCTGCTCCCCGCTCCTCCTGCTGCCCTCCTTCTTCCTGCTCCCCTCCTTGCTGCCCCCTCCCTCCCCTCCTTGCTGCCTCCTCCCTCCCCTCCCCCCTACCTGCTGCTCCCCCCGCCTCACTCCCCTCTCTCCCCTCCCTCTCTCCCCTCCTCTACCTCCCGCGCTGCTGCCAGCTCCTCCCCCGTGCGCTGCCTCCTCCCCCGCGTGCTGCCTCCTCCCTCCCCTCCCCCCTACCTGCTGCTCCCCCCACCTGCCCCCCCGCCTCCCCTTCTCTTCCTCCCGCGCTGCTGCCTGCCTGCATGCCCCCCCCCCGCGCTGCTGCCTGCACAGCCAGCCCCGCCCCCCCCCCCCCCCCGTCTCCTCCTCTCCTCTATCCTTCCCTCCTCTCCTCTTGCTGCCCCCCATTCCTCCTTGCTGACGACTCCTCTCCTTGCTCATTCCTCTCTCTCCCACCTTCCTTTCACCCTCTCCCTTCATCTGGAGTACCCCTATTCTCTTTTAGGGGTCTCCTAGGCTTCAGGAAAGCGGACGGAGTTCTTTTTTGTGTTTGAATCGGCCTATCCCACCTCGATTGACGAATGGGTTCCCATTCAGTCAATCCGTTACCGCACACACCGGCCGCGAGAACCGTCACTTTCACAAAAGACGAGCTGCAGCAGTTGCAAAAGGATTTGGAGCATGAGTGTTCAAGACTCTCTTCGCAAGAGGACAAGCAGGGAGTTTCTATTTTCATCAGGTTCCCTGGTCTCCCCTCAGTTTATCACCGGCTTCTTTCAGTTATTGGCGAGAGGTTTGGTGTGGTAGCAGAGATCCCCCCCATTCCTGGCGAGCCCTCTTCGGCTGCTGAGGCGGTCAGGATGGATGGGGTACCCAGGGTTAGGGTCATTGTCCAAGACCCTAATATTTCAGATGACCACATCATGCTACAACTACCCGATGGGTCTTTCTTTCGCCAGAGATTTGAGGTTGCAGGTCGGCAGGACCAGTGCAGGATTTGCAAATCCTTGGGGCACTTTGCCAGGGATTGCCCAAAGAAGAAAAAGAGGCCCAGAAAGCAACCAGCTCATACTAGCTTACGACAGAGAGCAGGAGTAGGACCTACCGCTCCACAGGCACCGCCTCAGACACGGGCTCCCCCCCCTCCTAGGGCTAGTCGAGTCCCTCCTGCACCCCGCACCACCTCTGGCCCACGGTGGGTTCCGATCGCAGTTAGGCCCTCTACTTCAGATCACACCTCCACCGCTTCAGAGGCTACCCCCTTGGAGCCTCGGGAGGAGACTACTGTTCAGGAGCCTTGTTCCACTCCACCACAGGATCAGGCTGTACCTTCCTCAGCAGCCCAGGTTGTTGGCACCCCGTCTGCAGCACTTCTTGATTAGGACCCAGTACAGGTGCCTCCTTCTGTGGATAGAGGGAAGGGGGTCTTACATTCTCCCCCTGCTTCGGTAGGAATCCTTCGTACCCCCTCCCCAGGTTTGGCTCAGCGGAACTCCTTTTCCGCTCTGGAGGACCTCTCTGACCTCCCAGATGATGATTTTCTACCTTCCACTTTCGGAGAGCCAGTTATCGGCATCCCTTTTGAGAGATCTTTCTCTCTCTCACCTGTGGACTTTCCTCCCCTTGGACCTCGTGTGTATGGCAGGAGGTCAACTCCGGTGGAGGGTTCTTTTTCCGCCACCAGGTCGGGTAAGGTATTCCAACTCGCTTCCTCCCGCCAATGAGGATAGCCAGTTGGAATATACAGGTATTGGGTGGCATCCCTCATCGCCGTCGCAGACAACTGATCAGGAATTAGCTCGATCTAGGTGTTTCAGGTGGTTCCCTAGACATTCTTTTTCTTCAGGAACACAAACTGGATGTCAGAGATCGTTTGCTCCAAGTCAGGTACGTTGCTTTCAGGCCAGACTTTTTGGCTTCTTGCCTTGGGAGCTAGAGGGGGTACATGAATATCAGTTTCAGATTCTATTCTCCCTCTGATCATTGGACACGGTACCATAACCCCCTCCAGGGCCCAGTGGGTTTTACTTTTGATTGACGGACGTAAGGTTGGTTTCCTCAACCTCTATGCTCCGAACAATAGAGGGGACCATGTTCTGTTTTGGAAAGAGTTGCTCTCGTGGGCTGACATTGCAGATTTGTGGATTATTGGAGGTGACTTCAACATGGTTGAGGTGGTATTCATTCCCTCGAGAGAGCAGCTTGGGATGTCTTCTTGTTCAGGTTTAGTGGCAGAGATGTTTGGTCAGATGAAGCATTTCATATTCAGTCTCAGTCACTTTTGTTTTCATGGTCGAACCATAGGGTGCAGATGCCTATCCATGCTCAGATTGACAGATTCTATGCGGATGACTGGGCTCTTGATAGAGGGGAGACAATTTGCATTGCACCTGGTGTTTCCACTTCCGACCATTTCTTGGTAGTTTTGTCCACCTCAGAGCCCCATCTGAGAGGACGGTCTCACAGTATCAGGATCCCCGATGCCTTATACACCGATGAGACTCTCACAGAGGCAGTCTTGGAGATTTGGGTTTCTCACATGCAGGGGGGGGTGGCCAATCCTTCACACGTGGCACAGCACTTGCCAATATCAGCGACTTTTATCACTCCGTTGCTAGTGCTCGGCGAGGTGAGGTACTCAGGCGGGAGATTGGTATCCGCCGGTAGTTGGCAGCCTTACAGAGGGAGGAGCAGAGACGACCATCAGATGCTTGGATATAGGAGCGCCTTGTTGCAGCAAGGGCTCACTTGCAGACATTGCTTGATCAGAGAGCAGAGTATGCCTTCCATGCACGAGAGTCCTTTTGGATACAGATGGGAGGGAGAGTCAATAAACACTTTTTCTCTACACTTGGTCCCAGACATAGTAGAGAGAGTGTGAGGCAGCTTATTGACTCTGATGGCGTTTTGCTGTCTCATCCGGATACCGTCATGCACTTAGCGACAGCTTTCTATGCCTCCCTTCTTTCTACAGATCCTGACACACAGGCCATAGATGTGGCTAGAGATGAGATTTGACAGAGTTTACCTGTGTTGGTCACACCAGAGATGATATGCTCACTTGATGCACGCTTTACCAACACAGAGTTCAAGACTGCTCTCTCCGCCCTTCATAAGGGCAAATGCCTTGGTTCCAATGGTCTTACTCCCCTTTTTATAGCCTTTTGGGATATGATAGGTGATCATATTACTTCAGCCCTGCAAGGCATTTGGCACTCAAGTGAGATGCCTGACTCACTGACCGAGGGACTCATTCACCTTATCCCAAAAGGTGGCAACAGGAATTATGTATCCCATTGGAGACCCATCACTCTTTTGGGCACTCTATACAAAATCCTTGCCAAGGCGATCAGCATCCGATTGCAGCCCCTTCTTCCAGACCTCATCCATGATACTCAGACAGGCTTTGTGCATGGCGAGAGCATATTTGATAATATCTTTTCCTTTTGGGAAGCCACAGAGTGGGCTATGCAGAGTGGGCAGAGGCTGGTAGTTCTACTCCTGGACTTTGAGAAAGCCTATGACAGAGTAGATCGGGGTTTTCTTGAGGGCACTCTTCTACGATTTGGATTCTCAGATGCATGGATTAGAGGGGTGGCCTCCCTTTACGGATCAGCCCACAGCCAGGTTTGGGTTGGAGGGGTAAGGGGTGACAGGTTTCAGATTTCCAGATCAGTTCGTCAGGGATGCCCTTTAGCCCCCTTCCTCTTTCCTTTTGTGGCAGAAGCTATGAGTATCTTCCTTAGATGAGCTTTATGGGTTGAGATTGCCCTTGAGACAGGAGCAAGAGCTTCTTGACTGTGAGTTGGTTGATGACACTGCTGTTTTTATTGAGGCCTCTTCGCAGTCACTTGATTCTTTCCGGACAGCCTTGGATATTTTTTGCTCAGTTGCAGGGGCGCACATTAACTAGCATAAATCCTTTGGCTTTCGAATCAGTGATGAGGACACTCCAGGCTGGGGAGTTGACATTGGCTTTTCCTGGATTCAGAGGGGTGTTCCTGTCAGATATTTGGGATGCCAGGTATTCTTTTTTGGATGCATTCAGGCTTGCACACCTACCTTAGGAGATGATTGGGTGGACAGCCCTCGCTGGATTTTTACTTCTGCCTCTCTCAGGTCTCCTGCCTCTCCTCTCATGACTGCCATCCTCAAAGCTTGGGGGAGCTTCAGGAACACTTTTCGAAGGGTTCTGCTCTGTACCCTTTAAGAGATTGATAGGCAGCCGATCCTTTGGAACGATTGTATACTTGATGAGCATGGCAGACCACTCGGCACTTCCCATTATATGCAGTGGTCTAGATGGGAGAGAGGCCCCGCCTACACAGTAGGCACTTGGAAGGCTTTTATCAGGCTACCTGAGGATCAGAGGCTACAGTCCGTGAGTCACCTCAGAGGGGTAGCACATAGGATTCAGCAGATAGATGCAGCCATCCCGGTGGAATGGACAGTTGAGATGCCTATTACTTCCACCACTTGGATGGGAGCTTTTTCGAGGACAGCAGTTCCTCTACAGGTGATCGCTTTTCGAGGTCTCGGGGAAGATGCTCTGGTCTTTGATGTTGGGGATGGAGGTATACTCTCTAGATCCACGGATGATATTATTCTAGATATTGCCTTTCAGCCTGTCAGGATTGTTGGTTTTGTGGACCATGGAGCTGGCTTGCAGTGGTACTTAGACCCCGACCCTCTGCTCTTGGCCCTGGGATCCTAGAGGTTGTGGTTATATGGAGGTGCACCTATCAAGTGGGACCCAGGAGAGTGGGAGTGGATAGATCATGGGCACCGAGAGAGGGGGATTCCCTTCTTTCGTTTCACGGTTGGTAATGCTAGGAGATTCCAACTGAGTAGTAGAGGTTGGATTCCCTCCAGAGCCCCCCATTGGGATAGCTTCTTCATCACCGCAGATTTGCGTAGGAATTTCTGGAGGAGGCTCTAGAAATCCCTCAGAAATAGAAAGATCACTCTTTTCTTTTGGCTTTCTATTCATGGAGGGATTGCAATGAACCTGTGGAGATCACGATTTGGGGCTGATCCCACTTGCCCTCGCTGTCATTCTGCAGAGGAGTCAATGCGACATTGCCTTTGGGACTGCAATCAAGCGAGGACTGTTTGGAAAGGAGTTGCTGGGATACTCAGCATTTTTCATACTTCCCCTTTCTTCATAACTTGGGGCTCGGTCGCATGGTTATCCCTTAGTGGGCCCCAGGTGTTTTATGAGGGTGAGCCTTCTTCTTGGGCACTCTCGATCTGCCGACAAGTGATAGAGCCCTGCTCTCTTCAAGATGTACCACATATTCCTTTCAGAGCTTCACATGTTTCAGTGGACACCTCTTGGGAGATTTTGGCTAGCATTTCCTCTTGGCACATTTGGAGAGCCAAATGCACACAGGCCTTGGATGACACCCAGATACACCCATCACAGGTGTTCACGGGTATTTGGAGTGACACGGTTCACATTTTGATAGCCATATGGGCTAGCATGCAGGGCCCTTCACGGGCAGCCTCTTCTAGGAGGACTGTATTTCTTCGAGTTTGGAGGGGTTCTCCCTTTTTCTCAGAGGTTGCTACCGGATTGAGATGGCACTATCAGCCCCAATCCTTTCTTTTTGGCTCTTGAGCTTTTCATGCATTGTATGGTGTATCCCGTATTCCTGTATGGAGCTTGCTCTAACGGTTTTCTTTAATACTTAATAGAAGTCTCTTTTTTGCAAAAAAAGTAAAAATCTCCTAGATAATGGTAAAGGAAAAATGGTATGGGTAACGATATTTAATACCCATCATAAAATCAAATTGATCTTGAAGATTCCAAAGAATCCTTGCATTCACTATTCCATTCTTTTGATAAAGAATCTGTAGAGCTCATCTCCCTTCTTGAATTTTTTGATTACAGTCAGAAAGTCATTTCTCTACAGATATCCATAAAATCAAACAAGTACTCCCTGGTAGCCTATACATGAAGGAAGATACTTTACATTCTGCACTTCTTCTGGGCTCTTGAGGCAAATTACATTAGATATACAGAGGATTCCACACAAGGCTTTAATTTCCCTTGATGTTGATGAAGAGAAGAGCCTGTCTTTCACCCAATGAAGCCACACTATTTGGTTTGCACTGCAGGAAGAAACCCCTTTTGGTTTGTATTGCATACAGAAACGCTTCACCTGAATCCATGTGATCAATTGGTGAGGTAATTTCACAAACCTTCTTGAATAGCTTTCTGCACGGTCTCATCCCTCATTGAAGTCATACATTGTGGCCTCTTAGTATCTCTAGGCTCTGGTACCATGCAGTTTGCCCATCTCTCTGCTGATTAAGCTTCCACCTTTTGATTTGCACTGCATATTGTGACGTAACACCCGACTATTTGGATCAGAGCTATTTTTCAATTTGTAATATATGAATGGAAAATAAACATTCTTGGCAACAATTGCTTCACTCTACACATAATACAATGAATGGTCTGAAGGTGTGAATTATTATGCATTTGACGATTTCGAACATTTCAACTATCGAAAAAACCATCCAGGTCTACAGCCCCCGCACATTTAGGAAGATGGCTCAAAGCTGAGAGACTATAGACCGAGCTTTCCTGGGATCTGCAGCAGGTCAAGGTAGGAAGATACATTGGGAGGTTCAGCAGATTGACAAAAATAGAATTTGGTTTACTTCAGCCCATGATCCAGGGAAGGGCGGGCTGCCCTTAGAGTTAGCAGAAAATTTGCAGAGTTTATAGGGAGGGTTAACCTTTTCTCTGGTAAACATGGAACAGGGGTTGAGCTTCTACACCCCAAGTCAACCTGCTGAATCTTTTCGGTGTATTCTTTCTGTCATGGATAGAACCCTGTTGTGGGGCGCATGTAATCTCTCGGGGGACGTGATTCTGATGGGAGACTTCAACAAGGTGGGATTCAAAGCAAATAGATGGAATAATAAAAGTAGGGTCTTAAGTGGAATTGAGTTGAATGCTTGGTTGAAGCTAAAAGTTCAAGCAAGATTGGTTGATGTTTCTGAGAGTACCTCTTTCATGTGGTGTAGCAACAACGTGTTGCATGAGAATAGGTGTTGGAATATGAAGCCAAAGTGAGTCAAAAATGAGTGTACTAGGTGTCTAGGGGGTGTTTTATAGTCTAGTGAGTCCTAGACATGCCACATGTCATATTGGGAGATATCCCATAGACATTGTGACTTTATAGAGTCTAGTGTCACACTATATAGTGTTGTACTTGTCTTGAGTCATTCACATCAGTCAACATCAAGCTTTATATCATGTGAGTATTTTGGTTATCATTGCCTAGCACTTGTTCTTCCATTTGCTTTCCATTTTGCCTTTTGCCATTATGCTTTCCATACTTGGCATTCTCCTATAAGCATACTTGGCATTCTCCTATTGCCATGTCTCTTTATATGGTATCAGAGCTAGCTTTCCTCAAGGAATGAGGAGGCCTTGAAGCCCATCTCAGACCTATAGAGAGGCTAGCTCCTTCCACTCTAGTTCTCCTCCTCTGCTCCTCTCCTTCCTTGAGCACTCCCTCTTCTTCCTTTGCCTCTCCACCATGGGCTCCTCTCCTCCTACCCATGCCTGACCATTGGCCGCTCCTTTAGCCTCAGCATCAGCCGTACAGCCGTACGGACTGGTGCGCCGTACAACAGGCCTGAAGATTGCCGTACAACAGCCCGTACCAGCCGTTGCATCTGCCCTTACGATCTGCCCTACAATTGGCCGTACAAATTGCTGTACAATCTGACCCGCCGCCCGTACATCTGTCCATACGTACAGACTGCCCTGCCATACATCTGTCCGCACCAGCCTACGTCTACCTCGGGACTGCTGCTCATGCTCATGCCCTCGCCATCAGCCTTGGATCTGCTGCTCATGCTGCCCTCGGGATTGTTGCCAAGCTATTGCTCCTGCCCTTGGGATTCCCACCAACGACCGTTGCTATCCACGCCTCATTTCATGACTCAAAAGTTCTGCCTGCTACTACTGCTGCTTCAGTCTACATAGCATTTCTGTCCTATTTTGGGATAAAAATTGGGGCTTTTGTGCTCTGAAAATTCCTAAGAGCCGTGGGAGCATTATGTAAGCTCCAAACACTTCCCGACTTCTCCGATTACCACCCTGACTGTCCTTGGTGCCCAAGATCCACTTTTGACTGACTCTCCGAATGCTCGTGACACCTCCGGCCTCTACTTCGACATCGGTGACTCTCCCTTAGCCATTTTGAGAGTGGCCATGTGAGTGCTCCATGTAGCTACCCCATGGACTTCACCAACACATACTTTGGGGCATCTATGCCTAGTACTTCATTGACATCGTCATCAACTCGCAGGGATGTGCATACATGTGCATTAGCTACTTTGAGGACATCTCTTACTTCTAAGAGATCTATTTTTATTATTCCTACAGCTTGATGTATTTTGGGGTCCTCTGCCCTGGGTAGTCCCCCTAAAATGATATGTATTGAGTGTTTGGTTTTCATTGAGTCTAAAGGTCCTCTGCCTTGGATAGTCCTCCTAAAAAGATGTATTGGTTTTCCTATTTTTTTGGTGTGTGGCTTCCTAACATGTCCTGTTATGAAGCCAAGGGGGAATGTACTGTGGGAGCCATATGTATTAGCTTTGATAGGTCTATTTGTTTATCAGGCCTGGCTTGAGAGTTCTAGGATGTTGGTGCATTGGTCTCCTAGACTTCTGAGTTGGTCATGCATCCATGCATGATGAGCCTCTGAGCCATGCTAGATGAGATTTCTATGTTATGCTCACTAGCCTCTGAGATTGTGTAGGAACCATGTCTAGTTCTAGACCGGCATGCACAGTTTTGATGACTGTCATTGTCATGTTCTGTTCTTGGTTCCATTCCAGTAGTCTCTCACCTTGCCTTCATGGGGGGGTGTTGGAATATGAAGCCAAAGTGAGTAAAAAATGAGTGTACTAGGTGTTTAGGGGGTCTTTTATAGTCTAGTGAGTCCTAGACATGCCACGTGTCATATTGGGAGATATCCCATAGACATTGTGACTTTCTAGAGTCTAGTGTCACACTATATAGTGTTGTACTTGTCTTGAGTCATTCACATCAATCAACATCAAGCTTCATATCATGTGAGTATTTTGGTTATCATTGCCTAGCACTTGTTCTTCCATTTGCTTTCCATTTTTCCTTTTGCCATTATGCTTTCCATATTTCCATGTTGTTCCTAGTTAGCTTGGCATTCTCCTACTGCCATGTCTCTTCAATAGATTGGCATAATATAGCTTCTTTCTTGAATCAATAAAAGTTATTGATTTGAGCAGATGGTTGTATTGCATCCCAACCTGTTACTCAAGCAAATAGGTTGGAGAAAGAACCTATTGCTTGAGCAACAGGTTGGTTTGCAACACAACTTCTTGCGAGAATGAAGAGATTCTACTTGTTATCGATGCCATGCAGCAGTTGAGTCAGTTCAACATTGCCTCTAAGAGTGCAGACAGGCGAGGATGATTTGGAAGGGTGTTGCGAGGATTCTTTGCATATTTCATAGAGCACCCTTCTTTATGACTTGGGGATTAGTGGCATGGCTATCTCTTACTGGACCTCAGGTGTTTTTTGAAGGACATGACTCAGACTCATCCTTCATTATACGATGACTCTATGGAGTCCAACTCTCTCCAGGATGTTCCCTTCACTCCTTTCAGAGCTGCTCATGCCTCGGTAGACACATCTTGGGAGATTCTGGCTAGCATTGCAGCTTAGCATATTTGGGCCAAATGTACGGAGGCCACAGGTTCACCCTTCCTAGTCTATGGCCAATATTTGGATTGATACTATACACACACTGATGGCCATCTGGGTGAGCATGCAGGGATCCTCCAGAGCAGCTACATCCAGGAGAGATATTTTTTTAGAGTTTGGAGAGGATCTCCGTTCTTCTCTGAGTCTTCTTCCGGGTTGAGGTGGCATTTCCATCCTCCACCTTGGATTTTTGTCAGCTCCCTTTGCGCCATTTTTTTCTATCATGCATGACATGATGTACTCCTGCATTTGAGCTTGCTCTTGCGGCTTTCATTCATACTTAATGCAGTAATATTTTTGAAAAAAAAAAAAAGAATGAAGAGATTTGTTGATTTAAGGAACAACTTCAATTTCAAAAATAGGGGGAAATCACAGAAAGGGTAGGTTAGACCAGTTTTCACCTCTCAAGGAAAGCAGAAGATGGGACTATGAAAGTGAAATGCAAAGTGTTCATTTCCCTCTCATTTTTTGATCCCTTTCCAGTTCGAATGTACTTAGATAGAGGCATGGGGCAGTCAAGGAATCATGGTTCAAGGAAAACCCCTTTTTTTTCCAACTATCTTACGTCCAAATGAAGGTTTAAAAAAAGGATTTGGAATTGTGCCTCTGGAGGTAATGCATCATGCAATGAGAAGTGGGTTGGAGCCATTAGCAAAACACGACATTTTTTGAAATCCATTCCAAAGAGAGCCGCAGATTCCACAAGGGAAGAAGGAAAGATTTGGAGGAAAAGATGCATGTATTGAATGATAATAGCTCAGTGGAACGATGAAAACAATTAAAGAAAGTAAAAGTCAAACTAAGGGAGGAAGAGCTTTGCAAGTGCAAGCAGCAATTGATTTATCAAAGAGAAAGGTGGGCAAGGAAGGCAGACAAAGCGAATGAAGACATATTTAGAAGATTAACGAAAAAAGCAGCACAAAAGTACATTCAGAAGCTATCCTGTCCTGGTAGAGACGCTTCAACAAATGATGAAATTTTAAAAGTGGCCCATTCTGATTTCAATAAAGTCTTAGGGGAGCAAGAAGTCACAACTACAAAGAAATTGATTGCAAGAGAAAGGTGCGGTGAGGTTAGAGAAAAGGTCATTCAGATTTTGATGCTGCTTATGTGAACAAAGAAATCACTTTGGAAGAGTTGAAAGAGGCGGGCGGACAAGATGGCCAAAAGAAAGACACCTTGTGAGGATGGTCTTCAATTGGATTCTATCTTCCTTCCCCCCCCCCCCCCTAAAAAAGACTTCTATTAAGTATGAACAATATCCGCGAGAGCAAAACTCAAGGCAGCAATACATCATGCGGTGCATGAGAAAACACCCCTTAAAAGGAGGTAGAAAACAACCAAGGTTGAGGTTGAAAATGTCATCTCAACCCTGTAGTAGTCTCAGAGAAGAAAGGGGAGCCCCCCCTTTCTCTGAAAAATATAGCTCTCCTAGCAGAGACTGCACGTGAGGACCCTTGCATGGTCACCCAGATGGCCATTAGTGTATGTATAGTGTCTATCCATATACTTGCCAAGGTATAAGATGGGTGGATCTAGGATCCATCCAAAGCCTCAGTGCATCTGGCTCTCCAAATATGCCACTTGTAGTACTACTCAGTATCTCCCAAGAAGAGTCCATAGACGCATGTATAGCTCTAAAAGCACCAGAAATTCTTATGTATGTCAGCTGAAATCTCATACCAGTGGATTGACGCGGGGCATCGAGAGAAGAGCATCCCCTTCTTTCGTTACACGGTCAGTAATGCCAGGAGATTTCAGCTCAGTAGTAGAGGTTGGAGACCCTCCAGAGTTCCTCATTGGGAGACTTTTGGTATTACTGCGGATCAACAGAGGTACTTCTGGAGGAGGCTCTGGAAATCCCACAAGAATAGAAAGATCACTATCTTCTTTTGGCTTTCTATCCATGGAGGGATTGCAGTGAACCTTTGGAGGTCCAGATTCGGAGCCGAACCTACTTGCCCTCGTTGCCTTTCTGCTTCGGAGTCTATTCAGCATTGCTTATGGGATTGCAGACAGGCGAGATTGATTTGGATAGGGATAGCCAGGATCTTCAGTCACTTTGCCCATTCCCCACTTTTTATGACTTGGGGCTCGGTGGCTTGGCTTTCTCTTATAGGACCTCAGGTTTTCTATGAGGGAGTTGACTCCTCTCGGGCCATTTCGGTTCGACGTCATCGGGTTGAGTTCTGTTCGTTGGATGTGGTACCACACCGTCCTTTTACAGCTGTACATGCCTTTGTGGATACTTCTTGGGAGATTCTAGCGAGCATAGCAGCCTGGCATATCTGGAGAGCCAGATGCATAGAGGCTATGGAGGGTACTCAGGTTCATCCCTCGCACACATTGGCTAGTATCTGGACAGTTATCTGGACAGACATCGTACACACTTTGATGGCCGTATGGACGGGTATGCAGGGGGACTCCCGTGCAGCCTCAGCTAGTAGGGCTTCTTTCTTCAGGGAATGGAAGGATTCTCCTTTCTTCTCTGAATCTACTACAGGGTTGAGATGGCACTTTCAGCCTCAGCCTTGGCTTCTTTCCACCTCACTCTGAGGGGTTTTTTTATTTATCCTCATGATTTCATGATGTATTCCGCTTTGAGCTTGCTCTCGCGGGTTTTTGTTCTTACTTAATAGAAGTCTTTTTCATGGAAAAAAAAAAAAATCTCATCTCACTCCCAATGGGGTGCTCCAGAGGGCCTCCAACCTCTACAGCTCAACCGGAATCTCCTGGCATTACTAATAGTGTAACAAAATAAGGGAAGGCTCTTCAATTGGCGCCCTTTATCAATAAATTCCCATTCCCCGTGGTCCCATTGCAAGTACTTTATGGGAACACCCCCATAAAGCCACAATCTCCACCCTCCCAAGGTAGCAAGACGTGGGTATGGATCTAAGTACCACCTCTATGTCTGAGCCATGCTCCACCAATCCAACAATCCTAACCGGCTGAAATGGAATATGTAATAAAACATCATCAGTCGCTCTGGACAGCTTGCCACCCCCAAGGACATCAAAGACCAGAGCATCCTCATCCACTCCATAGACTGCAATAATCTATAGAGGAATGCTTGCTCCAATGAACATCCATCCAAGTGGAGCAAGAAATAGGCATAACATCTGTTTCCATCGAATCCACTAGAATGGCCGCATCAATTTGCTGAATTCTGCCTGCGCTCCCTCTGAGATGGCTTACTAATTGGGACTCACGCTCTTCTGGAGGCTTTTTGAAAGCTTTGCAGGACCCCATTGTGAAGATAGGACCCCTCTCCCACTTGGACCACTGCATAGTGTAAGGCACCAAGTGGTCTGCCATGATCATCAAGTATGATCTCGTTCCACATGATAGGCTACCTGTCTATCTCTTCACGAGAGGAAGGGGCTAAAGCTAGCCCAAGCCTTTAGGATAGCAGCCATAAGAGGGGAGGGAGACTTGAGGCGAGTTGAAGTGAAAATCCATCTAGTACTATAACTTTAGTCTCCTCCCGAAGTTTGCGTATAGGATTGCATGCTGCGCATAAAGGAAATCCTTCCATGGCTCTTGTCCTTGCATAAGTCCTCTCATCACCATCTTGCATAGCAAGGCCGTGCACTGTAAATCCGGATCTATGATGATAAGCCCATCTTCCTGTGTGGGGAGGATCAAATGTCTCCCAAGCGACTTTGGCTATGACATCTGATGTGCCATCAAGCCCACTCCATAAAAAATTCCTTACGGGTCTCTTGAGCTGAGCGATACACTCACTAGAATAGCACCAGCAAGAAGAAATAAACCAATCAATGGCCAACAAAACTTGATTGACCACCACAACCCTAGATGCAAGATCGAGCTCGGTTGAACTCCAAAAGAGGAGTTTTACCCTTATACTCTCCAACACGGGTGCAAACTGTTGTGATGGAGAGATTCCCATGGCGAGCTGGCACCCTAAACACCTAACAGGAAGACCCTTGTGAACCCAAGTGATATATCCCAGGCTGTCCTAAAAGACGTGAGCATATGTGTCATGGCATCCAAAAAAATAGCAGTATGAGCTCAATATCCAGAAGTTCTTCATCCTATCTGAGGGGAAGTCTCAGCCCAAAGATATCATCTTGAGATCTAATATGGATGTTCATCGCTTCAGCCACGAATAAAATGAGGAACGGAGCTAGAGGGAATCCCTCGTGGACTGATGTAGAAATCTGAAACCTCTCTTCCTTGACCCCACCAATAAGCACCTGGCTATGGGCTGATCTGTATAAGGAGGATAACCCTCAAATCCATGCATGTGAAAGTCCAAAGCGAAGAAGGGTGCCTTCCAAAAAACCCCAATCTATCCTGTCATAAGCTTTCTCAAAATCAAAGAGTAGAATGACCAATCTCTAGCTGGTCTGCATAGCCCACTCAAAAGCCTCCCAAAATGAGAAAATATTATCAAAGCTTCTCCTGCCATGAATGAAGCCCGTCTGAGTATCATGCATAAGATCTAGAAGCATGGGCTGCAAGCGTAGGCTGATCGCTGTCGCCAAGATTTTGTAGCAAGTGCCCAATAGAGTAATCGGTCTCCATTGAAACACTAAGTTCCTGTTGCCTCCTTTTAGAATAAGATGAATGAGACCATCTGTAAGTAATTTTGGCATCTCACTAGAGTCACAAACACCCTGTACGGCTGAGGTAACGTGATCCCCAATAATATCCCAAAAAGCAATGAAAAATGGTGGGGTAAGTCCATCTGAACCTGGGCACTTGCCCTTAAGAAGTGCACTTGTGAACTCTATGTTGGTGAAAGTGCATCTAGTAAGGCCTGCATATATGGTTTCACCAACATAGGAATACACTACCATATAGCAAATCTGACATCATCTCTAGCATGTGTGTTAGGATCTGTTGTCAAAAGGGAGGCATAAAAATCTGTAGCTATGTGCATGATGGCATTGTAAGAAAATAATACAACGTCTGTGCTCAACAGATAACAGGATCTCGTACGCAAGAGAGAACAAGATAGTATGGAGAATCAAAAATTTGATTATTGTAGAATTGATACAATAGATGGCGCTGCCTCCTAGCCGTGCGCTCCTGTGAAAGAAGCTTCGATGGCGTGCTGGAAACAGTAGAAGACGGAGGCTGAATGCTAAGGAATCAAGGTTGCTGTAGCCAGTGATGAAATGGGCTTCACGGGCTTGCTCTTATATAGCCACCAGTCGTAGTCAGTTAGGCTCAATTGGGTGGCCGACCTAGTCCGCCCAAAACAATCGACTGGGGGTCGGTCCCGAAATAGGCCACCGACCATATGATAGAACCGGTGCGCAAAACAGAGCAACTAACCTACGGTTGCCGTTCGGCCCATAGCCATCCGGGATCATCTGAGGCTCCAAACGGGCCCCGCAACCCGAGAGTGGGCTGCCCCGGTAAATGCTCCGTCTACCCTCAGTGCGGTCAGTCAAAGGATGCCTTCCCGCAATTGCATGTAGCCTAGTTGGCGGTGTGCCAACTCTATCTGAAGCCGTCCAGCCATTAGGCCACACATGGCCCCCATCTGGTGTCCAAACCAGGACCTACCGGATAACCGAGCTACTCAAATGCCTTCTCCTCATATGGGGGGCTTACAAGTAGAGTTAGCTCGTTCCCGCGTAGTTACATGAGAGTGGAGCATTGATATCTAACACCCCCCCTCAATGTCCACCTGCAAGTGAACTTACTTTTTCGGCCCAATGCCAAGTCGATGAAGATGCCTCTCCAGCAAGTCTCTTCCAAGAGCCTTCGTGAAGATGTCCGCAGCATTCTCAGTAGTCGGACAGTACACCAAGTCGACCTCTCCATCCATGATCAGCTCGCGTACAAAGTGATATTGAATCTCAATGTGTTTTGTGCGAGCGTGGAACACCGGGTTCTTTGCAATCGCCATGCAACTCTGATTGTCACATGATAACTGCGTAGGCTTGTTCTGCACTGCACCCATGTCCCCTAAAATCCTCCTCAACCACACTACCTCGCAAGAAGCAAAGCATGCAGATTTGTACTCGGCCTCGGTAGAAGAAAGAGCAACTGTGGGTTGCTTCTTGCTGACCCATGACACAACTCCAGATCCAAGTGAGAAACAGTACCCTGTCACTGATCTCCTACTGTCCACGTCTCCTACCCAATCCGAGTCACAGAATCCGGTCAAGATGTTGCCCTTGGTATAGGTGATGCCATAATCAAGTGTGCCTTTGATGTATTTCAGCACCCGCATCCCTGCCTTCCAATGGTTCTCCCGGGGCTTATTGGAAAACCTGCTAAGTACACCAGTCGCAAAGTTGATGTCCAATCGTGTGTTGCACAAGTAGATCAAGCTGCCCACAAGCCTTCTGTACTTCGCTTCGTCCACCAGTGGTGATGAATCCTCGTTTGAGAGCTTCGCGTCAACCTCCATAGGGGTACCAACTGTCTTGCACTCAGCCATGCCAAATGCCTTCAGTATCTCTCCAGCATACTTCAGCTGTGAAATGAAGATCTGTTTCGGCTCCTGCTAAACTTCAATCCCCAAATAGAAATGCATCAGTCCGAGGTCTGCTATTTCAAACTCTCTTCCTAGCGAATGCTTCGTCTGCGAGGTCTTCTCTTCATGGTTCCCTATTATAACAACGTCGTCCACATAAAGTACCACGATCATACACATGCCTGCTTCTTCGAAGATATACAAATTTGTATCAGATGGGCTCCTCTTGAACCCGTTTTGCAGAAAGTAGGCATCAATTCGCTGGTACTACGCTCATGGGACCTGTTTCAGCCCGTAAAGTGCCTTCTTCAGTTTGCAGACTTTACCTTCTGAACCGGGGATCTCAAAACCTGGTGGTTGTTCCACGTATACCTCCTCCTTGAGATCTCCATTCAGAAAGGCGGATTTCACATCCATCTGAAACACGGGCCAACTTCCCTGGGTAGCTAAAGCCAAAACACTGCGAATTGTGGTTAGTTGAGCTGTGGGAGCAAAAGTATCTTAATAATCAAAACCATGTACCTGTGCAAATCCTTTTGCCACGAGCCGAGCCTTGTACTTATCCAACGTGCCGTCGGACTTGTACTTAATCTTGTACACCCACTTGGTTCTGATTACCTTGCGCTTTGGTGGTCGATCCACAAGGTCCCAAGTGTTGTTCTTCATTATGGAGCCATACTCCGACTGCATAGCCTCCATCCACCTATCATCGCCCTGTGCCTCTTCAAGACACTTGGGTTCATCAGCACGGATCACTTCTGTCATCAAAGCATAGTTGACCAAGTGTTCCTGCGTCCTTCTTTGCCCCTCTAATCTCTTGGACCGGGGGTGTTCGGATGGTTCCTCCTCAATGGTTGGAGGTTCTCTGCTGTCCAAAAGCTGCTTTACCCACTTCGGGAATGGCCGTTGCCGTTGTGGTTCTGCAGGGTCTTCTTCATCTTCTTTGTCTTGAATCCTCCCAAGCACCGTTGGGGGAGTTCGGTCTGTTGTTGGTGGCGATACTGGATGATATCCTGGTCCTGGTTGTCTGGGAAGGAAGCATCCTCCTCCAATTGATGCGGCTGTTCTGAGAAGACCACATCGCGACTTACAATTACCTTCTAGTAACAGGGTTATAGAGACGGTAACCCTTCGCCTCTTCACTATAGCCCAAGAAAATACACTTCCGGCTCTTTGGTTCCCATTTGGTCTTGGTAGCATCAGGGACATGCACAAAACAGTCACATCCAAAAACTCTGAAATGTGCAGCTGAAGGTTTCTTACCAGAAAAGGCTTGCAGTGGAGTCATCCCGTTCACAGCCTTCGTGTAGCTACGATTGAGGATGTAAACTGCAGTGTTACATGCTTCAGCCGAGAAAGTCTTTGGCAAATCTTTCCCTTTCATCATACTCCGGCCCATTTCGCAGATGACGCACATCTTGCGTTCTGCTACTCCATTTTGCTGTGATGTATGTGGCGGGGGTTTCTGCCTCTTGATTCCGTGACTTTTGCAGTAACTTTCGAATTCAGTCGATGTGAACTCTCCATCTCTGTCTGATCTCAGGTTCTTCACCTTCCTTCCCGATTCTTTCTCGACCATTACATGCCATTCCTTGAACCTACTGAAAGCCTCGTCTTTTGTCTTCAGGAAGTATATCCATATCCTTCCACTATAGTTGTCGATCAGCGTCATGAAGTAGAAAGAACCACCCAAAGCTTCCGTCTCCATCTTTCCGCAGAGGTCCGTGTGAACGAGCTCTAGAGGAGCCTTTGCTCTGCTGGCCTCTTTAGGAAAGGGCTGCCGATGCTGCTTGCCCATCATGCAAGCTTCACATACATCGGGCAGATCTGAAATTTCTGGTAGGTCTGCAATCATTCCACTTTTATGCATCTCCTTCAAAGAACTAAGGTTTAGATGACCAAACCTCTCATGCCACAGCTTAGTGTTCTTCACATACGCTCGAGCACTGAAAACTGAGAGTTCGTAAATGTTGTTGCACCGTGTACCTTTACCAACGACCTTTCCTTGAAGATCCAGGATCTGTGCACCATTCTTATCGAATTGAACTTTGAGGTCCCGATCCGTGATCGCAGAAACGGACAACAAGTTCCTCTTGATATCTGGCACATAAAGAACATCGGACAACTATTTTACAACTCCATCTGACTTGAGAGCTATCGTACCTTTTTCTTTTGCTGGACATTTTGCATCATTGCCGACTGCTACCATGATGTCATTCCCTACCGGCTGTAGAGAGGTATACCAATCCTTCCGATTGGTCATGTGGCACGATGCACCACTGTCAATGATCCAAGGTTCATCTGCAGGTACATGAATTGCCTCCGTGCAAATCTCCTCAATTGCGACGAGCAGCTCTATGGGTACTGCCTGCGCGCTGTTGCTGGACTCTTTCTTCACTTCGTTCTTCTCATCTGCAATCTTCTTGCGGCACTCATTCTGCTTGTGCCCTGCCTTGTTGCAATAGAAGCACTTGATCTTCTTCTTTCTCTTTTTATCATTAGGAGAAGATGGGTTACCAGAGTCCTTACCCTTACCTTTCTTTGATCCGGTCTAGAAGGCCGAATCTTCTCCAGTCCTCGTCTTTTGACGCATCTCCTCCTCCAGAAGCATCGCGCTGAAATCCTCAAAGTTGAGGGGCGGATTTCTGTTCTACGTATTCAGCGCCGTAACAAGACCGTCGTACTTTGGTGGGAGAATCCGTATGCACCTTCGTGCTAGATTCTCGCTGGTGATGGTGATGCTAATCGCAGTCATTTGATCGCGCAAATTCTTCACCCTGGTGATGAACTTCTCTGCCACTTCAGACTCAGACAACTTTTCATTCGCGAGTTGAGTCTCCAGATTCCGAATCCGCGTCTGATTCGTGGTCTCGTACTGATTTTTCAAGACCGTCCATGCCTCCTCCGCTGTGGTGACATGTTGAATTAACACCATGACAGAATCACTAACACTGCAGACAATAGAACACAGCGCATCTGCATTTCTTCTTGTCCACACGAGAATCTCATCCGCAGTTGTACTATCTGTTGTCCTGCATTGGCTGGATTCGGTGTCGAAACCGGCCTCACGTCCACCCCAGTAGCAGTGTCCCAAAGCTCATATGCGCTTAGGATGGTCTTCATCTTGAACTTCCAGAGAGGATAGTTAGGGCCGTCCAACTTTCCGCTTTCGCCGAACGGTGGGATTCGTAGTCTTGCGGGCTGGGCCATCTCTCACAATCTGCTCGCAAACAGAAACACACTACCAAATCTTCTTGCTAGAGTCCAGGCTCTGATACCATGTAAGAAAATAATACAACGTCTATGCTTAACAGATAACAGGATCTCGTACGCAAGAGAGAATAAGATAGTATGGAGAATAAAAAATTTGATTACTGTAGAATTGATACAATAGATGGCGCTGCCTCCCAGCCGTGCGCTCCTGTGAAAGAAGCTTCGATGGCATGCTGGAAACAGTAGAAGACGGAGGCTGAATGCTAAGGAATCAAGGTTGCTGTAGCCAATGATGAAATGGGCTTCACGGGCTTGCTCTTATATAGCCACCAGTCGTAGTCGGTTAGGCTCAATTGGGTGGTCGACCCAGTCTGCCCAAAACGGTCGACTAGGGGTCGGTCCCGAAATAGGCCACCGACCATACGATAGAACTGGTGCGCAAAACAGAGCAACTGAACTACGGTCGTCGTTCGGCCCATAGCCATCCGGGATCATCTGAGGCTCCAAACGGGCCCCGCAACCCGAGAGTGGGCTGCCCTGGGAAATGCTTCATCTACCCTCAGTGTGGTCAGTCAAAGGATGCCTTCCCGCACTTGCATGTAGCCTAGTGGGCGGTGTGCCAACTCTATCTGAAGCCGTCCAGCCTTCAGGCCACACATGGCCCCCATCTGGTGTCCAAACCAGGACCTACCGGATAACCAAGCTACTCAAATGCCTTCTCCTCATATGGGGCCTTACAAGTAGAGTTAGCTAGTTCCCGCGTAGTTACATGAGAGTGGAGCATTGATATCTAATAGGCATCAGGGTCAATCTGTAGAACCCCATCTGAGTCAATAAGATGCAAAACACATTCCCTACTATGTTTGGGGCCAAGAGTAGAGAAGATCTGCTTATTGACTCTATCTTCCATCTAAGTCCATAAAGACTCTTGTG